>NC_064824.1:17362500-17665531 GCF_024166365.1 Elephas maximus indicus | reverse complement strand
GCACTGGGCACATGTGCTGCAAAAGGTCTCTTTAAAGTGTTAAAAAGCGAAGATGTCACCTTGAGGACTAAGGTGTGCCTGACCCAAGCCATGGTATTTTTCAGTCACCTCATGGGAAAGCTGGAAAATGAATAAGGAAGACAGAAGGAGAATTGAAGCCTTAGAATTATGGTGTTGATGAAGAATATTGAATATAGCATGGACTAACATAAGAACAAACGAATCTGTCTTGGGAGAAATACAACCAGAATGCTCCTTAGAAGCAAGGATGGTGAGACTTCCTCTCAGGTACTTTGGACATGTTATCAGGAGAAATCAGTCTCTGGAGAAGCACATCATGCTTGGCAAAGAAGAGCGTTGGCAAAAAAGAGGAAGACCATCAATGAGATGGATTGACAGTGTGGCTGCAACAATGGGATCAAACATAACAATTGTGAGGATTGCACAGGTCTGGGCAGTGCTCTGTTCTGTGGTACATAGGGTCACTATGGGTCAGAACCAACTCGACAGCACCTAACAAGAAATCAAATACACAGTAGCTGACACGATCAGTGCTACGGAAAAGGTGGAAGGGAGAAAGACTAGGGGTGTCAGAGTGGGAGGTTTATAACTACAAATAGGTGGCCTGAGAAGGAGCCATTTGAGTAGAAGTCTGAAGGAGGTGAGGAAAGAAGTCTAGTGGGTATCTGGGGTGGGGGGTGTGAGGGAGTGTTCCATGCAGACAGAACAGCACATGCAAGGCCCTGAGGCAGGAGTGTAAGAGGATGAGATTGAAGTTAACCTACATGTCTTTCATGGGGCTTAGTGGGCCAGTGTAGGGATTTTGGCCCTCACTCTTGGCAAAATGGGAAAGTCCCTGGATAGAGGATTGACTTGATATGACTTTCATTTAAAAAGATCTCTCTGGCTGCTGAGTTGAGAACAGACTGAGGGGCAAGGGTAGACGGGGAGGTCAGTGAGGAGGCTTTTTCAGGAATCAGGGAGATGTGATGGTGGCTCAGGCCAGGGGCCTACCACAGTGGGATGAGAGGTGCTTGAAATCTATGTCTGCTTTGAAGGTGGACACTATAGGGTGCCTTACTGGATTGTGTATAGAGCCTGAAAGAGGAGTCAAAGTTGACTTTAAGGTCAGGGGCTGAGCCACTGGCTAGCTGGTGTGTGATAAGCAGGTTTGCTGCTGAAAACCAAAACTCTGCTAGGAATATGAAGCACTTGTGATGCCTGTGAGAGCCCAGGTAGAAATACAGATTAGGCAGTGGGATAGCTGAGTCTTGGGTTCAGGAAGAGGCACAGACTGGAGTTAAGCATTTGGGGGTTATCAATGATGGATGGTCTTCCTGCCATGAGACTGGATGAAGCCAAGAAAGAACTGAAGGTGACTAGAGAGGAGGTGGTCCTAGGTCAGAGTTTTTGTCAAGAAGTCAAAGACTAAGAGGAGCCAGCAAGTGAAATCACAGACCAAACTTGGGGGTCTGCCAGGAGCTCATAGAAGAGTTCCTGTTAATCAGGAGCTGGTGTCGTTCACAGGTTTGAGTGTGCTTTGCTGGTTGTGTCCAATAGGAGAAGATGTTTACTCTGGCCAGAAACCCTAGGGACCCCACTGCAGTATCGTGGCTCCTTAAACAAAATTCCCTTTGCGTAGACAAAATCTCATATTGCATTTTATTGCTTAACACTGTTTGGAAGGCCCTGCCACTGGAAATCTTTTAGATACCCAAACTCAGGATTAGGCTATATTTGAAGGCTCCTATAACATACAGGAAACCCTAGTGGCACAGTGGTTAAGAGTTTGGCTGCTAACCAAAAGGTTGACAGTTCAAATCCACCAGGCGCTCATTGGAAACCCTATGGGGCAGTTCTTATAGGGTCACTATGAGTCAGAATTGACTCAACGGCAATGCAAGAGCATAAGCATATAGGGAACCCTGGTGGTACAGTCAGTTGTTAAGATTTGGCTGCTAATCAAAAGGTCAGCCCATCAAATTTACCAGCCACTCCTTGGAAACCCTATAGGACCGTTCTACTCTGTCCTATAGGGTCACTATGAGTTGGAATCCATTCGACTGCAATAATTTTTTTACTGAGATCACCTGGGATCAGGTGACTAGGTGGTCTCTAGCCTGGGGGCCAGATATAATGAATACAAATTTCCATGGTGACAAAGTACTTAATGGTTATTGATTTAGCATTAAAAAAATACTCTGGAAAGTCTGGCTATTTACATTTTTGTAGCCCTGAGACTCCTTGAAGTTAAGTGAGCACATAGTCATTTTCTCCCTTTCTACCCTTTTCCATATTCCTAGTTAATATTCCTTATTATTTTTGCATTTGTAAGACCCATGAGGAGAAGCTGTGTCAACATATTTGAGAAGGCTTTTCTGTTGTTTGATTTTGCAGGTTATATGGGATGCCCATGTAGAAGGGGCCTCCTTGATTGCCATATTTACCATGACCTGTACAGGGTCGCTATGAGCCGGAATCGACTCGACGGCAGGGGGTTTTGGTGGGTAGGGGGCACGCTCAGTGGATGAATATCCTGATCCCCATAAAGCCAAGCCAGGGAGAGGGGGGCAGTCTGCTTTCTCAGGGTAAATAAGCCTCACTACAAATTTTATCCAGTCCACCAGTCTCGCTGTCCCCTCTGGGATAACCTGCTGTGTAAATGGATCTTATATCATCATTCATGACTTCCATAGTGAACTGTGGGTCTTGCATTAATCCAAACATACTCTCCCATTCTGCAACATTCAAAACTAAAGGCGCTGCCCCTAAATTATTCATTCTCATAACCCATTTTAGTAATGGTTCCTCATTTGATGATACTGATCTACAAACTGAAACAGCCCCTTTACACTATACTCCCTGGTTCAATACTTTCTGGTTTTGCCTGTTTCCTCTTAGGCTACCTTCCTGGTGACTAGCAGTTGTAGGGGTGCTTTCTGTTTTTCCAACTGATATGGGATATAAAATGAAAAGTTGCATCTGAACTGAAGTAAAATGGCTGAACTAACGCTAAAGGCTCTGTGTAACCTTTCACACATATTCAAACCCTGTGGCATAGGAGCCAGTGCTATCATTACAGTAATGTTTAGTTTTCTTCGAGTCATGAAGAATAGGTATACTATGTGTCCTGCAGTCCGTAACCAAACCTCATCAGAACTCTTTGTTTTAAATATCCCCAGGAGATCTTACGCTCTGAGTGAGGTAATGTTTAATAACCTGTTCCTGACAGTGTCTGTCATGCTATTGTCATGCCATTGTATTGTGACAAGTCGTAAGACCCCCTTCGCAACCACATACCTTATAATTGTGTCTTTTAGCCAATCAGTGTATGAACCAATAATGTTGGAAAATGTCTTTGTAATTGCTATGCCTCAGACTTCGAGGTTCCATTTTCATGGGCCACGGCCACCCTCAGTTCAAACTGTTCTGAACCTTTAATAAACCTCTTTGTTTTAATTCAGTTTATACTACAAGTTTTTCATGTGTCAACACAACACAATTTTCTCTTTTTGGGTCAGCCCTGAAACTAGTGGTCGTAGCTCCAACTGGACTTGATCTGGGCTCGGTTCAGTGCCACGGTCTGCCTTTATATACTCTTTTCCTGCCCTTGTAGCTATTACTAATAACAGTAACCTAAGAATTATATATCTCACCTATTCCTTATTGCTCTATATTTCCTATGCATCCCACTAGTCAGTTCCTCAGGAGCTGGATCCACTGTTCTCATTTTCCATGAATAGCTTTTGCCTTTCACAACTGGTTGCAGCATAAAGGCTGCTTCAAACCGTGGGTATTTTTTATCCCATCAAGAAGCCAAAGGTTTGTCATCCTCCCGTTTATCCCCTTTTTTCCCCAAAACCATATATTCCAATGTACCTGGGCTGTTGCAGCAAATCCCACAACTCTGACATCAACTGAACAAATAATTTCATAAATAAGAATCAGTTCAAAGCCAATTCCTATGAAGTAGAGGTCAAATGTATCCCAGATTTCCAACTTCTCCAAGTGGCTGTGCCAGTTCATCTCTGACACCAGTCCCTCCCCCTCCCCTCAGCAATCTTCTCTTCCCCATTTGGTTTTGACAATTTGCTGCAGTGCCCCACAAACCTCACAAACTGTATTTACAGTTAAGTGCTTTATTAAGGAAGTAACAGGCTACAACTTGGGATCAGGATCAGGAAGTGTGTAAGCAAGGTCAGGAGGGCTATCCTGAAGCAGAAGAGCACACCCCTCCCTTCTTTAGGTCAGGACAGCACTGTCAGCTCCTCTCGGCATGCAAGCATGCAGGCCCTTCTCTCAGCTGTGCAAACAAGCAGGCCTTTCTATCTGCAGTGCATGCCCCCTGTCTGCTGTGCAGGCTTTTCTCTGTCATGTAGGCCCCTCTTGGCTGTGTAGGATCCCTCTAGGCCATGCAGGCCCCCCTTTCAGCCATGGACACCCCCCCTTGACTATGCAGGCCCTCCTCTAGCCTGTGCTGGCCCTCTCAGCTGTGCAGACCTCTCTGCCGCTGGCCTCCCTGCCATCGGCCTCTCTACTTCTAACTGGCCCAGCAGTAGCTTTTTGTCATCACCACTGACTCTGCCACAGGGCCTCTTCTGGGCCTCTCGCTGCCTTCAGTGTTACAGCCCTTGACATGTATTACGGCAGTTTTAGGAGCTTTCTCGCCTCCTCTCTCTCTGTTTTTGCTTCTCCTCTCTTTGCCTCTGAAAAATCTCTGTGGTTGGCTGCTTATGTAAGCTCCTTTGTTAATTTCAAGGCATGGCCCTCCAAGCAGTACCATTATTCCTGAATTAGAGGAGTGACTTGTGGATTCTAAATGGATTCCAACAGGAGGGTCTCACTATATTACATCTGATCACTTGGCCATGGCGCATTATCCTGACTTCACATTACCACACATGGTGCTGACATTTCTATTTCAGAACCCAGAAAAAAACAGCAACAACAACAAAATACCCTGTGTGGCAATGCTAGTCCCTGAGTCAGAAATCTGGACTCACCTTTCACAGTGCCTGTCTGCACTAAAGAAAAACTTTAAACCTTCTTAAGAAAATCCAGGAATCCTTCCTGCTTACCAAGCTTCATTGGTTATTTTAACCCCCATTAATTTGGTTTTGATTTTGCATTTATCTCTGCAGAAAATTGATTCATTCTGCCTCTTTAGAGCTTTCCTTTGGGAAAAATCTCATCATTAAAACTAACAGTTTCCATCCACTGAGCACTTGCTATGTGCCAGGAACTGGCTTTTCATTCATTAAGTATTTATTCATGAACTGGACAGTGGACACACATATTGACATGGTTCCCACCCCCAAGTCCAGTGGGGATGGCAGGGAGTAAGTAAATAATTAAACAAAGTTGTCACACACAGAAAGATGAGCATTAGATGACCTCAAAATTAAGGACTTCTGTTCAGTGATGTTTTGGCTTTTGGTAAAGCCAAAAGGCAAATCACAGATGGGAAGAAGATATTGGCCAAGTTTAAGACTATCAAGGAATTAATACACAGAGACTATTGTAGGAGTTTCTTCAACATAGCAACCAAAAGAGGGGAAAGTCCAATAGAAAAATAGAGGAAATGAATAGGCAATTCACAGAAACAAAGGCCAAATGAGTAATCAATACATGAAGAGATTCTCAGAATGCAATTTAAAATTAAACCAAGAAACCATTTCACATCCAACAGAAGGGCAAAAATTTGAAAAGGGATAAAACCATGTGTTAATAAGGACATGGACAGACAGGATCTCTAGTATGTGGGCTGTTGAGGCCACCCCAAGAACTTGGTGAAGTTTAGTGTATGTGAGTGTGTGTGCCCTTCATTCGCAATCCTCGTCCTAGTAAGCATCTCACAAAAATCTTTTACCAGCTTATGACGAGACAGGCACAGGGAGGTTATCTGTCCTTTTGTTCATGATAGAACGAAATGAGGGTAACTGTCTATTACACAGTGTTGGCTATAAAATAGGCAGGGTGCAAACTGTGGAATAACACCAAACAGTATGGAGAAACAGAAATGCAGATGTATATAGAGCAGGACTAAGGTGCACCTGACCCAAGCCATGGTGTTTTCAATTACCTCATATGCATGGGAAAGCTGGACAATGAATAAGGAAGACTGAAGAATTGATGCCTTTCAGTTAAGGTGTTGGCGAAGAATATTGACTATACCATGGAATGCCAAAAGAATGAACAAATCTGTCTTGAAAGAAGCACAGCCAGAATGCTCCTTGGAAGCAAGGATGGCGAGACTTCATCTCACATATTTGGACATGTTATGAGAAGGGACCAGTCCCTGAAGAAGGACATCATGCTTGGTAAAGTAGAGGGTCATCAAAAAAGAGGAAGACCCTCAATGAGATGGATTGACATAATGGTGCAACAATGGGCTTAAACATAGCAACGATTGTGAGAATGGTGCGGGGCCAGGCAGTTGTTTCGTTCCGTTGTACATAGGGTTGCTATGAGTAGGAACTGACTCAAAGGTACCTACCAATGACAACGTAGAGCAAAATGATAGGCCTTAAAAGCATATGGCCAAGTGAACATAAGGAGAAACAAAATGGGATTTAAAGCCTAATACAACTCGTGTATTTTATACTGTATGTACATATGTAAAAAAATACAAGACAGCATCATTTACAGAGGCACATATACTCGAGGACATATATCTCATGCATTGAAGTAGGCTCCTGAATGGGACTAGGGAATGAGAATGGGAATAAGGAATGAAGGTGAGCTATCTATATCTAAGGGAGTCCTAGTGGCACAACAGTTAAACACTTGACTGAAAACTGAAAGGTGAGCAGTTCAAACCCACGAGTTAGCTCTGTGGGAGAAAGACGTGGCAGTCTGCTTCCATAAAGGTTACAGTTTTGGAAACCCTATGGGGCAGGTGTACTCTGTCCTATAGAGTCACTTAAGAGTTGGAATCGACTGGACAACAACGAGATCTATATATCTCTATTGCTACCTCATCTATATTTATACCTATACTGAGATAGATATAAATACTGATATCGAGATATAGCCAGGGCGTACTCTGTATATTGAGGAATATACCTCAGCCCTGCACCTGAGGTCCACCTACCCCTAGAAGAGGAGAGTAAAAACTTACCACAAATGACATGAATACTTATTTAGCTACAATTGTGATAAGGTACCTGAAGGCTGTAAATTAACATTCCCATCTTTATGGACTCCTTTTTTTTGGGGGGGGGGAAACATGTTTCCATGTTAATACACTTATTCTCCAGGCAAACATGTGAGGTTACCTTTGTGGGTTCTACACTGAGATGGGCACGTCCTTTCCTTATCTTCTCAGCAAAGTCTTTGATTGATACCTGGAATCCTCTGGAACCTAGATGTGCCAAAGTTTATCAGGTAGAAGGAGAGAGAGGTGAAGGCAAGGGATGGGATGGGAAAAGAATTTTGCAGTGCACTATTATGGGAGAACCTAAAACTCTTTCAAAAACTTTAAGAAAATAGCAGCCTGAGCTCTTAACCCCTGCTCCACCAGGGCTCCACACAGGTAGAAAATGCTAAAATTTATGAGAGAGTGGCAGAACACTTCCCTGGATAAGCAGAGAAGACCGTGCAGAAGCAGCTCCGTTTGAGCTTAGTCTAGGGCGAGAAGTGAGCTCTCGATTTACAGTGAGGGGGGTTGCAGCTCAGGGGAGACACCTAACAGAGCATGATGGTGGTAGTGGGAAGGGGCCGTGTGACTCAATGAATGCAGAGACTATGGGATGAAGAGTCCTAGGAGCCAACACTAGAACTCTGTAGGTTTGTGTTAACAAATTTGTATAGGTTTACATTTGTCTTTGCTCAACATGTTACTGCAATGTCGAGAGTTAGAGCTGCCTGCTACAGACAGTTCTTGAGACAAAGGTGAGGTAGCAAGAGCTTTATTAGATATACCTGTACATGGAGATAGAGGGGAATGATCACCTCCTAAAGCCGTCCGTCTCAAGGAAGTGCAGTCTAGTTGGGGTTTTATAGGGAAATGGGTTTTAGGAACTTGTGCAATGTCCATTCTCTTTCTGTTTCGTTTTGGTGGTCATATTTCAAACATGTTGATTTTTTCTTGCCGTTATTGCATCAGCCCAGGGGGTGGCTGGTGCCATCCTTCATCTTGTTTGACAGGCTTAGATTGATATCACTTGCTTTTCAAGGTCCTAGGGGAAACATTAGTTAACATTTAACTTTTAGGGGAATTAACAGCAAAATTATATGTGGAGACAGAGACAGGCTAGGCAAAGGAAAAATGGCGTAGGTTCTGTTTAAGATATGGCTTAGCAACCTGTTTCAAACACAGGATTTGAGATGGCATATGTCTAATATAAAGAAAATGAGAGGGACCAAGGAAAGATGGCTGGCCATGGTGACATCAGGCCTCCTCCCTGGTGCTGGTCTAGCTGTGGTCATGCCCAGCCTTACATGTGTACACCCCCAATATCTAGTCAAAGAACGAGCAAATCTCCTTATGGATTACCCTAAGGTTTGCCCCTGTCTGATTCTTCTGTTACTATTTGCAGGGAATGTATTCTAACTGAAGTGCCTCCTCCCACCATCTTTAGGAAGCCATGGACAGGGTCCTCAGGAGTGGGGCCCTGGGAAGATAGGCTTTCTCAATCGCCCTCTCCGTGTGAGGACAAGGATTGGTCAAGCTCAGGCTCCAGTGAGGTCCCACATTCCTCAGTGTGCTCTGTAAAGACCTTCTTGCTCACCCCTCCCTCACTTGCTCTCCCTGTTCAGCACCCCAAACTCTCTGTGGGGCCTTCAGTCCAGCATGCTATTGTCTCTTCCAGGGCTTTGCCTCCCACCTCCTTCCTGACGAGCATTCTTCTTCCAGCCCCTCCCCTCCTCTTAGCTCCTTGCCATTGTCAGACCTTGTCTCGGGTATCACTTTCTCTTGGGACCCCTGCTTCCCCAGACTGAGAGGGATGCCCATCGCCTGGGTTCTTATTTCCCCAGTTCTTACTCTTACAGTGACTGAGAACTATACTTTGATTCTGGGTGATCCTTGTCCATCTCTCCCACTAGATTTGACCTTATGGGTGCAGGCATTCAGTCTTGTAGGCTGCTGTGTTCCCAGTGCTTTGCAGAGCAGGTGCTTAAAAATATTTGTTGGATGAGTGAATGAATGAATGAATGAATGAAAGAGCTGAATCAACAGTTTCGGAGCAGAGGAGGAGGTGATCAAGGCAGGGCCTGGAGGGGATCCAAAGGCACACTTCACCTGCTCTTCTATCTGCTTGGGATCAGCAGAGATAGACGTTCTGACAAGAACAGGACTCCTCTAACTACACTTATCAGCCCCAATTGGAAGACTTCCACTTCACAATGGGAGGTGCAGGTGGGAACTAGCTACTGGGATGTATGGAGGTGAAAACTCCCGTCCCTGCTCTAGAGACACATGAGTAAGGTTCCGGGTTAAGCTTCTTTTCCCTTTCTGGTGCTGGAGTGAGGATCTAAGAGCAGGTGTGTTCCATTTCAAATCTCAGGTGATGTCCACCAGTGGAAGGTGGCTCCTATCTGCAGGCCCTGGAGTGCTATTCCTTCTGGCACCTAACTGCTTTCTCCTCATTCTCTGTGTGCTGTGACCTCGGAGATTGAAGGCTTCCTAATCCTCCTACTTAAAATACTTAAAGGTGCAAAACCCAGCCTTCCCCTGCAGGCTTTACCCCTTTTCTGGCTGTAATTTTTCTCACTGGTTACATCACCGTCTGTCAAACCACATATTTTACTTATTTTCCGTCTTTTCTCACTATGACATCAGCTCCATGAGGGCAGGGATTCTTGTCTGTCGATGGAACAATACCAGGTGCCTAGTAGGTGCTCAGTAAATATCCATTGAATAAGTAAATCAGCAGATGAACAGCGTTAAGGAGACTCTGTTTCTGGGCTAGTTTTCCTGCTGTCCTGGGTGAACCAAACGCGGCGCCTGGGTCTCATCGCCTCCCTGCCAGCCAGAGCTGGCAGTGCCAGTGCCTGCGGTAAGGGGTGAGCTGGCTGGGTTGGAAGGACCAGCACTGGCTGGGCATCCCGCCCGATGCAGAGACCCAGGCCCGACGTCCGAGTCAGCTGCAGGCAGGTTAGTAATTCCTGTTAATTTTTCAGGAGTGTGACCATCACACGCATTTGCTTCTTTTCCCACTCTATTTCAAGACGGCTTTGCCTCCACCACCAGCCTTGGGGAGGGCCAGGCCTGCTGTTATTCGCGAGTTTATCAGCTCTGTCCCGTGCTCTCCTCGGCCGGCAGGGCCAAGCTGACCTGTCAGTTCTCCTCCCGCGAAGCGGTTTTCCACACAGCAGTGATGGTGGGGCAGCTACAGGGACGCTGACCAGGGACTTCAGGGGCCGGAGAAAATCTATATAATGATTCTGCAGCTGAGCTTCCTCCTTGTTCACGATGCTGCTGGTCAACAAGGCTCTCAAGAATGCTTCAAAACTGGCCAGAAATGGCTGATTGTATTCTGAGTGGAAACAATCGAAGTGTAAAACCAAATAGCAGAAAGCTGCAACAAGTTGAGTTTTAATGAGAGAGCCCTCTTGCTTGTCTCCCTTTGTGTGCAGGTAGCACGCCCCACCCCGGAACCACCCCCCCCACCACCATTTTCCCCTACAAGGTCACAAATCCATGGATCTCTGCAGGTCCCAGCTCCGCACAGAGTACTGGCCTCTGCTTTCGGCAGACATGTACTGAACATAAAACTCAAGAGGTGCATACATCCTCATTCCCGAGGAAATCCGTTTTTTTAGTGTCTCAGGGTCTCCTTACCCTGTTAATGGAGTTAGACTGTGCCTTAGCAGAATCGTGAAATTAACCAAGTCCAGGGTCACTTGCATTGGCTGGACCAGAATACAGTCCCCTGAACCCTGTTTTTTCAAGGGAGGGCTCACCAGGAACTGGGACACGGTGGAGCCTTCAGCCCTTGGGGGTCCCTCTGCCCCATGATTCTTTTCCCGTTTCAGTACCTCCCCTACCCCCAGCCCAGCAGGCCGTCTCCTCCAGGCCAATGGAGATGACTGAGATCCCATTCAAGGCTCTGGCCATTTGGCCCCCTGGCCTGTGGTGCTGTGCTAGGCTTCTTCCAAGAGAGACAGCCAGAATGACCGACAGCCTCTGCAGCAGTTCCTTCCCTTGCTCGCATGTCCTGGGGCCTCAGTTTCCTTTCTGTAAAGTGAGAATGGCAATGTCTCCCGCGGGCTGCTGTGAGGGCGAAAGGGAAATGTAAGTTGACTCTGAGAGAGTGCGTAGGAAGTGCTGCCGGACATGATTAACCGCCATGAGCTCAGCTCTCCAAGGATACAACGGGCACAATCTGGGTCCGGGCCCATCCTGTTCTGTGAGCAGAGGGTGGAGAAGGGAGCTGGAAGCAAGGGCAAGCCCAGCACACTCACACACACGTGTGCACTAACACACATTCACATACACACTTGGACACACACACTCTCACATATACACACACTCATCTCACAATGCAGTCACACACACTCATGCATTCACACACTATCACACACATACTTAAAACACACATTCACTCACACACTCACATAGACATTCACACCCAAACTCTCACATATATTCAACACACTTGCACACATTCCGTCACTCACACACACACACTCACACACACCTTCACATATTCTCTCTCACACACATACAATGTCACACACCCTCACACATATGCTCACACTCACTCTCACATTCTCACACACACACAACACTGACCCTCCTACATGGGTCTTGTCTGTCATTCTGCACCCCCAGGCCTCAGGGTAAAGCTCCCCTTCTCCTTGTGGCTCTTGGGTCCCCACTGGCCTGGCCCCTGGATCCTCGCCACTACTTTTTCCACCTGTGCTCCAGCCACGCTTTTCCTGGGACGTTTCTGAACAGCTGGACTCTCTCAGGGCTCTGCGGCTTTGCACAGGGTTTGCAGAAGCTCTTTCTCTTCTTTACAGGCTCTTTCTCATCTTTCAAAGCTTAGCTCAGAAGACAAGTCCTTTGGAAGATTCCCAGGTGAGAGGCCCCTTCTGTGAGCCTGTGAGGTTCCTCCATCATGGCCCCAATTTCCAGCGGGAGCCCTGTGAGCACCGCCCCGGCTCCATCCTTTGCATCCCTGTTTCTACACAGGCCCATGCACAGCAGGACCTCCAGGAATGTGTGTGGAAACAGCAAGGAGGAGGGTCCATCAGCACAGCAAACCCCAGAACCATCAGCAGAGGGAGTCTGGGAGCTCAGAATGACTGACAGGCCCCCTCAGTTTGGGAGACTGTGTTCCCTCTGTCCATTTTGGCCTCTCTGAGGCATTGTTTACTTTGGAATTCTGTATCAAATTTGGGAGGATGTATGCTGATGCTGAGCCGTCTCCTCTCTGCAGCTCCTAACAAGCACCTGGTTGATACTCTTAAAGTATGCTAAGTTGTATTCGTAGATTATTCTTCTGGCAACCGAGTAGAAGAGGTACAATCTTGGGCAGACATGTCCCTCTGCGTGCCTTTCCTCACTCCTGAGTACTCAAGGAAACAACTACATTTGTCACAGTACAATGACCTGGGACTGTGGGAGCCATAACGGATGACTGAATAGCTTTGGTGGATAAACAGCTGTAATTTTCATTAGTCCTCCTTGAGTGAGCTTCCCTGCTGAAACAGAAGAGCCAGGCCATGAGCAAAATGCTCATTGGTGTGGTGAAGAATTACAATTGCTGACAGGAGAGCACAGGCAGGTAAGAGGACAAGAACTAAGAAAACTCAGTGACCCAGGCCGCCCTGATGGCTCTGATAAGACTTAGGTCCGTCCGTTCACATGGTTCTTGATGTGGCAGTAGAAATGCTTTTCAGCATTTTTTTTTTTTTTGTACTTCAAACATGCTTTTGGCAACATCTAGTAAAGATATAATCTACCCTATAAGCAAGCAATTTGACTGCTATGTATTGACCTAAGAGAAATAAAAATCTATGTCCACACAAAGACTTATATAAGATTATTGATAGCAATTTTATGCACGAATCTCAAACCCGGAAACAACCCGCATGTCCATCAACTGGTGAATGGATGAACAAGATTATGGCACAGCCATACAGTAGAGTACTGCCCGACCATAAAAAAGAATGAACTATTGGCACGCAACAATAACGGCTCACGAACAACTTCTAAGAGTGAAAGAAACCAGACTCAAATGACAGTGTCATGGATTGAATTGTGTCCCTCCAAAAATGTGTGTATCAGCTTGGTTAGGCCATGATTCCCAATATTGTGTGGTTGTCCTCCATTTTGTGATTGTAATTTTATGTTGAGAGGATTAGAACGGGATTGTAACACCACCCTTACTGAGGTCACCTCCCTGATCCAAGGTAAAGGGAGTTTCCCTGGGGTATGGCCTACACCACCTTTTTTCTCTCAAGAGATAAAAGGAAAGGGAAGCAAGCAGAGAGTGGGGGACCGCATACCACCAAGAAAGCAGCACCAGGAGCAGAGCATGTCCTTTGGAGATGGGGTCCCTGCTCCTGAGAAGCTCCTCTACCAGGGGAAGATTGAGGACAAGGACCTTCCTCCAGAGCCGACAGAGAGAGAAAGCCTTCCCTTGGAGCTGATGCCCTTAATTTGGACTTGTAACCTACTAGACTGTGAGAAAATAAATTTTGTGAAAGCCATCCACTTATGGTATTTCTGTTATGGCAGCACTAGATGACTAAGACAGAGCATGCTGAATAATTCCACTTATATGAAGTTAAAGAACAGATGAAATGGATCTCTGGTGGTAGAAGTCAGAACTGTCCCCCTGGGGCCAGAGAGGGCCTAGGAAGGGGCATGAAGAGGGTGTGCTCTAGGTCTGGGTTTGGATCATGGTTGCAGGGATGCATAATTCGTCAGAGCTGAGTGAGATGTACAGCTAAGATCTCTGCATTTACTCTATGTAATATATATCTCAACAACAACAACAATAAAAATCATGCCAAAAATCACGTGTTTTAAATGAACCTGGAAAGTTGGCCCTCAGAAGCCAGCTAAGGGAGATCTTCTACAAAGCACAAACCTCTCCCTGGTTAATCAGACATGTACAGCTGAGTGTGCATGTTTATCAAAGCTGGGTTCACCTGCAGAGCATGGGATAGTTTTCCCTGGAGAATTTTGGAAAGGGACCACATTGGTGAAGTGAGTCCTTTTAGAGAGCTACACAACCCCAGGATTGAAGAGGAACTTAATTTTCTTCATGTAGAAAGCCTCCTTGCTATCGGGCTCCCTCTCCTGGGGCTGGGCCCACCAAGGCTCCCGGGACTATACTGCTTGACCTGGGGCTGGAGAACCCAGGGCAGCTGGCCTTCTGTGTCTCAGCATCAGCCCCACCTTGTAGCTGGCTGGGCCCCAAGGCTGATAACGAGAACCTTGTCCAATAATGGTAACCACAACAGCAGTATTAGCCAAAGCTCACCTGATCGTAAGTGATAGACTTCCTCCCTGGTTTAAGCTATAAAGGAAATTTATGGTAAGATCCAAGGGTCCTTTGTGGATCCCAGGGCCTCATGGAGTGCTGAAATCCGTTAGGAGCGGGGCTTGCTTTCTCTCACTCTTTGCTTCCATTTCTCTGCTTTAATCTCTCTACAAACCAACTTCCTCTGCTTCATTATGCACATGGCTGAAGGCAGCCACCCACGTTTGTCTGTCGTATCAGCTCCATCCTCACATCTCTTTTTTTAGAACAACTACAAAGGCAGACCTGTACCTTTGAATCCCTATTCCAAGTTCCAGAGAGAGAAACAGAAACAGATAGAGAGAGAATTCCCCTGGCCCACCTTGGGTCCGGTGTCTCCACCTCTTGTCTAACCAATTACAGGTGAGAGTGGGGCGACCCTGTGGGCACTCATCCTGGGAGTTATCAGTAATACTAATAGTATCAGCAGTCACAATAATAATAGATGCCATTCCCTGGATTTGTGCAATGTATAATTTCTGACAAGTCAGTGAGGCGCATCACGTCCTTATTTTGCAGGGATAGAAGGTGTAGATTTAAATGGTGCAACAACTTGCCCATAGTCCTAGCTGGTAGGTGTTGAAGCTACAATTTAAGTCCACATTTGCCTGGCCACAAATCCCCTCTACCTTGCTCCAGAGAGCCACCTTTTTTTTTTTTTTTTCATGTCCAGTCTTTAAAGTGCAATCTTTCTAAGTTTAAAAATCATGACTCTTATGCAAGTAAAAAATCAACATGCCAAGAACTTATTCAGCTTATGAATTAATGAGGGATCAGTAAAATGTTAAAGGCCTGTTGAAAGAATCTTCAAGGAGCTAGGTATTTGTAAGTAATTTAATAAAGAAGCGTGTGGGTAGTTTGTTGGGTTAGAAACAAAACTGGTTAATATCCTACATGGCCCCAAACTGTAACCTGGGTAATTCACTGTCTTCAGTCATAATCATATTAATGCCACTCACATCCTGGCGAGGGAGCCATCCTGCTCCTTTAGGGTAGTGTTCGGCTCCTCTGTGTTGGTTTGTTCTGTGTGATTTGTAATTTAGCTCTGAGAAGTGGCTTTGTTCCCCTGATGGCAGGGCTTGGGGACACCACACTGTACTTACCCCCCATCCCATGTTGACAATTAGATACACTTTGTAGGGATTTGGGGATGGGAGCATGGTGGTGAGAAATAAGATTTGTAAAAACCCCAGTGGGTTTTCAACCCCCTAAAATCCTTTCTGGAAAAAATGAGGATAAAAAAATGAATGAAGAATCGCACACACTCTCTTCAATAAATAGCACCTGCTTTTATCTCTACACTTCCTGACACACTTGCCTGGCAAGTCAGCTGTTCTGTGTCTCAAGTGGAATTTAGAGATGTTTCCTTTTCCCCATAGAATAAACATATAAAATATTTTAAATGGTATAATACATGCCACTCCTTTCCTGATGTGCTGACCTGTTGTTAACCACCCCAGGGAGAGCTGCTTTGGAAAGTCCAAGTAAGATAGTTAGGAAATGAAATGAAAAATTTTTAAGCTTTGTCACTATAAGTACCGTAACCATGGAATGCCCACCCTACCATCCTTCTTGAATACTTCCCACCTTCCAAGGTGCTGCTTCTACCCCATCCTCTTCCCTTTGTCCCTTCTGGCCTGCTGACCACCCTTTTCTTGGAGCCTTTCCTGCTCTTACAATGCGTATGTCCATGCCTGTCCTTGAAGTCAGTGTCCATCTAAATTGTTGTCATGCGTGCAAGGCTCCTTTCCCCAATTGCAAGGCCCTCAGTTTTGTTTTAACGTCTCATAATATTTACCACAGTGCTGGGCGCCAGGGCAGCATGGGAGGTAGAAAAAGCATGGGCTGTGGATGCTGGTTCTCTTGGAGTTAAGCCCCAGCTCTGGCACCACTAGCCACAAGACCATGAACAGGTCACAGGACCACTCTGAGTCTAGGTTTCTCCATTGACAGAAGGGGCATGATAAAAATGATGGTGCCTAGCTCAGTAGACATTCAATAGAATTTGGCTTTTATTATTTTAGCAGTAGAAGAAAGACACACACATTCATGTTCACGAAAAAGACATGCAGTCAGTTTAGAGGAGAATGGCTCAGGTGTCTCCTTGACTAGTGGATGACTCACCACCTAGGTCTGAGGGGGTCTGTGTCAAGAAAATTTATTCCAAACTATTCCACATGTCATGGCAGAGTGTTGAGCTGATAGGGTTTGCAGTTTATTCTCTTTTTAGAGCAGATAAGAGCTGACATTTGCTGTGGCTATGAAGGTTTATATTTAAGATTAATTGGAATCAAATTAGCCAAGTTTAGGGGCTAGAGTATTTCTATTTGGAACAAACGTTGTAAACTCCAGGCAAGCTTCATTGCTCAGCCGTGGTCATGTGCTAATGTCTCAATAATGTCGGTGGAAAAGGTGTTACCTGAGTGATCAGACCTGACTCTGTCTGAAGATTTCAGGAAGCTGTGACATGCATGTCTGCCCTCTAAAGTCTTGTAGATTAAAACTTGAGGCAATATTTGTTTGTTTGTTTTTTAAATTGTGCTTTACGTGAAAGTTTACAGATCAAGTCAGTCTCTCATACAAAAACTTATATACACCTTGCTATATGCTCCTAGCTGTTCTCCCCCAATGAGACAGCACACTCCTCCTCGCCACTCTCTATTTCCCATGCCCATTCAACCAGATCTTGTCTCCTTCTGCCTTCTCATCTCGCCTCCAGACAGGAGTTGCCCACATAGTCTCATGTGTCTACTTGAGCCAAGAAGCTCACTCCTCACCAATATCATTTTCTGTCTTACCATCCAGTCCAATCCCTGTCTGAAGAGTTGGCTTCGGGAATGATTCCAATCTTGGGCTAACAGAATGTCTGGACTTGTGCAATGTGTATTTTCTGACAAGCCAGTTAGGCACATCACGTCCTTATTTTGCAGGGATGGAAGCTATAGATTTAAATGGTGCGACAACTTGCCCATAGTCCTAGCTGGTAGGTGTTGAAGCTGGTAGGTGTTGAAGCTGGTAGGTGTTGAAGCTGGTAGGTGTTGAAGCTGGTAGGTGTTCATCGTTCTTTGCTCCAGGTGGGTTGAAACCAATCAATGTATCTTAGATGGTGGTTTGCTAGCACTGAAGACCCCAGACGCCACTCATCAAAGTGCGATGCAGAACGTTTTCTTAATACATTTTGTTATGCCAATTGACCTAGATGTCTCCTGAAACCATGGTTCCCAGACCCCCATCCCTGCTACTCTAGCCTTCTAAGCGTTCAGTTTTATTTAGGAAACTTCTTTGCTTTTGGTTTAGCCCAGTTGTTGAAGCAATGTTTTTAAAATAATATAAAAAACCAAAACCAAACCCACCGCCACTGAGTTGATTCTGACTCATAGCAACCCTATAGGACAGAGTAGAACTGCCTGATAGAGTTTCCAAGGAGCGCCTGGTGGATTTGAACTGCCAACCTCTTGGTTAACAGCCGTAGCACTTAACCACTACACCACCAGGGTCTCCAAAATAATATAAAGACCTCCCTAAATTACCCAAATACAGGTAAACATCCTTCTGGCATTCTCTGCTTTCAGCCAAGATCTATCTGACATCAGCAATGATATCTCTTGTTCTACTTCTGAATCCGGCTTAAATTTCTGGCGCTTCCATGTAGATGACGGCTGTAGCCATTTTTGAATTATCTTCAGAAAAAAACTTTTTGCATGTGACATTAATGATATTGTTTGGTAATTTCTTCATTCTGTTGGATCACCTTTCTTTGGAATGGATGTGAATATGAATCTTTTCCAGTTGGTTGGCCATGTAGCTGTCTTCCAGATTTCTTGGCATAGATGAGTGAGTGCTTCCACCTTTGCTTGTGTTTGTTGAATTATCTCAATTGGTATTGCATCAATTCTTGGGGCCTTGTGTTTCACCAATGTTATCAGTGCAGCTTGGACTTCTTTCTTCAATACCATGGAAATTCCAGAACACTTAATTGTGCTCGTGCAGAAACTGTACATAGAGTAAGAGGCAGTGATTTGAACAGAACAAGGGATATTGTGTGGTTTAAAATCAGAAAAGGTGTGAGCCAGGGTTATTTCCTTTCACCATAATGTATTTGAAAAGTTCAAGTGAGTCATCGCCATAGAACCTGCAGTTCCATTTGCTCAAAAATGACTGATTTCTCTCAGGCTATCCTATCCCACTATGCTCCAAGGGTCTACAAACACTGACAAAACCTACAGATGACCTAGGAATTCATGGAGATATTTACCTATGTTTTTTTCTAAAAGTTTCAAAATTTTGCATTTAAGTTCATTTTGAGATAAGATGTGAGACTCAGGTTGAGATTCATTTTTTGGCCTATGGACATCCCAGTGCTTCAGTATCATTTGTTGAAAAGACTATCTTTCTCCATAGAATTGTCAAAAATTCGTGTGGGACTATTTCTGGGTTCTCTATTCCGTTCCGTTGAACAGTGTGTCTATCCCTCTGCAGGTACCACACTGTCTTGATTTCTGTAGCTACATAGTAAGCCTTAACATCAAGAAGAGCAATTTCATTCACTTTCTTTCGTCTTCTTCCTTCCTTCATCCCTTCTTTTTCTTTGCTTTTCTATACAAATTTTATCTTTTAAAGATATTTTATTTTGTTTTCAATGAAAGTTTACACAGCAATTAGATTCCCATTTAACAATTTCTACACAATTATTCAGTGACATTGTTTACATTTTTCACAATGTGTCAACATTCTTTTTATTTCTGTTCTGGTTGTTTCATTTCCAGTATTCTAGTTTCCCTGCTCCCTTACTGTCTCATCTTTGCTCTAGAGTAATTGTTGACCATTTGGTCTCATATAGATACTTTTTAAAAGGGACACGGTACTCATGGATGATAACTCTTTATTTTAGGAGCCGATCTGTTATTTAGCTAAAAGGTGACCTCAAGGGATAGTTTTGGTTCAAGTTTTAAAGAGTATTTCAGCGCAACAGTCTCAGGGAATCCTCTAGTCAACTGATCCAATATATCTGGACTTTTTAAGAATTTAGTTCTGTACCACATTTTTTCTCCCTGTTTTTTCAGGATTTGTCTGTTGTGGCCCTGATCAGGAGGGTCAGTAGTGGTAGCTGGGCACCACCTTGTTATTCTGGTCTTAGGGTAGATGAGGCCATTGTTCGTGTAGGCTATTAGTCCTATAGACTCGTTTCTTCTCTGCTTCGGTTTCCTTCTTTCTCTTTTGTTCTGGACAAGTACAGACCAGTAGTTGTATCTTAGGTGGCCATTTACAAGCTTTTAAGACCCTAGACACTACTCACCTAACTAGGATGTAGAACATAAACTTTATTGACCTATATTATACCAATTGACCGAGTTGAAACTAAGGTCCTAAGCCTTCAAACCCAAACCAATCCTGTGAGGTATTCAGTTATGTCTAAGAAGCATCTTTAACTGTGCCCCCATGTGCTTTATTATATAGATGAATATGTATGCATGCACACACATACAGTATATACAGTATTTTATACTGCATACTTTCTATGTTTGTTTGCCAACCATGCCTCCCTCTGCAAGGTATTTTCACAAGTGCTGCTATGCCATTTTTTTTTTTTACAGCGCACATTATTTGTGAAAAAAAAAACCGGTACGTATATACACACATACATATTTAAGAAGGCACATATTTTTTGGGTATTGTTGCAAAATTGGAAACCCTGTTGGCATAGTGGTTAAGAGCTATGGCTGCTTACCAAAAGGTCGGCAGTTTGAATCCACCAGGTGCTCTTTGGAAACTCTATGGGGCAGTTCTACTCTGTCCTGTAGGGTCACTATGGGTCAGAATTGACTCGATGGCAGCGGGGTGTTGCAAATTATATGTCATAGTATTTATCAAAAATATTCTTTTTTCTTGTGTACTTATTAGTGCTGTCATTTACCTTTGTCAGGCTGTGGGCACTTAACCCACATTCTGTGTTACCTTTCCCATCACCAAAAATAACAAGTGTCTACTATCTAGAGAGTGATTTCCCCTTTCTCCCTTTCCCCTGCCCCCCTGTAACCACCAATGTATGTTGGTTTCTGTATGTATGCCTATTCTTGGCTTTTTTAAAAGTGAGATCATGCAATATATGTCCTTTTGTGATTGACTTATTTCACTCAGCATAATGTCCTCCAGATTCATCCACGAAATACGGTGTTTTGTGGACTCATCATCATTCTTTATGGTTGCATAGTATTCCACATTTTTTTACCCATTCATCAGTTGATGGACGCTTAGGTTGTTTCCATCTTTTTGCTATTGTGAATAGTGCTGCAATGAACATAGGTGTGCGTGTGTCTGTTTGTGTCACTTCGATTAGATCCCTAGGGTATATACCTGGGAGTGGGATTGCTGTATCATAAGGTAATTCTATTTCTATTTTCTGAGGAAGCGCCATACTGTTTTCCACAGTGGTTATACCATTTTACAATCCCAGCAGTAGTGGATAAGGGTTCCAAACTCCCCACACCCTCCTCAGCATTTGTTTTTTTCTTTTTTTACATCAGTGCGATTTTAGCAGGGGCGAGGTAGTATCTCAATGTGGTTTTAGTTTGCTTCTCTCTAATGGCTCATGATCATTAGCATCTGCTCATGTGTTTATTGGCAGCTTAAAAGTCCTTTTTGGTAACGTGTCTGTTTACATCCTTTGCCCATTTTTTAATTGAGTTGTTTGCCATTTTGTTGTTGAAATTGTCTGTATATTTTAGAGATTAGATCCTTATTGGACATGTCATTTCTGAACATTTTTTTCCCAGTCTATAGATTGTTTTTTACTCTTTTGATATAGTCTTTTGATGAGCATAAATATTTAATTTTTATGAGGTCCCAATTATCTAATTTGTCTTCTGCTGTACATGCATTTATAGTTGTGTTTGATAATCTTTTTTTTTTTTTTTTAATTAGGTCCTATAGTTTTGTCCCTATGTTCTTTTCCAAGAACTTTATAGTTTTAGGTTTAACATTTAGGTATTTATCTACATAAATTTTTAAGAAGAAGTTCGTCATGACCCCAAAAAATCTTGGTAGGATTTTGATAGGAATTGCATTAAATCTGGAAACCAATATGGGTAGTGTTGTCATTTTTATTATATTGAGCCTTTCAATCCATAAACACAGTATGTTTCTCAAATCTTTTAAGTCTTTGATTTCTTTTATCAGCATTTTGTAATTTTCAGTGTACTAATCCTGTACATGTTTGATTAGCTTATACCTAAGTATCATTTCACTTTTGATAATGCCAGTAGAAGTGTATTATTTCTGTCAAGAACCATACTTAATTCCCTAAACTTGCATCCTTGTTTCCTAATGAGGCGTCAATGCTGGTACCTTTCCCCAGAGGGCCCTGGAGGGGAGGGACTGCACCCTGGCTGCTGGGAACACTCCAGAAGTTAGAATTGCACCATGAATGCACCCATGAGCCAGACCTCTGACTTGGAAGTAAAGGCCCAGAGCTGGGGGCAGTAGGAATGACAGCAAAGACTCCAGATGAACCCTCGATCTCCAGTCCCTGATGGGAGGGACTGGAGATTGGACTCTGCTCACTTTGCATTTGTTTGCACCTAATTATAAGAAATGATTGGTATTGCAACATCCCTCTAGACAGGTATGGTGCTAGGTGCTTAGCATCCATCATTTCCTTAGTCTTAGGAGTAATAACCAAAAACCAAACCAAATCCATTGCTGTTGAGTTGCTTCCAACTCATACCGACCCTATAGGAGTGGGTCTACCAGCTGCCGCATAAGGTTTCCAAGGAGCAGCTGATAGATTCAAACTGCCAACCTTTTGGTTAGCAGCTGAGCTCTTTAACCATTGGGCCAGTAGGGGTAATAAGTTACTCTTATTACCCCATTTTGCACATGAGAAAATGGAGACTTAGTGGTGTAGTGAAGCTGGTCCCAGATCTTGAAGGCAGAAGAGCCACTTCACCTATGTCAGGAACACACAAACTGTGTAACCCTTCCTTATTAACCCTTCCTTACAGGGCAGAGAGGGTGTGCCCTCTTCCAGTAGTTTTTCTCTTAGCTTCATCAAGACCCTCCCTGGCAGTGCCTTCAAGGGCTTGTATCAAGACAGGATTGGCCCTGGATCAGACAGGTAGAAACACCCCCACCCCCACCCGTACAGTTGTGTCTGTTTGTGGTTCCCAGAGAGGTCAGACCAGGACACAGGACTGCCCCTTTCTGGAGTGGTGGTTTCCCTGTTATTTGTCTAGGTCCAGTCTCTCCAGGCAAATGTGGGTGAGTGTGTGAGCAAGACAGCTAAGCACAGAGAGGATGCAAAGTGTGAATGAGTGGTACCTGGGGTCAGTCTGAGTTTTCTTTAAAAAATGAGCTGGAACAAAGAGGACCAAGTTGTATATGGGTGGGTTTGGCAGGCAGGATGGAAAATGGGCTGGGCTGACTGGTGAGTGTCTGTGTAGCACTCTGGTACGACAGACCTCAGGAGAGCCCTCCCCAAGAAAAAGGGTGAGTAGTGACCAGGAGCTCAGAAGGCAATGTGAGACTCAGAATTCTTCAGTGCCTACAAAGTACCTGACACTTAGTAGGTACTTTTACAAATTGTTGAACAAATGAATGAATGAATGAATGACTCACATGATGAATGAGCCCAGGAGGGCCTTCCAACTGATTTCACTCTTGAGGTTGTACCACTGGGGTTTTAAAAATCAAGAAGTGATGATGTTTTGGGAATTAGTTATTCTGAAATTCAACCCCTATCTTTTGCATAACCTTGGATAAGTTATTTAAAGTCTTAGTACCTCAGTTTTCTCATCTGCTATGATGCAGGATTGCTGTGAGGATTGGACAGGCTCCTGGAGGCATCCCAACAGAACCTGGAAGGACAGTCCGGTGCACAGGGCCTACACCTGGGAGCCTACTCTTTGCTTCTGAATGCCACCATCATTTCCTCTCATGGCTTTCTTTCTCCCCTCTATGTATGTGCTCTCTCTTCTTCTCACTCTTTATCTCCCTGTGCCTCAGTCCAATACGATCCCCAGCTCTAGTTCAACATGACCCCTTTAACTAAATCTTCTATCATCAACTACTTACACTCTCTTAGCTCAAATATTTGAGATAGAGAATCTGATTGCTGACTAACCAGTGAATTAATTGGTTTGGGCCAGCTCCCCATATCTGCTCCAGTCACTTGTGCTGTGTCACACTGGGTGGAGCATGCAAAATGACCACAGACCAGTCTGAAGATTAACCTCCAAGAGCCTGACTTCTGGAGTGTGTGGTACTCAGCTCAGGAGTTACTAACACGTGCAGGCTCTTTTCTCTCCCAGCAGTGTTGCTCTCCTCCTACCCCTCCAAGCACAGTCATTACTTGCTTTTCTGGCTGCACTCTGTCCTCAGGGGTGTCATCAGAAGGTGCAGGAGCCTGTGTCCCAGGGTGTGCTCACGAAAGATTTGGTGAGTTGAGGTCTTAGGACCACTGGAACTTTGATGCTAACACCCAACAAGACTCATTTCCTTTTCTTCTTCTGTCATGTTATCTGCTAGATGCTATCTACATGGGTTTTCTGCTCTTAGTCATTTTGAAAGAAAATGAAGGGGGACCTTTTTCACAGACGTACACACTCTCCCATCTGTTTCACAGTAGAAGTAGCACAGCTGCTCAAAGTCGCTATATAGGCACTGAAAACAAAAGCAAACAAACCCCCCAAAGCCAGGAAGCACTAACTTACAAAGAGCGGGAACAGGATCCTAATTTGACCTTGGTCTTTTACTGAAAGTCAGAAACGATTTATCAAAAACATAATTATAAGAATAAACTCGGTCCTGAAGGGAGATGGAGGAAACCTGATTTATACCAGGGTCTGACAATGCTGACATAAGAGAGTGATTCAGACAGAGGAAGGGGTTAGAGAGAGAAGCGGTGGCTGATGGGCTTCCTGCTATGGGGTGAAAGGTGTCTCCACTGGTGTCAGGTGTTATCTACGGAAAGCCAGTGTGGCTTGTGGGGATCTGTAGCCCTGTGAGGGCCCCTTGAGCCCCACCCAGACTGTCAAGGTGCCTGGCCCCACCATTTCTGTCTACATCCCATATGTGGCTTGGGGGAGTCAACTGGGTGTATTGACCACCAGGATCTGGCATGAGGCCAGGTATGGGCCTTCCCTTGAGTACTGAGAGCAGAGTGGAGTGAACTTTGCCAGGGAGGGGCCACCACCAGGCAGGATAGCATTTCCATGTCTGGGTGATCAGCTCCCCAGTGCCCACAGATCGTTAGGGTCTATGTATTTCATTTCTAGGCAAAGGCCTCCCAGGGTCTCCAGTCAGCTACACCACCATTAACTTTGTGCCTTCTTTAAGCCTCTGATTTTCCACACTGTTTTGAAGACAGTCAAGCCTGCCTTGTGGCTTGCTGCTCCCTAAAGGCATCAGGCTGCTTCATGCTCTCCTGTCCTTCTGCACTCAGCCCAGGGGCGCCTCCTCCAGAAAGCTGATGTGGCACTTCTTCCTTCAGGCTGAGCTCCTCCCACAGGGCAAGACCTGGGCCTTCTCCCATTTTGGCTCGTGTTTCCTTCTGTTTGTCTCTCCTCTGAAGTTAGCGTGAGTAAAGACTTGATGCTAGCTGGCCGGACGCTTCCCGAAAGGGTTCAGGCAGGGCCTCTGTCCTTTCTAGGGGGAGGGAGGGAGGGAGAGCGGGAGGAGCCGAGGCTCGCTCCCAATGCCAGGGTCCCACCAGCTTTGGGACCAAGGCTCAGCTTCCTTCTATGCCAAGCTGGAAGTGGGTATTAACAGACACACCAAGGACTCCTTTGTACAGTAGCTAGCTCTTCCTTCACATTTCTTTGGGTCCTACACTGGCACACTGGAATGGTGGAAAGACCCAGTGGTTTGGAATCAGATTGTTGTTCTTGTTGTTAGGTGCCGTTGAGTCGGTTCCAACTCATAGCGATCCTATGTGCAACAGAAGGAAACACTGAGCCATCCTTACAATCATTGTTATACTTGAGCTCATTGTTGCAGCCACTGTGTCAATCTACCTCTTTAAGGATCTTCCTCTTTTCTGCTGACCCTGTACTCTGCCAAGCATGATGTCCTTCTCCAGGGACTGATCCCTCCTGACAACATGTCCAAAGTATGTAAGACGCAGTCTTGCCATCCTTGCTTCTAAGGAGCATTCTGGTTGTACTTTGTCCAAGACGGATTTGTTCGTTCTTTTGGCAGTCCATGGTATAGTCAATATTCTTCGCCAACACCACAGTTCAAAGGCGTCAATTCTTCTTCGGTCTTCCTTATTCATTGTCCAGCTTTCACATGCATATGATGCGATTGAAAATACCATGGCTTGGGTCAGGTGCACCTTAGTCTTCAAAGTGACATCTTTGCTCTTCAACACTTTAAAGAGGTCGTTTGCAGCAGATTTGCCCAATGCAATGCATCTTTCAATTTC
The DNA here is from genome assembly GCF_024166365.1 of Elephas maximus indicus. NCBI lineage: Eukaryota > Metazoa > Chordata > Mammalia > Proboscidea > Elephantidae > Elephas > Elephas maximus. Next base: position 17,639,629 of record NC_064824.1, on the reverse strand, counting down.
TTGACTTTTGCTTCCATGGATGCTGATTGTGGATTCAAGTAAAATGAAATCCTTGACAACTTCAATCTTTTCTCCATTTATCATGATGTTGCTCATTGGTCCAGTTGTGAGGATTTTTGTTTTCTTTATGTTGAAGTGCAATCCATACTGAAGGCTGTGGTGTTTGATCTTCATTAGTAAGCACTTCAAGTCCTCTTCACTTTCAGATAACAAGTGCCAAATCCCACTTTTCTTCCTACTCAGGTGCCTTTGAGCAAGTCACTTCCTCTCATTGAGCCTCAGTGTCCACATCTGCAAAGTGGGTACCAGTGCCTAGTAGAGTTGTTGAGAGGCAGCAGGGAGTCCTCTCTGCCTCCCAAACCCAGTGGAAATGACCTTTATCTTCCCTCCAACGCTTTTCTGAGCCTGAATTTTTTCACTTACAAAATGCTAATAATCATGGCAATCCACTCACTTATTCCCTTCTACCTGCCCTGCTTTCATTCTGCTAATATATTTGTTTAGTACCTACTCTATGCCAGGCACCGTGTCTCTCATGGGAATTGCTATCACAGAGCAGATCAGCTGGTGGTCACCCTGGTTGCTATCACACTTACCATAGGATTCCTCTGCATAGCCCACACAATTTTACTGAGTAACAACATTCATCAATGACTCTGTGGCCATGATGGAACAAGACTAAAGCAAGGCCACTCTTTAGCTATGGCTGAACAGAAGTAAAAACAGAACACCAGGCCACCACAGAAATGACCATAAATGCTTCCTTGAACTCTTCCCAAAGTCACCCACCAGAAGCCCAGTTCTAGAGGAAGCCCTTCAGACTCTTTCTGACCAAGATGCTGTCTGCGATCTCCCTGTGGCAGCAAATAATGAATCTACATCTGTTTGCATGTGTTCCTGGTGGTCTCTGGCTGGTGGGCACCAGCAGTTAAGAAGACCAAGTAAAATATTGGAAATCAAAATGCTTTTTAATTGTCAAAGGCCTCTACAAATGAAAGGGGTTATTCCTTTTGTGAATCAAAGGACTAAGTCCTTTAAGCTCCACCTTTTTGGTGATTGCAAATCTTACCACGCATCAGACCAACCTGATGTAGTCCAGTATATTCCAAAGTCAGTCAAGTTCTAAATCAAAGGGTGTGGGACACTTGTATATTGTCTTCTTGGTGATGGCAGGATACCAAATAGCCAGAAGGCTATTAGGAAGGGGACACCAGTCACTAATAGTGGTCCCTCCATGAATATCATGTCTGTCTGATCAGATCCTGAACATACAAGATAGTCCTAGAGCATTAGCACGTGGAAAGTAGGTTTTATTACTTACAAAAAGAAGCAGACAGCACACCAGAACAAATGTGAATCCATTTTTGAGCAGATCCCCCCTTGATTTGAAAGGGCTGTCTGGGTGGAGATAATAACTCTTGTATGTGTTCCCCACTTTGCACCATAGGTGAGGGACTCAAAGAGGGCCTTCCTCCAGCCAATCCCCATTGGCCAATTAGGTGAAATGGAACACTCTGCTACTTGTGCTCCCACATGGCAACATAGACAAGGACTCTGAAGTCGCTCTTGCAGCCATTTTTATACCCCAAAGCCTATGTGACTTGCTACATGGAGGGCAAAGTAGATTTTCCCTCCTGACCACATGAAGAGGGGGGCTGGTTAGACACTTTGGTGCCTAGCCTGGAACTGTATCTCTTTAACCTGCTGCAAACATCAGGCCTCAGGAAGGGGTGGGGTGATGGTGATTTGTCCTCAGGCCTAAAGATGCTAGCAGGGGGAGGAACAAGGAAGATACGGCCACTGGGCTGGCCCAAAAGACTGCCTCATCCTGAAGAGACTATGGTTTAATGCTTCTCGGGTTAGTTTAGTAGATTTTTAATGATCTTCACCTGGTACGGAAGGTGATTAGCAAAAAAGCAAATGCAGAACAGCAATTTTAGTCATGTTTTTATTCACTTTCCATGTAGCAGGAATAAAAAGTTCAACTGGGGAACTCACAACACCTTGCAGAGACATTGCCATCAGCCACACACATCTGGCCTTAATTACCCTTTAGTATTTATTTCATCTAGACAATATTTTGACTCAGATGCTTGATGATCTTAAAACAGAGGACAGCCTTAGAAAATAAGTAGAGAAACACACATATTTGTCAACAGATGGATTACAAAGGAATGCAATTATATGGAAAATGTCTTTGCTTTTCAAAAACATTCACACATATATTAGTCTGTCAGAAAATGTATGCAACTAATTGCAAGAAAAAAATGGGTCCTATGATAATATTGTCTATATATAGTCCCTTCTTGCAAAGCAGGGATGATTAGCCATGTTATTGGTGGAAGAGAAGTCAAACTATACACAGTAAATTATGTTTTTGTGGGAAGAAGCCTATTAGAATCCATTTTATGACATATTTACTCCTTTTTACAACTTAATAAGTATTTAAGTCTTGTTTGCAGACCAACTAATGATTTTGCTATTTTGGAGTAAAATTAAAAAATAAACTTTAATAAGCAAGATTGTTAGACTAGGGGAGTCCCTGGGTGAAGCAAATCGTTTATTTGCTTGGCTGCTAACTGAAAAGCTAACAGTTTGAGTACCCAGAAGTACCTCGTAAGAAAGGCCTGGCTATCTACTTCCAAAAAGTCATCCCTTGAAAACCCTATGGAGCACAGTTCTACTTTGGCACACATGGGTCCACCATAAGTTGGAGTCAACTCGATGGCAACTGGTTATTTTATTGGTTTTTGGTTAGACAAGACAAAGCTGAAGACATCCTGGGGCTTAGTTTTCTGTGTCCAGCCAAGGTCCTGACCTGGTCAAGGCAACTGTCCAGTCGACAAAGTGGCCTTGTGCCCCAGGCTGCCATTCCCAGTGGAACCAAGGAGTGGAAACTTAACTAGATTAGAACAATCAGGTGCAATGTATATAGATCAATAAGGCAATCTCAACACCCTGGGCTGTCCATTGTTGTTGTTAGATGCTGTATAGTACCACACAATGAAACACTGCTCAATCCTGCACCATCCTCACAATTATTATGCTTGAGCCCACTGTTGCAGCCACTGTGTCAATCCGTCTTGTTGAGGGTCTTCCTCTTTTTTGCTGACCCTCCTTTTTGCCAAGAATGATGTCCTTCTCCAGAGACTGATCCCTCCTGATAACATGTCTAATGTGAGATGAAGTCTCTCTCTGCCAAGGAAGATTCTGGCTGTACTTCTTCCAAGACAGATTTGTTCATTCTTTTACCGGTTCATGGTATATTCAATATTCTTCACCAATACCATAATTCAAAGACATCAGTTCTTCTTCTGTCTTCCTTATTCGTTGCCCAGCTTTTGCATGCATATGAGGTGATTGAAAATACTATGGGTTGGGTCAGGCACACCTTAGTCCTTAAAGTGACGTCTTTGCTTTTTAACACTTCAGAGGTCTTTTGCAGCAGATTTACCCAATGCAATGTGTTGTTTGATTTCTTGTCTGCTACTTCCATGGGTGTTGATTGTGAATCCAAGTAAAATAAAATCCTTGACAACTTCAATCTTTTCTCCATTTATCATGATGTTTCTTATGGGTCCAGTTGTAGGATTTTTGTTTTCCTTATGTTTTGGTGCAATCCGTACTGAAGGCTGTGGTCTTTGATCTTCGTCAGTAAGTGCTTCAAGTGCTCTTTGCTTTCAGCAAGCGAGGTTGTGTCATCTGCATATTGCAGGTTGTTAATGAGCCTTCCTCCAATCCTGATGCTGTGTTCTTCTTCATAAGGTCCAGTTTTTCAGATTATTTCCTCAGCATACAGACTGAATAAGTATAGTGAAAGAATAGAACCCTGACGCACACCTTTTCTGATTTTAAACCTTGCGATATTCCCTTGTTCTGTTGGAATGGCTGCCTCTTGATCTAAGTACAGTTTCCTCATAAACACAGTTAAGTCTTCTGGAATTCCCATTTTTCGTAATGTTTGAGTGTGAGTACCCACCATCAGTCAGGCTCACTGCCTCTGATGTGCAGATCCAACTTGACTCCTCAAAGCTTAGGATGGAATCTTCTCATTTCTGGACCCAGCACCTCGCAAGAGATGCTTAAATATGCATTCAATGTGTGCATGCTGGCTGACCCAGCCCATGAGAACTCGTCCCCCTCACAGGCTCCCAAGGCTGCATTTACAGGGGTGGGACAGTGCATCTGTCAGACATCAGGTGCTACAGCCAGCTGCCTGGCCCCACCCTCATTCTGCACTTCTCAGCTGCATGACCTGGGCAAGGCACTTCAGCCCTCTGCATGTCAGTGTTCCCTCCTGTAAAATGGGGGAAATTTCAGTGCCTCTTTCACAGGACTGTTGTTAGTATTAAAAACACTAGTCCATAAAAATCCTTAGTTTGGGGCCTGGTGTGAAGTGCTGGGTGTGTCTGTGGCCTGGGGTTACCTGGATCCTAAAGCTGCTTCATGCCAGGGTTTGACCAGAGGCATGGGTCGTTCTGGAATGGTTTTGTGAAGAGCCGAGCTACAGTTGAAACAGGCTGCTCAGCCATATCTTGAACAGTACCTGAGCCAATTTTTTTCCCTTCTTTTTTCTTCTTTCTCTCCTTTCCCTCTCCCAGCCCATCCCTGCCTCCAAGTAAGATCCTGATGTTAGCTCCCCAAATGCTTAAGTGTTAACCAATGTTTCCTCTAAGACTGTGGAAAACAAGTGATATTGATCTAAGCCTGTCAAATAAGACGAAGGATGGCGCCAGCTACCCCGTAAGCTGATGGGATAATGGGAGGAAAAGATCAACACGTTTGAGATACGACCACGGAAACCAAACAGAAGAAAGAGAGTGCACATTTCACAAGTCCCTAAATCTTATGGCCTCTTTTCCCTTAAAAACCCGAGCTGATCGGTAGTCAGACGACTTTAGGAGGTGATCATTCCCCTCTGTCTCTATATACCGGTATATCTTATAAAGCTCTTGCTACCCACCTCACCCCGTCTCAAGAATTGGCTATTTGCGGCAGGCAGCTCTAGCTCGCGAAATTGCGGTAACACAGTCAACTGAAAAACACTTGTTTTAGCTTTTTATATTTCTAAGCACTCTTATGACTTTCCACCGTGACCCTCTGTGAACAAAGAAAACTGTTTTCTTGAGGGTATTTTCTCCAAAGAGAGGCTGACAATTGCTCATCAGCACTCCCTAGGCCTTGAGAAGGATGGACAAAGCCTCTGGTAGGCAGCCTGGTGCTACTCAGTTGCAGGGACAGCTTTTTGTTAATCTCTGTGTCCTTACGTTTTGGGTTGGGGCAATCGTGGGGTTGGGGGCAGCATTCCAGCCAGAAGACCTCACTTGAGGGAAGACATGCAGGGGCACCAGCTGGGCAGAGTCAGGAAACCATGCAAGCCCAGGCCCTGGAGTGTAAGGCACTGGCAATGAGGATGGGATGCTTGGCAGGAAATCAGTTTAGAGGAGTTCAGAGTGCGAGCATGTTGCAGATTATTGAGCTAAGCATGTCCAGAACCAGCCAGGTGGGTGCCACAGGTGCATAGCAACAACAATGAGGGCAGGCAGAAGCTGTGAAATCTGTCCTGCCACAAGGGAGGCCAATGCCCCTGCATCTCAGAGTGGCTTGAAGGGTCAGTTGAGGTGGAAGCCTGCCTGCACTCCCAGCATGAGTTTGGCATAGACATGGGGGCGGGGAGGGGGGATGGTCCACAGGTGTAGGGTATTTCTTCACTGGCACCTTGAGCAAGCCCTTCCTATATGAACTGGGAATTTCATTGACAAGTTCTGACCCAGGGGAGGTCAAAAGTTTATACAAATGAGTTTATAAAATAATTCTAATAACTTGCCAGTTTCAGGCCAGGATGTTATTGTTCTCTGAGAACAGCAGCCACCCTTTGTATTTTTATTATATCTTAGCCAAAAGGCACGCACTGAAAAGCCTTTGAGGGAGCTTACACCTGCACAGAGCAGTTGCATTTTCATAGTTCTGTAGTTGAGTCATTAATTCATTTAGCAAATATTTATTGAGTGGTTATTCAGGGCCAGGTGGAAAAATCAACAGCAGGCCAGGAAGATAAGAAACGCGGTCAGGCATGTTGCAATTTTAAGTAGGGTAGGCGGGATAGACCTCATGGAGAAGTTGACATTTGAGTGAAGAGTTGAAGGAAGTGAGAGGGCTAACCATGGATGTATCTGTCAGTTCTGGGTTGGTTTTGAATGATTGATTTATCTCTTCCTTATAGGCCATGTTTTCCTGCTTCTTTATCTGTCTGGTAATTTTTTGCTGGATGCCAGACATTGTGATTTTACCTTGTTGGGTGCTGGATAGTTTGTACTCCTATAAATCTTGAGCTTTGTTCTGGGATGTAGTTAAGTTACCTGGAAACAGTTTGATCCTCTTGGACTGCAAAAATGTTCAGCATAAGGTGAATTATTCCATACCACTGAGGGAAGACCCTTCTGGGTACTCCCTTCAATGCCCCATGAATCATGAGGATTTCCAGCCTTGCTGGTGGGAACAAGCACTATTTCTGGTCCTGTATATGCTCTAAGCACTGCTACCTTTAATTCCTTCAGGGGGCTCTTCTCTGGCTTTGGATAGTTTCCTCACATGTATGTGCTGATTAGCACTCTGCTGAATACTCCCGAGGGACCCTCTGCTAGTCTCCAGAGTTCTTTCTTTGTGAGGCTCTCTCTTGTCTAGTATTGTTTTGCAAACTCTAGCCAGTCTTCCTTGAGTCCTCACCTCAAGTCTGCCTGGCACTGGCTGGGCTTCCCCTCTTTTTGCTGTGACCTGGAACCTCTCCCAAGGCAGTAAGCTGAGTTACTCGTAAGCCCATCTTGGGATCCCTGTCCTTTGTTGCCTGATGTTCAGTGTCTTGAAAATGTTTAATATACTTCGCCTATTTTTTTTTTTTTTTTTGGTCATTTCAGGCAAGAGTATAAATTTGGTCATCCTTACTCCCTCTTAGCTGGAGGCAGACGTCTCTTGTTAAACCCATTTTACAGGTAAGGAAATTGAAGCTCAGAGATTTTTAAATAGTTTGCTCAAGCTAGTACATGCTCGAATCAAGATTCAAGGCCCATGGTTTTTGCAGTATACTGTGCCACATGGGAAACCCTGGTGGCATAGTGGTTAAGTGCTACGGCTGCTAACCAAAGGGTTGGCAGTTCAAATCTGCCAGGTACTCCTTGGAACTCTATGGGGCAGTTCTACTCTGTCCTATAGGGTCGCTATGAGTTGCAATCGGCTCGATGGCACTGGGTTTTTTGTTTTGGTTGGTGCCACACGGTCTTGTACTAATTACTTAAATTTCTTTTTTTTAATAGACATTTTTTAGAGAAGTTTTGGGTTTATGGAAAAATTGTTCAGAAAGTACAGAGTGTTTCCCTGTACGCTTCTGTCCCCTACAGGCTGTTTCTCCTATTACTAACATCTTGCATTCCTGTGGTACGTGTGTTACAATTGAAGAACCCGTACTGATACATTAAGTCCGTAGTACCCTTTGTTGTTGTTAGGCCTCATCCAATTGATTTTCTGCTCGGTGCCCAGAAAGCGCTGCCCTTGGCCCTCTCATGTCCACATTTGGAGGTGTGGTTGTTGGATCATGTGGGTGATGTTCAGGTCCAAGGACAGATTGAGGACACAGCTCTTCAGGTCCTGTGCATGCACCCAAATCTTGGTTAGCGCATGCGGGGGATTCTGGCACCAAATTCAAACGGTGGGTAGGGCTGCAGCGTGGTCGGGCCAAACCGCAGTTAGAAGCCAATGGCTTGGCAGGCTGCAGGAGAGCTTGAACGGTGGCACAGTAGGGTGGGGGGGGGAAGTCTCGGTGGAGGCTTCATTATCAACACACATTCTTTACAGGTGAAAATCAATTGATTGTTGGTCTTCATAAGGCCAAAGGCAAAAGTGACTCCTGATTCTCTGTTGTGTGATGAAAAATTTGTTCAAACGATGCACCACCTTCCCCACCCTAACACACATATTTACAGCGTCTTTTATAGATAAGTTGTACTTGCTGGATGTGGCAAAACCCCAGTGCACAGTAGGAGGATGGACTGATAACTCACCTCCAACTGTTGTCCTGGGAAGCAGCACGGTTTGGGGTGATTTAGGAAATAATATTAGAGTCATTACTATTTGAGTATGGAGAATGGGACCCAGCTGGGCTCACAAGGACTCGCAAGGACACATCAACTGGGCCCTGAGATAAAGATAATAGATGGGACAATCTTGGAAAATCTTTAGGAAACCTTTCACATAAGCCAGAACACAAAAGACTTTCCACTCTTATCTTTTTCTATTAGCATTTAGTGAATACAAATTTGTTGGACCAATGAAGACCCTCCTGACTGTCATTACTGAAACTTGTACCAATGATTGTTGAGAGGGATGATTCAAAATGTAGGATCACAGTTTCTAGCCAATCTGTGAAAAAGTGAAGCTTTCAATGGTTTTGCCCATTTGTAACGTTAATTTATACCGATGACTCTGTAACCTTCCTTGGACTCGGGCAGACATGGCTGTGGCAGCGTGCTTGTCCGTTTTCCCACGTCTGTCTATTCTGTAATATTCTCTGTATTCTTGTCTGCTTCCCACTTTTGTCTTTTTTAATATATACCAAATAAAACTTTCTTTTTGCTTTATTAAACTTAGTGATTTTTTTTTCCCCTACAGCAGGGGTTAGAGACCCACCACTTGCTCTCCCTGTGATCCTGGGCACATCATCTCCCCTCACTGAGTGTCATTTTACTCATCTGTAAAATGGGGATATTGATACCTGTGGTGGATTAATTACTTTTGTGTGTGGTCTTTCTAGCCATGGTCTTGTAACTCCCACCCAGGTGATTGTGTGATAGGGTAATCGTGGCCTACCAAGGGGATTGGTCAGTTTTGCCTTAAAGCAGAGCCAATTCCAGAGCAGAGAGGAGGAGCCTACCACCACCAAGGAAGAACAATGGAGTGGAGAACAAGTTCTTTGGACTGAGAGAGAGATAAAGGTGTAATGCTGAAGTTGGCGAGAAGCAGTGGCAGGACAGACCCAGCAGCAGAGACCCGGCATCAGGAGATGGTGTGGTGGGCTGTGGTGGGTTCCCGGCCCACGAAGAAAGAAAGCTGAGTGCCTTTGGGGCGAGACCTAGGGCCAGTGAGAGGCATTCCTGAAAGTGTAGCTTGGAAGAGGCTGTCCTGATGGAAGAACTGTATCCTGAGTGTTCCTGAGCCTGAATTATATCTTGGTGTTGTTAGGTGCCATTGAGTCAGTTCCGACTCATAGCGACCCTATGTACAACAGAACGAAACACTGCCCAGTCCTGCACCATGGCCACAATCATTGCTATGCTTGAGCCCATTGTTGCAGCCACTGAGTCAATCCATCTTGTTGAGGGTCTTCTTTTTCATTGACCCTGTCCTTCCCCAGAGACTGATTTCTCCTGACTACATGTCCAAAGTATACGAGAGGTAGTCTCACCATCCTTGTTTTTCTAAGAAACATTCTGGTTGTAACTTCCCTATTAAACCCATAATCGTGAGTATGGTCTGCAAGTTCTGTGTGGCCACTGCAATGAATTGTTGAACCCAGTAGAGAATTAGTGCTGTGCAAGGGATGGTTGGTGTCAGAATTAGTAAAATTGGTGGAGAGAGGAGGCTTGTCTGGCCTCTACCTCATGGGAGTCAGCCTTGCATTCTTAATCTTGGTTCTCCTTCTCCACTCGAGGGGTTGGAAAAGGTCAGACGCTGCCCCCACATCATTTTTACGGGATATTGGTACCTAAACTTGCAATGTTATAAAGTTTGAAGATAAGGCATGTAAAATCAATAGCGCACAGTAGGCACTCAATAAATGATTATTTTTAAAAAACCTAATCTGTACTCTAACCAGCATGTTTCTGTAGGAGATTTTGGGGGTAAGGGATAAGGAAGGATTTCAGAGCTGTTGCAGGGTCATATGAAGTTATGAGGCTCCCAGGAGCCATACATAAAATCAGTCCTAATAGAGTAGGAAAAAAATCGGACCTGCTACCAATTTGCACTGTGAAGACTTCACTTTAATTTATTGTGGGCTGGAATAGAGTGGAGAGAGCCCTGGTGGTGCAGTGGTTAGGAGCATGGCTGCTAAACAAAAGGTTGGCAGTTTGAATCCACTATCTGCTCCTTTGAAACCCTATGGGACAGTCCTACTCTGTCCTATAGGGCCGTTGACTCAGAATTGACTTGAAGGCAATGGTTTTTATTTTTGTTGGAGTAGAGTGGCAGGTTTTGAATACCTGTGCTATAAGGAGCCTACAGAGACAAACACAGAGAAGCTGAACTTTATTTCAGGATAAGTAGAAAAACTCTGGTGAGTTTGCCTTTGGGCCAGCGCTCCAGATCTTGCAGCCTAGAAGGGAGATGTGAGAGCTCCAGCAGGAAACCATGTTTTCCTGTCATCTCACATCTGTCTTGTTTTGAGCACCTACCATATACAGGCACTCAGCCAAGTGCTCTCTGCACTGTTGTTTTGTTAGGTGCCGTCGAGTCAGTTCCGACTCATAGTGACCCTATGTACCACAGAACAAAACACTGCCTGGTCCTGTGCCATATTCACAATTGTTGTTATGCTTGAGTCCATTGTTGCAGCCACTGTGTCAACCCATCTTATTGAGGGTCTTCCTCTTTTCCGTTGACCCTGTACTTTACCAAGCATTATGTCCTTCTCCAGGGACTGATCCCTCCTGACAACATGTCCAAAGTATATAAGATGCAGTCTCGCCATCCTTGCTTCTAAGGAGCATTCCGGTTGTACTTCTTCCAAAGCAGATTTGTTCATTCTTTTGGCAGTTCATGGTATATTCAATATTCTTCGCCAACACGACAATTCAAAGGCATCAATTCTTCTTCGGTCTTCCTTATTATACCTTATTTAATCCTTACAACAGGGCTGTGAAGTCAGGATTGTGTGTGAGGTCATGGACACTCAGAAGAAACATGGCTTGAGTAGGTCATGTAGCTGATGGCTGGCTAAGCTGGGACCAGGACCTGGGCCATTCTGACTGTAGAGCCTGCTCAATGTCAGAGAAGAGTAGGGCCTATGTGCGACCCTGGGGAGGGGCAGCAGAGCATCCTCAGAGTGTGACTGAAAAGGTAGGAATGTGAACAGTCAGCCAGGAAGCATATAGGCTGTCGCCTGTCGCCATTGTAGACTATGCCAGAAAAGTCTGAAAGTTGGAGGGCACACTTGAGGACTGAAAAATCATAACTGAGGATGTGAGTGATTTCAAAGCTGTAAGTCAGGCCAAGCACAAGGCTGAGAAGTGGACAGGTCTTCTAGGGGAGCTCAGGTGCCAGGGTTAGCAGGAAGCAGACCAAGATCCTGATTGGGATGACGGGGAGAATAACACGTTCACATTATCGAGACTTCCAAATCCATGAGGATGGTATGTTTATTTGCATCTTTTTACATTTCCCCTCTATAACGTTGTATGGTTTTCTGCATAGAACACTTGCCCACCTTTCGTTAGATTTATTCATAGATATTAGACATTTTGAGCTGCTATTACAAGTGACTACCCTTTTTAAAACTAATTTTCTAAGTTTTTGTTGCTAATGTATAAAAATACAAGTTAATTCCTTTCCAATTCTTAAGCATTTAGGCATTGGCTAGAATCTCCAGTAAAATGTGTTGTATAGAAGTGGTAATTAGTGGGCATTTTTTCTCAGTCCTGATTTCAGATGGTAAGTTTTTATTTAGCATTTTGCTGTTAAATGTGATATTTGCTGTAAAGGATTGCTTTTAGTAGATAGTATGTATTGGAGTGAGGATGTTACCTTCTGTTCCTAGTTTGCTAAGGCCTTTTTTTACTGAATGGATATTAAATTTTATCAAAAACTTTTTCTGCATCCACTGAGATGGATTTCATTAAGATGGTGAATTACATTGTTGATTTCTGAATTATAAACCAATCTTACTTTTGTGAAATAGACTCTACTTGGTTCCTTATGTGTGTGTGTGTGTCACTGGATTTAGTTTGCTAATATTTTGTTCATAATGTTTGCATCTATGTTCATGAGAGATACAGGTGTGTGATTTTCCTTTCTTGTAATCCTTTTGTCAAGGTTTAGCACCAAGGTTATGAAGGACTCATAAAATGAGTTGGAAAATGTTCCATTCTTTTCCATTATCTGAGTTTGTGTAAGAGCTGAGTTATCACTACTTAAATATTTCATAGAATTTATTGGTAAAGCCATTTGGACCTGGAGATGTCTTTGTGGGAAGAATTTTAATTAATGATTTGATTTCTTTAATAGATATCTAACTATTCGAATTTTCTTTTTGCATTAGTTCTGGTAAGTTGTGTTTTTCAAGGAATTTTTCCATTGCATTTATTGTGGTGACCGTTCACCACAATAATATAATTTAAACTAGACAATAGTATTAAAAAAAAAAAAAAACCATTGCCATGGAGTCAATTCCGACTCACAGCAACCCTATTAAAAAAAATCCCATTGCTGTTGAGTTGATTCTGAGTATAAGCGACCCTAAAACCCACTGCAGTCAAGTCGATTCCAACTCGTAGCGACCCCACAGGGTTTCCAAGGCTGTAAATCTCCCCAGAAGCAAACCACCACATCTGTCTCCCAAAAAGTCACTGGTCATTTTAAACCACTGACTTTTCAGCTAGCAGTTGATCACTTAATTAGAAAATATTAATATATTAATTTGTTCATAATATATAACAAAAATTTGACTATTTCAGCCTTCTTTACATGTATAATTCTGTGACCTTAATTAATTTCATCATGTTGTACAACCATTACAACTATACGCTTCCAAATTTTTCCATCACCCTTAACAGAAGCTGAGTGTCGCCTGAACAATGACTCCCTCTTTCCTTCTCCCTCCCACCCGTGGTAACCACTAATAAATCTAGGTCTCTATACACTTGTCAGAGCCCTGGTGGCTCAGTGGTTAAGAGCTTGGCTGCTAACCAAAAGATCTGCAGTTCCAATCTGCCAGGCGCTGGAAACCCTATGGGGCAATTCTACTTTGTCCTATATGGTTGCTGTGAGGCAGAATCAACTCAACGGCAAGGGTTTGGTTTTGGTTATACACTTGTCTGTTCTAGATACTTCATATAAGAGAGATGTAGATCTGTTACTGACTTATTTTACTCAGTATAATATTTTCAGTGTTCTCCTGTCTTGTAGCATGTATCAGGACTTCATTCCTCTTTATGGAAGAATAATACTCCATTGTGTGTATGTACTACAATTTGTTTATTCATTCATCTGTTGATGCACATTTGGGTTGTTTCTGCCTCTTGACTATTGTGAATAATGCCACAATGAGCACTGGTGTACAAGTATCTGTTTGAGGCTCTGCTTTCAATGCTTTGGGTTTAAATTCTTTTCATTTCAATGCCTAGGCGTGAAGTTACTGGATTGTATGATAATTCTATGTTTAACTTTGAGGAACCTCCAAACTGTTCTCCACAGTGGTTGTACCATTTCACAATCCCACCCGCAATGGATGAGGGTTCCAATCCTTACCAACATTTGTTGTTTCTGTCATTTTGATCGTAGACATCTTAGTGGATGTAAAGTGGTATCTCATTGTGATTTTGTTTTGTATTTCTCTAATAACTAATGACATGAAGCATCTTTTCATGTGCTTATTGACCATTTGCCTTTCTCCTTTGGTAAAATATATATTCAAGTCCTTTGGTTATTTTTAAATTGGGTCATTTGTCTTTTTGTTAAGTTACAGGAGTTCTTCATGTATTCCGGGTATTAAACCCTTATCACATCCATGGTTCCTCCCCAATTTTTCCCATCTTATAGGTTGTCTTTTCACTTCAATAAATTTTTTTTTTTTTTTTTTTTTGGTGAAGAGATACACAACAAAACATATACCAATTCAAAAATTTCTATATGTACAATTTAGTGACATGGGTTATATTCTTTAAGTTATGTCACCTTTCTCAACATCTTTCCCAAATTATTTCACCATCATCAACACAAACTCACTGCTCCCTAAGCTTCTCATCTAACCTTTCAAATCAATTCAATCTCGTATAGATAACCTCTTTAAAAGAACACAATGCTCAAGGCAGACATTCTTTTCTAATTAAGCTAAACTATTCTTTGATTTAAAGATGACTTCAGGAGATATATATATATATTTTTTAATTGTACTTTAGATGAAGGTTTACAAAACAAACTAGTTTCTCATTAAACAGTACATATATTGTTTTGTGACATTGGTTAACAACCCCACGACATGTCAACACTCTCCCTTCTCAAACTTGGGTTCACTATTACCCACTTTCCTGTTCACTCCTGCCTTCTTGTCCTTGCCCCTGGGCTAGTGTGTCTCTTTAGTCTTATTTTGTTTTATGGGCCTGTCCAATCTTTGGCTGAAGGGTGAACCTTAGGAGTGACTTCGTTACTGAGCTGAAAGGGTGTCTGGGGGCCCTACTTTCAGGGTTTCTCCAGTCTCTGTCAGGCCAGCAAGTCTAGTCTTTCTTTTTGAGTTAGAATATTGTTCTACATTTTTCTCCAGCTCTGTCTGGGGCTCTCTCTTGTGATCCCTGTTAGAGCAGTCAGTGCTGGTAGCTGAGTACCATCTCGTTGTACGGGACTCAGCCTGGTGGAGGCCATGGTAGATGTGGTCCATTAGTCCTTTGGACTAATCTTTCCCTTTTATCTTTAGTTTTCTTCATTCTTCCTTGCTCCCAAAAGAGTGAGACCAGTGGAGTATCCTCGATGGCCACTCACAGGATTTTAAGGCCCCAGATGCTACTCACCAAAGTAGAATGTAGGACATTTTCTTTATAAATTATGTTGTGCCATTTAAGCTAGATGTTCCTGGAGACCTTTTGTCACAAAAGGACAAATACTGTATGAGCCCATAGCCCTCAGCCCAGCAATTCAGTCCCACAGAGAGTTAGGATGTGTCTATGGAGCTTCCATGACCTTGCCTAGTACAATTTGTGCTGGCTTCCCCAGTACTGTGTAGTGTCTTACTCTTTGCAAAAGTTACCACTTATCTATTGTCTATTTAGTGTTTTTCCAACCCTACCCTCCCCTCTCTCGTAACCATCAAAGATTCTTTCTTTTTGTGAGTAAACCTTTTCATGAGTTTTTACAGTAGTGGTCTTATACAGTATTTGTCCTTTTGTGATTGACTTCACTCAGCATAATGCCCTCCAGATTCATCCATGTTATGAGATGCTTCACAGATTCATCATTGTTCTTTATTGTTGTGTAATATTCCATTGTATGTATGTACCACAGTGTATTTATCTATTCAACTGTTGATGAGCATCTAGGTTGTTTCCATCTTTTTGCTATTGTGAACAATTCTGCAATGAACATGAGTGTTAATATGTTTATTCGTGGGACGACTAGTATGTCTCTAGGATATATTCCTAGGAGTGGGATTGCTGGATCATATGGTATTTCTATATCTAGGTTTCTAAGGAAGTGCCATATCATTTTCCAAAATGGTTGTATCATTTTGCCTTCCCAGCAGCAGTGCATAAGAGTTCTGATCTCCCCACAGCCTGTCCAACATTTATTATTTCCTGTCTTATTGATTCGTGCTGGTAATGCTGGATGAGATGGTATCTCATTGTGGTTTTGATTTGCATTTCTCTGATGGGTAATGATTGCAAGCGTTTCCTCATTTGTCTGTTGGCCACTCGAATGTCTTCTTTGGTGAGGTGTCTGTTCATTCCCTTTGCACATTTTTTAATTGGATTATTTGTCTTTTTGTTGTAGAGGTGTTGGATTTTCTTGTAGATTTTAAAGATTAGAACTTTGTCTGATTTGTAATAGCCAAAATTTTTGTCCAGTCTGTAGGTTCTCTTTTTACTCTTTTGGTGAAGTCTTTTGATGAGCATAAGTGTTTAATTTTTAGAAGAGCCCAGTTATCTAGCTTATCTTCTGGAGTCTGTGTGTTGTTGGTTGTGGTATGTATCCTGTTAATGCCGTGTATTAGGGCCTCTAGCATTGATCCTATTTTTTCTTCTATGAACTTCATGGTTTTTGGCTTTATATTTAGGTCTTTGATCCATTTTGAATTAGTTTTTGTATACGGTGTGAGGTATGGGTCCTGTTTCATTTTTTTTACAGTTGGACATCTAGTTCTGCCAGCACCATCTATTAAAAAAGACTGTCTTTTCCACATTTGATGGACTTTGGGCCCTTGTCGAAGATCAGGTGACCGTAGGTGGATAGATTTACATCTGGGATCTCAATTCTGTTCCATTGGTCAATGTGTCTGTCTTTGTACCAGTACCAGGCTGTTTTGACTACTGTAGTTGTATAGTAGGTTCTGAGGTCAGGTAGTGTGAGTCCTGCTTTTTTCTTTTTCAATTGTGCTTTACGTATCTGGGACTTCTTCCTTTTCCATACAAAATTAATGATAAGTTTTTCCATTTCTTTAAAAAATGTTGTTGGTATTTGAACCAAAATTGCATTATATTTGTAAATCACTTTGGGTAGAATTGTCATTTTCACAATGTTGAGTCTACCTATGCATGAGCACAGTATGTTTTTCCATTTATGTAGATCTCTTTTGGTTTCTTGAAGTAGTGTTTTGTAGTTTTCTTTGTATAGGTCTTTTACATCCTGGTTAGATTTATTTCTAAGTATTTTATTTTTTTAGGGAATATTATAAATGGTATTGTTTTCCTGATTTCCTTTTCATTGTTCTTTTTATTGGTGTATAGGAATCCAACTGATATTTGTATGTCTATATTGTACCCTTTTACCCTGCTGAATCTTTCTAGTAGTTCCAGCAGTTTTCTCGTGGAGTCTTTTGGGGTTCTATGTATAGTATCATATCATCCTCAAGTAGGGACATTTTAACTTCTTCATCACCAGTTTGGACGCCTTTTATTTCTTTTTCTTGCCTTACTGCTCTAGCTAGGACTTCTAGCACAATGTTAAATAGGAGTGGTGACAAAGGGCATCCTTGTCTTATTCCTGTTCTCATGGGAAATATTTTCAGCCTCTCTCCACTAAGAATGATGTTGGCTTGGCTTTGCATAGATGCCCTTTATTATCTTGAGAGATTTTCCTTCTATACCTTTTTTATTGCGAGTTTTATCAGGAATGGGTGTTGGACTTTGTTGAATGCCTTTTCTTGCTTTGATTGAGATGATCATGTGATTCTTTTCTTTCATTTTTGTGGTGGATTACACTGATTGATTTTCTAATGTTGAACCATCGTTGCAGACCTGGTATGAATCCTAATTGGTCATGGTGTTTTTTTTTTTTTTTTTTTTGATATGATGCTGGATTCTATTGGCTAGAATTTTTGCATCTATATTCATCAGAGATATTCATCTGTAATTTTCTCTCTCTCTCTTTTTTTTTTTTTTTTGGTGTCTTTGCCTGGTTTTGGTGTCAGGTTATGCTGGCTTCATAGAATGAATTCAGAAGTATCACTTCCTTATCTACATTCTGAAATAGTTTGAGTGGTACTGGCATAAGCTCTTCTCTGAACGTTCGGTAGAATTCTCCAGTGAAGCCACCTGGGTCAGGGCCTTTTTTTCCTTGGGAATTATTTTTAATTTACCTTTTCAATCTGTTCTCTTGTTATGGGTCTGTTCAGATTTTCAACATCATTTTGGGTTAGTTTGGGTAGGTAGTGTGTTTCTAGAAATTTGTCAATTTCCCCAGGTATTCAAATTTGTTGGAATATTGTTTTTCCATAATACTCTGTTATGATCCTTTTTATTTCAGTTTGGGTCTGTTGTAATGTCCCCCATTTCATTTCTTATTCGGGTTATTTGCATACTCTCCTGTTTTTCTTTTGTCAGTTTGGCCAGTGGTTTGTTGATTTTGTTAATCCTTTCAAAGAACCAACTTAGGTTTTGTTGATTCTATTGTTTTTCTATTCTCTATTTCATTTATTTCTGCTCTGATCTTTATTATTTCCTTTCTTCTGGTGGCCGTGGGCTTCTTTTGCTGTTGTCTTTCTATTTCTTCAAGTTGTGTAGCTAATGTTTTGATTTTTGACCCTTCTTTTTTGCATCTATTGCTATCAATTGACCTCTGAGGACTGCCTTTGCTGTTTCCCAAAGGTTATGGTATGGTGTGTTTTCATTCTTGTTTGATTCTAGGAATTTTTCAATTCCATCTCTGATTTATTCTATTACCCCAGGGTTTTTAAGCAGGGTGTTATTAAGTTTTTTTTTTTTTTTTTTGCTTGCTTTTCCTGTTGTTAGTTTCTACTTTGATGGCATTGTGGTCAGAGAAGATACTTTGTATTATCTCAATGTTCTGGATTTTTTTGAGGGTTGCTTTGTGGCCTAAGATGTGGTCTATTCTGGAAAATGTTCCGTGTGTGTGTTGGAAAAGAATGTGTATTTTGTAGCTGTTGGGTGGAGTGTTCTACATATGTCTGTGAGGTCAAGTTGGCTGACTGTGGCCTTTAGCTCTTCTGTATCTTTGCTGAGTTTCTTTCTAGATGTTTTGTCCTTACCGAGAGTGGTGTGTTGAGGTCTCCTACTATTATTGTTGAACTGTCAGTTTCTGTTTTCAGTGCTGTTAGAGTTTGTTTTATGTATTTTGGATCCTTGTCATTTGGTGCGTAGATGTTTATTATGATTAAGTCTCCATGATGGATAGTCCCTTTAATCATTATATAGTGCCCTTCTTTGTCTTTTATGCTGGGTTTTGTTTTAAAGTCTATTTTATCTGAGATTAGTATTGCCAGCCCTGCTCTTTTTTGGTAGGGTGTGTCTCTTACAGACAGCATACTTCCTGTTTTTTTTTTTTTTTTAATCCATTCTGTCACTCTGTGTCTCTTTATGGATGCATTTAGGCCATTTACATTCAGTGTAATTATTGATAGGTGTGAGTTTATTGCAATCATTTGGTAGTGCTTTTTTTTTTTTTTTTTGTAGTGCTGACATTTTCTTTATTCCTCTTACTCTCCTATGCTGAATTCCTTTTGTTTGTGGATTTCTTTTGTTTTTGTAGACTTTGTGTTTACTGAGAGTTTATGCTTTTCTTCTTTGATGAATAGGTTTGTTAACGTTCTTTGTGGTAACCTTGAAGTTTACCCTTATCTTCCTAAGTTTGAACCAGTCTATTGTTAGTTGGTATTGCCTTGCTTTCCTCTCCATTGGAAAGTTGTATACCTACACCATTTATTCCTTCTTTTATTGTTCTGACATTGTTGTGATTTACAGATTAACCTCTCACATTCCTTGTTGTAATTCTTTTGGTTTTGGATAGTTTTTGAGAGTCCAATTTCTAGGTTCATATCTGGCTGGTACAATCTTGCGTCCTAGATTCAGGCTGTGGTCTGATGTTGTTTGTTTGCAGACTGAAGGGCTCCCTTTAATAATTCTTATAAATTTAGTTTGTTTTTTACATATTCTCTTAATTCCTGTTTATCTGGAAATGTCCTAATATCACCATCATATTTGAACAAGATTTCTGGAGGATATATTATTTTTGGTTGGCAGTTTTTCCTTTCAAGATTTTATGTATGTCATCCCTTTGCCTTCTTGCCTGCATGGTTTCTGCCAAATAATCAAAGCTTAATTTTTTGTTTCTCCTTTGTATGAGACTTTTTGTTTTTCTCAAGCTGCTTTCAGGATTTTTTCTTTCTTTGTCTTTGGTTTTAGCAAGTATGATTATGATATGACTTGGTGTCTTAGCATCTAGTGCTGCTATAACAGAAATACCACAAGTGGATGGCTTTAGCAAAGAGACATTTATTTTCTCACAGTCTAGTAGGCTAGAAGTCCAAATTCAGAACATCAACTCCAGGGGAATGCTTTCTC
Organism: Elephas maximus indicus; assembly: GCF_024166365.1. Lineage (NCBI taxonomy): Eukaryota > Metazoa > Chordata > Mammalia > Proboscidea > Elephantidae > Elephas > Elephas maximus. The sequence goes on along the minus strand of NC_064824.1, from coordinate 17,619,860 downwards.
TCTCTGTCGGCTCTGGAGGAAGGTCTTTTGAGTCAATCTTACCCTGGACTAGGAGCTTCCCTGCATGGGAACCCCATGTCCAAAGGATGTGCTCTGATCCCAGTGCTTCTTTCTTGGTAGTATGATGTCCCCACTCTCTCCTTGCATCCCTTTCCTTTTATCTCTTATAAGATAAAAGGTGGTACAGACCACAACTCAGGGAAACTCCCTTTACATTGGATCAGGGATGTGACCTTGCAAGAGTGTTACATTCCACCCTAATCCTTTCAACCAGAGGCAGAGATTACAATTTATAACACATAGGAAAGTCATGAAATGGAGGACAACCACACATGGCCTAACCAAATTGATGCATATTTTGGGGGGGACACAATTCAATCCATTACAATTGGTGATTTTATTTTTCAGCCTATCCTATATGGCATTTGTTGAGCTTTTTGTATAGTCAGCTTTTGATCTTTCATGATATTAGAGATTTCTGTCAGCAATTCTTCAATGATCCTCTCTGAGTTTTGCATTTTCTCCACCTGTTCTGGATGATCCTCTCTGAGTTTTGCATTTTCTCCACCTGTTCTGGAACTCCAGTCACTTGCAAATTTTTGGTTTTGATTGTATCCGATGTAATTCTCAGGGTTTCTTCGTTTTTCTGCATTCTTTTATCTGACTTTTACTCAGATTTGTATCCAAATATTTGTCTTCAATTTCACTAATCCTGTCTTCCATCATTTCAAACCTGCTCCTCAGCCTTTCTATGACACTGTCCATTTCTGAAACCTTGTTGTTTATCTTTTGCATTTCTAATTGTTGTTTTTGTATGATTTCTAGTTATGAATTCATTTTGGCATTTTGTTCCTGAATTCTTCCATTTTTCTGTCTGTATTTTCCATGACTTTGTCTGCCTTTTCTATGAATTTATCTATTTTTTCCTGCTTTTTGCTTTATTAGAGATTTGAATTCCCTGTCAGATAGTTCTAGTGCCTTTTCTTCTACTGGAAAGTCATCTGGTGTTTTATTTTGGGCATCTACTGGAACCATCCTGTCCTTTTTTAAAATATGTTTTAATATTGTCTGCTGTCTTTGGGACATTCAGTAGCTATTTCCCTCATTTATGGATTGTAGATTTGTTTGTTTCATCCTGCTTTTTTGTTTTATTTGGCTATGTCTGAGCAGGTGGGCTGTGTGTTCTTTGTTGTTTGTTCATCTGTGGTTATGATACTTTTCACCTCCTTGTGTGATGGGCAGGGCTGGTCACTCAGCTGTGGTGCAGCAGGGCGAGTCCAGCTGAAGGCGAGAGGCTTCAATGGGTTGTTTGTCACATGTACTAGGGCCAACAGGACAGGCTGGGAATCAGTGCCGGGCAGGTTTCAGTAGGCTGCGCCCATTTTGCTTGGGTGTGTGATGTTCAGCACACGGTGCAGGTAGGCAGGAAGGAGTGGGGAGGTTGTGATGTGTGGAGCTAATATGTGTATGGGAAAGAGGAGCGAGAGGAGAGAGAAACAGGAGGGAAAAACAAAGAAACAAGCAAAAAGAGTGCTAAGGGAGCTTGCTGTTAGTATGGAGAGATGAGAAATGTGTGGAGCCAATATGTGTATGGGAAAGAGGAGACAGAGGAGAGAGAAACAGGAGGGAAAAACAAACAAACAAAGAGTGCTAAGGGAGCTTGCTGTTAGCATGGAGAGATGAGAAAAACAAAAAGGTAAAAAGGGAAAAAGAAAAAATTAACTAGATACAAATCTGGATTTAAAAAAAAGAAAAGAAAATCCCCCAGGGGTCCCACTGGTACAGCTGCAAAAGCTTGGGAAGTGGCTCCCAGGCTGTGTGGTATAGCCTGGCTAGAGGAGATATAGATGTCACGCAGTGCCAGGTATTCAGGAGACAGGAAAAGAAGGTAAGTATAAAGAGATGAGAATTGAGAAATGAAAGACAGAAAGGAAAAATAAATAAATAAATAAATAAATAAAGGCCCCCAGGGATCCCACTGATGCAGCTGTGCATGCTGGGAAGTGGCTTCTAAGCCGTGCAGTGCAGCCTGGCTAGATGGGGCTTCCAAGCTGCAAAAAGAAAAAGAAAACAAAACAAAACAAAAAGGCCTGGGATCCCACCAGCATTGTGTTGCAGGCCAGAGCAGTGGTTCCCCAGTTGAGCAGTGCTTCAAAGCCTTTCAAAAAGAAGCAAAGATGGCACACAGAGCCAGGTGTTTGAGAGAAAGGAGGGGGAGGTGCTGGGAGGCATGGAAGAAACCAAAAGAAATGGAATAAAGCAACATCAGCAAGAGACAAATGGCACTCATGGAGCTGGCCAGTGTGGCTGGGGTGAATCCAAGTGGCCCTGGGCCAAAGCAGTTGCCTTCTAGCCAAGATACTGTGGCCAGTGGGAGGCAGAGGGATGGAGTGAGGAAGAGTGGGGGTTAGGATATCATATATCATTGGTTACTGTGTTCTCTGTCTCCTGCTGGGAACTTCATGAAGCTGCTTTCCCATACTCCCTGCCTGGTGATTGCTAATGTGGGTGAGACAAATCCAAGTGGCATGGATGCTGTACTTCCCAGCCAGCTGAGCCACCACAGCCAGCCAGGAAGCATGGAGGTAGAGCAGTGGGAAAAGGTGTAATGCTGGTTACTAGGTACTCTATCTCCTGCTGGGAGCTCTGTGAAGCTGCTTTCCTGTGTTCCCTGTCCACCGATCTCTGACAGGAGTCCAAGATGGCTAATGTGTTAGCTGATAGGGGACCTCTGCATGTATCTCTCCTTGCTTTTTGATCTCTGTCAGTTTCTTATTCCATTTGATGCTTGGCTGAATTCTTTATCTCTTCGTTTGACACTTTGGGTTCCAGGATTGACATTTGTCTCTGTTTTACGTAGTTTTTCAGGCCTTTGATGTGAAGGGATGACATGGTACTTCTGTTTATGGAGCCATGTTGGCCAGAAGTTAGGAAATAGCTTTGGTTTAAGGTTTAAAGATATTCTCAGGACAACAGTTTCGGTGGGTTGTGCAACCTCAATGGCTACAGAAAGTCTGTATTTCATGAGAATTGGAAATTCTGTTCTGCATTTTCCCCTTTTTGATCAGGATTCTTCGTAGGATCTTCGATCAAAATGTTTAGTAATGGTAACCCAGTGCCATTCAGTTCTGGCCTCATGGCAAAGGAGGCAATTGTCCATGGAGGCAATTAAACACGCATCCCAGACCTCCCCCCAATTCCCGACCCTCTTGGTACTCCAGGTGAAAAAAGACTAATTTTTATATCTTGGATGGCTCCTCAAAAGCTTTGAAAACCCCAGGCACTACACAGTGAATTAGGCAGTAGAAGTACCAAAATCAATATTAGGTCAATTGATTGGAATGTCCCACGAAATCATTACCCTAAATCTCTGAACCAGGAAAACAAATCTGATGAGGTGTTCGGTGTACATAGGCAGCATTAGCAACTGTTTTTTTTTTTTTAGAAATATATATAATACATTTGCCTATTCAGCCTTTTTTCAGGTGTATATCTCTGTGATATAATTAATCACGTTGTGTAACCATTTCCCTTAATTGATGCTAAATTAAGGGAAATAAACAGAAACTCACTATTTCCCAAACAATGGCTACCCTGTCCTCCTCCCTCTCACCCATAGTAAACACTAATAAACTGGTCTCTATATATCTACTTATTCTTGTCATGTCATATAAGTGAGATAATACAATATTTGTCCTTTTGTGGTTGACTTATTTTACTCAGCATAATGTCTTTGAGGTTCATCCATGTTGTAGCATGTATCAGGACTTCATTTCTCTTAAAGGCTAAGTAGCATTCATTGTACGTATGTACTATATTTCGTTTATCCATTCATTCATTGGTGGACATTTGGGTCATTTCCACCTTTTGGCTATTGTAAACAGTGCTGCAATGAGCAAATATGTGCAAATATGTCTGTGTCTTTGCTCTTAAGTGCCTTGGGTACATACCTAGTAGTGGAATTGCTGGGTCATATGGTAGTTTTATTTTTTAATTTTTTGAGGAACCACCACACTGTTTTCCACAACAGCTGTATCATTTTTGCTTTCCCACTAAGAATGGATAAGGGTTCTAATATTCCCATATCCTTGCCAACATTTGTCATTATCCTTTTTTTTTTTTTTTTTTTTAAATCTTAGCCATCCTACTGGGAGGAGCCCTGGTGGTGCAAATGGCAAAGTACTCAGCTACTAACTGAAACGTTGATAGTTTGAATCCACTCAGAGGCTCTGCAGGAGAAAGACCTGGTAATCTGCTTTCTTAAAGATTACAGCAAAAAGAACCCTATGGGGCAATTCTACTCTGTCAGATAGGGTCTCTATGAGTTTAAATCAACTTGACAACACCTAATAAAAAGAGTAATCCTAGCAGGAGTGAGGTGGTACCTCATTGTGGTTTTGATTTGCATTTCTCCGATGGCTAAGTCTCTTTGCTTTTAAAAATATCAATTTATTAGCCTTTAAAAAAAAAACTGACTTTTAGTGACATTGATTTTCTTACATTTGTTTTCTCTTTAATTTCTGCTGTTAACATTATTATTTCTGCTACTTTCTTTGGTTTTATTTTCTTTACTTTTTCCTGTTTCTTGAGAAGGATGCTCAATTATTTTTTTAGCCTCTCTTCTTCTAATCTAGGCATTTTAGGCTACATAATTGTCACTAGTCGCTAATCTTGGATATAGATGCATCCCCAAACTTTGATATGTCATATTTTCATTAAACTGTTAAAATAAATTAATTTTTTTCCCACTGTGATTTCTTCTTTGACCATGTATTGATTGTTCAAATGTGTTTTGATTAATTTCCAAACATTTGGAGAGTTTATATTTATTTTTTTGCTAACGTTTTTCAATTAGAATGATTAGAGAACACACTCTGAGTAAATTCTAAACTTTAGACTTGTTTTATGGTCCAATGTGTTGCCAATTTTGTTAGATATTTCATATGCATTTGAAAAGAATGAATTCTGCAGTTGGGTGTAGTTCTCTATTCGTCAGCTAGATCAAGTTTGTTAATCGTGTTGTTCAGATCTTCTATATCCTTAATTTTTTTTTTTTTTTTGTGCTTGTTGTTGAGAGAAGAGTGTTTAAGTCTACCACTAAGTTCATAGATTTTTCCTATTTGTCCTTTAGGTTTCATCAGTATTTATTTGCCTCATGTAATTTAAAATTATGCTACTAAGTGCATACATGTTTAGAATTGTTATACCTTTCTGGTGCAGTGGTGATCTTATCATTTGAAAATGTCCCTCTTTACATCTATTAATTTTTTTTTCTTTTAGATTTTGACTTAAAATCTACTTTGTCTGATATTAGTTAGTATTTTTACATCAACTGCTTTTTGTTAGTGTTTTCATGGTGTATCTTTTTAATTCTTTTAACCTTTCTGTGTCCTTATAGGTGTTTAGCTTATAAATAACATATATATATTTTTTTAATATAGTCTATCTTAATTTTTTGAATGTTCAGTTCATTTACCATATTTTTATGCAAATAACATGCACCTTCTACATTTGTTTGCAAACAACACCCTCTTCCCACAAGGTATTTTTGTAAGCACACTATGCTAAATTTTTTTTACAGCAACATGTAAAAAAAAGAATTGACATAGCAGCACTTACAAAAATATCTCATGGGTGAAGGGTGCAGTTTGCAAACAAACGTAAAAGGTGAACATTATTTGCATAAAATATGGTACATTTAGTACAATTACTGATTTATTTTGGATTCAAACATGTCATGTTCTTCATTATTTCTTTTTGTCTCTTTTATTCTATGTTTCTTTTTCTTCGATTTCTTCTTCTAGAACCATTAAATATGTATTTACTTAGTTTTTTACCTCTTTGTTAACTTGTTAGGTATACATTCTTTTATTATTATTTTAGGGATTAGCCTTGAGGTTATAGCATGTATCTTTGAGTAATGACATAAGTCTAATTTAAATAAATATGTTTACTATTTTCTAAGTATGTTTGGGCCCTAGAACACTTTAAGTTTGTTTACTGCCTCCTAAATTTTGTGATATTGTTGTCCTATATATAAATTCTACATATATTTTAAACTCCACATGACATAGTTATTATTTTTGTTTATACAGTCAATAATCATTTAGATTTGCTCACATATTTATTCTTTCCGTTCCTTTTCATTCATTCCTGCATTTTCACACTTCAGCCTGAAGTATGTCTGCTAGTCTGGATCTCCTGGTGATTAATTCTTTCAATTTTAGTTTGTTTGAAAAAGATTTTTTTTTTTTTTTGTCTTTATTCTTCAAGACAGTTGGCAGTTATTTTCTTTCTGGTCTTTAAAGGTGCCAGTCCATTTTCATCTGGCTTTCATTGCTTCTGAGAGGAGCCGTCTGTCAGTCTTATGTTACTCTGGTGAAGGTAATCTGTTTTTTTTTTGTTGTTGTTGTTCCTAGCAGCTCAAAAGATTTATCTCTGATGTGTCTAGGTATTGTTTTCTTACAGTTTGTAATACTTTTCAATCTGTGGCTCAATAGCTTTCATCAGTTGTAAGAAAATTTATTGCCATTATCTTTTCAAAATTTGCCTTTGCTTCATTTTCTCTCCTCCTTCCTTTGGGATCCCAATTACAAAATGCAAAACTTTTCTCACTATGTTCCATAAGTCTTCTATGATCTCTTCTCTATTTTCCGTCTTCTGCTTCAGTCCAAATATGTTCTTCTGTCCCATCTTTCAGTGCATGAATGCTTTCTTCATTGTGCTTAATATGCTATTATAAGACTTATTTCTTGAGTTTTTATTTTGGTTCTTCTGTTTTTAATTTAGAATTTCCTTTGATTTTTTTCCTAAACTCTCTATCATTTAGTTTATTGAACACATTAATCACAATTATTTTGACATCCATCCCTGATAACTAATATTTACTTCACCAGTGATCTGTTTTTAATATCTATTTTTTCTTTTTGTTTAAGTCACTTGTTTTGCAGAACTGTTTTTTTTTCTTTCTTCTGATTAATACTAGCAACAAGTATAAAGAAATTATAGATATAATTTGAGGCTTTGGATGATGTGGCACTTATCCAGTGAGGATTTGTATTTGCTTCTGGATGGCTTTTAGCATAGGGAAAGAGCTCATACTCTGAACTGACTTGAATCTGGGTCTCAGTGTATGTGAGTGGGCCTTTTTTTTTTTGTATCACTTTTGTTGAGATATAATTCAAATATACAGTTCAACCATTTAAAGTGTACAATTCAATGGCTTTTAGTATATTCACATAATTGTTTAACTATCAGCATAATCAATTTTGGGACATTTTCATCACCCAAAAAGGAAACCCTGAACCCATTAGCGGTCAACATAAACACACCCACCTCTCCACCCCCACTCCTCTTCTCCTCACTCTCACCTCCAGGCAACAACTAACCTATTTTCTTTCTCTATATTTGCCTATTCTGGACATTTCGTATCACTGGAATCACAAAGTATTTGTCCTTTTGTGACTTCTTTCACTCAGCATAATGTTTTCCAGGTTGATCCATTTTGTAGCATGTATCAGAACTTCATTCCTTTTTTGGGCCAAATACTATTCCATTGTATGGATGTACTACATTTTGTTTATCCAGTTATCAGTTGGTGAACATTTGGGTTGTTTCCACTTTGTGGCTATTATGAATAGTGTTGCTATATGTATTCATATACAAGTTTATATATGGACATGAATTCACTAGAAGTGGAATTGCTAGCTCATGAGATTAGCCTTTAACATTTTGAGTCCCTGCCAGACTGTTTTCCACAGCAGCTGCACCATTTTACATTTGAGGGTAGGCCTTTTTGTAGTCCATCATTACTTTGAAGTTGTACCCCTTTGGATAACAGAACTGAGAGCCTGAAGGGATTACTAGATCGCCTCCTCATTGGTGGGCCATGGCCTTACCTTTCTTCCCAGAAATCCTGAGAGATTGCCAAAAGCTTTGTTCAGCTTCAGCAGTGCATCCTCACTGGCTAACAGTTAGATTAGATGGGAGTCCTGATAGTGAATGTCAGACTCACCTCTTTGCTTCCTTCTCTCTGGGACCTTGATGTCTCAAATCATCACTGACTTGAAATGTCTGCAGTGTTTTTTAAAACATTTAAAAACAAATTTTCCCACCTTTTCCAGTTGTTATTGGTAGAGTGGCAGGTGTGTAAAAAGTAGTAGAAATCTCTGCCCATTTTTATCATTCATTCCCCTCCCACTATTATATTAGAAGTTACACACGGTATGGTAGTTTTGAAAACTGAAATCAGATCGTGTCTCTGATTGTGTTAAGACTTCTGAATATTGTTGTTGTTAGGTGCCATTGAGTTGGTTCCAACTCGTAGTGACCCTATGTATAACAGAATGAAACACTGCCTGATCCTGTGCCATCCTCACAATCATTGTTATGCTGGAGCCCATTATTGCAGCCACTGTGTCAATTCATCTAATTGAAGATTTTCTTCTTTTTTGCTAACCCTCTACTTTACCAAGCATGATGTCCATCTCCAGGGACTGATCCCTCCTGACAACATGTCCATAGTATGTGAGACATAGTCTTGCCATCCTTGCTTCTAAGGAGCACTCCGATTCTACTTCTTCCAAGACAGATATGTTCCTTCTTTTGGCAGTCTATGGTATATTCAATATTATTCTCTAACACCGCAATTCAAAGGCGTCAATCCTTCTGTCTTTCTTATTCATTGTCCAGCTTTCTCATGCATATGAGGCAATTAAAAACACCACGGCTTGGGTCAGGCATACATTAGCCTTCAAGGTGACATCTTTGCTTTTTAATACTTTAAAGAAATCTTTTGCAGCAGATTTGCCCAATGCAATCAATGTCTCTTTTGATTTCTTGACTGCTGCTTCCATGGGTGTTGATCGTGGATCCAAGTAGAATGAAATCCTTGAGAACTTCAATATTTTCTCTGTTTATCATTATATTGCTTATTGGTCCAGTTGTGAGGATTTTTGTTTTCTTTTTGTTGAGATGTAATCCATACTGAAGGCTGTAGCCTTTGATCTTCATCAATAAGTGCTTCAGGTCCTCTGTACTTTCAGCAAGCAAGATTGTGTCATCTGTATAACTCAGGTTGTTAACGAGTCTTCCTCCTATCCTGATGCCTTGTTCTTCTTCATAAAATTCAATTTCTCAGATTGTTTGCTCAGCAAACAGACTGAATAAATATGGTGAAAGAATACAGCACTGACACACACCTTTCCTGACTTTAAATCACACAGTATTCCCTTGTTCTGTTTGAAAAATTGCCTCTTGATCTATGTACAGTTTCCTCATGAGCACAACTAAGTGTTCTGGAATCCCCATTCTTCATGATGTTATCGATAATTTGTTGTGATCTACACAGTTGAACACCTTTGTGTAATTGATACAACACTGATATTCTCTGCTTTCAGCCAGGATCCATCTGACATCAGCAATGATAACCCTGGTTCCACGTCCTCTTCTGAATCTGGCTTGAATATCTGGCAGGTCCCTGTCAATATACTGCTGCAGCTGCTTTTGAATGATCTTCAGCAAAATTTTACTTGTGTGTGATATTAATGATATTGTTTGATAATTTCCACATTTGGTTGGATCACCATTCTTGGGAATAGGCATAAATATGGATCTCTTCCAGTCAGTTGGCCAGGTAGCTGTCTTCCAAATTTCTTAGCATAGACAAGTGAGCACTTCCAGTGCTACATCCATTTGTTGAAACATCCCAGTTGGTATTCCGTCAATTCCTGGAGCCTTGTTTTTCCCCAGTGCCTTCAGTGCAGCTTGGACTTCTTCCTTCAGTACCATCAGTTCCTGATCATATACTACCTACTGAAATGTTTGAACATCGACCAATTCTATTTGGTATAACGACTCTGTATATTCCTTCCATCTTCTTTTGATGCTTTCTGCATCATTTAATATTTTCCCCATAGAATCCTTTACTATTGCAACTCAAGGCTTGAATCTTTTCTTCAGTTCTTTCAGCTTGGGAAATGCCAAGTTTGTTCTTCCCTTTTGGGTTCCTAGCTCCAGTTCTTTGCACGTGTCTTTATAATACTTTACTTTGGATTCTCAAGTGGCCCTTTGAAATCTGTTCAGCTCTTTTACTTGATCATTTCTTCCTTTTGCTTTAGCTACTGGACATTCAAAAGCACGTTTCAGAGTCTCTTCTGACATCAGTTTTGGTCTCTTCTTTGTTTCCTTTTTTTTTTTATTATTATTAACTTTTATTAAGCTTCAAGTGAACATTTACAAATCCAATCAGTCTGTCACATATAAGTTTACATACATCTCACTCCCTACTCCCACTTGCTCTCCCCCTCTTGAGTCAGCCCTTTCAGTCTCTCCTTTCGTGACTATTTTGCCAGCTTCCCTCTCTCTCTATCCTCCCATCCCCCCTCCAGACAAGAGTTGCCAACACAATCTCAAGTGTCCACCTGATATAATTAGCTCACTCTTCATCAGCATCTCTCTCCCACCCGCTGACCAGTCCTTTTCATGTCTGATGAGTTGTCTTCGGGGATGGTTCCCGTCCTGTGCCAACAGAAGGTCTGGGGACCATGGCCGCCGGGATTCCTCTAGTCTCAGTCAGACCATTAAGTTTGGTCTTTTTATGAGAATTTGGGGTCTGTATCCCACTGATCTCCTGCTCCCTCATGGGTCCTCTGCTGTGCTCCCTGTCAGGGCAGTCATCGATTGTGGCCGGGCACCAACTAGTTCTTCTGGTCTCAGGATGATGTAGGTCTCTGGTTCATGTGGCCCTTTCTGTCTGTTGGGCTCTTAGTTGTCGTGTGGCCTTGGTGTTCTTCATTTTCCTTTGCTCCAGGTGGGTTGAGACCAATTGATGCATCTTAGATGGCCACTTGTTAGCATTTAAGACCCCAGACACCACATTTCAAAGTGGGATGCAGAATGTTTTCATAATAGAATTATATTGCCAATTGACTTAGAAGTCCCCGCAAACCATGTTCCCCAGACCCCCGCCCTTGCTCCGCTGACCTTTGAAGCATTCATTTTATCCCGGAAACTTCTTTGCTTTTGGTCCAGTCTAATTGAGCTGACCTTCCATGTATTGAGTGTTGTCTTTCCCTTCACCTAAAGCAGTTCTTATCTACTGATTAATCAATAAAAAACCCTCTCCCACCCTCCCTCTCTCCCACCCTCGTAACCACAAAAGTATGTGTTCTTCTCAGGTTTACTATTTCTCAAGATCTTATAATAGTGGTCTTATACAATATTTGTCCTTTTGCCTCTGACTCATTTCGCTCAGCATAATGCCTTCCAGGTTCCTCCATGTTATGAAATGTTTCACAGATTCATCACTGTTCTTTATCGATGCGTAGTATTCCATTGTGTGAATATACCACAATTTATTTACCCATTCATCCGTTGACGGACATCTTGGTTGCTTCCAACTTTTTGCTATTGTAAACAGTGCTGCAATAAACATGGGTGGGCATATATCTGTTTGTATGAAGGCTCTTGTATCTCTAGGGTATATTCCCAGGAGTGGGATTTCTGGGTGGTATGGTAGTTCTATTTCTAACTGTTTAAGATAACGCCAGATAGATTTCCAAAGTGGTTGTACCATTTTCCATTCCCACCAGCAGTGTATAAGAGTTCCAATCTCTCCGCAGCCTCTCCAACATTTATTACTTTGTGTTTTTTGGATTAATGCCAGCCTTGTTGGTGTGAGATGGAATCTCGTCGTAGTTTTAATTTGCATTTCTCTAATGGCTAATGATCGAGAGCATTTTCTCATGTATCTGTTGGCTGCCTGAATATCTTCTTTAGTGAAATGTGTGTTCATATCCATTGCCCACTTTTTGATTGGGTTGTTTGTCTTTTTGTGGTTGGGTTTTGACAGAATCATGTAGATTTTAGAGATCAGGCGCTGGTCGGAGATGTCATAGCTGAAAATTCTTTCCCAGTCTGTAGGTGGTCTTTTTACTCTTTTGGAGAAGTCTTTAGATGAGCATAGGTGTTTGATTTTTAGGAGCTCCCAGTTATCGGGTTTCTCGTCATCGTTTTTGGTAATGTTTTGTATTCTGTTTATGCCTTGTATTAGGGCTCCTAGAGTTGTCCCTATTTTTTCTTCCATGATCTTTATCGTTTTAGTCTTTATGTTTAGGTCTTTGATCCACTTGGAGTTAGTTTTTGTGCATGGTGTAAGGTATGGGTCCTGTTTCATTTTTTTGCAAATGGATATCCAGTTATGCCAGCACCATTTTTAAAAAGGCTATCTTTTCCCCAATTAATTGACACTGGTCCTTTGTCAAATATCAGCTGCTCATACGTGGATGGATCTATGTCTGCGTTCTCAATTCTGTTCCATTGGTCTATGTGCCTGTTGTTGTACCAGTACCAGGCTGTTTTGACTACTGTGGCTATATAATAGGTTCTGAAATCAGGTAAAGTGAGGCCTCCCACTTTCTTCTTCTTTTTCAGTAGTGCTTTGCTTATCCGGGGCTTCTTTCCCTTCCATATGAAATTGGTGATTTGTTTCTCTATCCCCTTAAAATATGACATTGGAATTTGGATCGGAAGTGCGTTATATGTATAGATGGCTTTTGGTAGAATAGACATTTTTACTATGTTAAGTCTTCCTATCCATGAGCAAGGTATGTTTTTCCACCTAAGTATGTCCTTTTGAATTTCTTGTAGTAGAGCTTTGTAGTTTTCTTTGTATAGGTCTTTTACATCCTTGGTAAGATTTATTCCTAAGTATCTTATCTTCTTGGGGGCTACTGTGAATGGTATTGGTTTGCTTATTTCCTCTTCGGTGTTCTTTTTGTTGATATAGAGGAATCCAAGTGATTTTTGTATGTTTATTTTATAACCTGAGATTCTGCCAAACCCTTCTATTAGTTTCAGTAGTTTTCTGGAGGATTCCTTAGGGTTTTCTGTGTATATAATCATGTCATCTGCAAATAGTGATAACTTTACTTCTTCCTTGCCAATCCGGATACCTTTTATTTCTTTGTCTAGCCTAATTGCCCTGGCTAGGACTTCCAGCACGATGTTGAGTAAGAGCGGTGATAAAGGGCATCCTTGTCTGGTTCCTGTTCTCAAGGGAAATGCTTTCAGGTTCTCTCCATTTAGAGTGATATTGGCTGTTGGCTTTGCATAGATGCCCTTTATTATGTTGAGGAATTTTCCTTCAATTCCTATTTTGGTAAGAGTTTTTATCATAAATGGGTGTTGGACTTTCTCAAATGCCTTTTCTGCATCAATTGATAAGATCATGTGGTTTTTGTCTTTTGTTTTATTTATGTGATGGATAACATTAATGGTTTTTCTGATATTAAACCAGCCTTGCATACCTGGTATAAATCCCACTTGATCAGGGTGAATTATTTTTTTGATGTGTTGTTGGATTCTATTGGCTAGAATTTTGTTGAGGATTTTTGCATCTATGTTCATGAGGGATATAGGTCTATAATTTTCTTTTTTTGTAATGTCTTTACCTGGTTTTGGTATCAGGGAGATGGTGGCTTCATAGAATGAGTTGGGTAGTATTCCGTCATTTTCTATGCTTTGGAATACCTTCAGAAGTAGTGGTGTTAACTCTTCTCTGAAAGTTTGGTAGAACTCTGCAGTGAAGCCGTCCGGGCCAGGGCTTTTTTTTGTTGGGAGTTTTTTGATTACCGTTTCAATCTCTTTTTTTGTTATGGGTCTATTTAGTTGTTCTACTTCTGAATGTGTTAGTTTAGGTAGGTAGTGCTTTTCCAGGAATTCATCCATTTCTTCTAGGTTTTCAAATTTGTTGGAGTACAATTTTTCATAATAATCTGAAATGATTCTTTTAATTTCATTTGGTTCTGTTGTGATGTGGTCCTTCTCGTTTCTTATTCGGGTTATTTGTTTCCTTTCCTGTATTTCTTTAGTCAGTCTGGCCAATGGTTTATCAATTTTGTTAATTTTTTCAAAGAACCAGCTTTTGGCTTTGTTAATTCTTTCAATTGTTTTTCTGTTCTCTAATTCATTTAGTTCAGCTCTAATTTTTATTATTTGTTTTCTTCTGGTGCCTGATGGATTCTTTTGTTGCTCACTTTCTATTTGTTCAAGTTGTAGGGACAGTTCTCTGATTTTGGCTCTTTCTTCTTTTTGTATGTGTGCATTTATCGATATAAATTGGCCTCTGAGCACTGCTTTTGCTGTGTCCCAGAGGTTTTGATAGGAAGTATTTTCATTCTCATTGCTTTCTATGAATTTCCTTATTCCCTCCTTGATGTCTTCTATAACCCAGTCTTTTTTCAGGAGGGTATTGTTCATTTTCCAAGTATTTGATTTCTTTTCCCTAGTTTTTCTGTTATTGATTTCTAGTTTTATTGCCTTGTGTTCTGAGAAGATGCTTTGTAATATTTCGACGTTTTGGACTCTGCAAAGGTTTGTTTTATGACCTAACATGTGGTCTATTCTAGAGAATGTTCCATGTGCGCTAGAAAAAAAAGTATACTTTGCAGCAGTTGGGTGGAGAGTTCTGTATAAGTCAATGAGGTCAAGTTGGTTGATTGTCGTAATTAGATCTTCCGTGTCTCTATTGAGCTTCTTACTGGATGTCCTGTCCTTCTCCAAAAGTGGTGTGTTGAAGTTGCCTACTATAATTGTGGAGGTATCTATCTCGCTTTTCAATTCTGTTAAAATTTGATTTATGTATCTTGCAGCCCTGTCATTGGGTGCATAAATATTTAATATGGTTATGTCTTCCTGATCAATTGTCCCTTTTATCATTATATAGTGTCCTTCCTTGTCCTTTGTGGTGGATTTAAGTCTAAAGTCTATTTTGTCAGAAATTAATATTGCTACTCCTCTTCTTTTTTGCTTATTGTTTGCTTGATATATTTTTTTTCATCCTTTTAGTTTTAGTTTGTTTGTGTCTCTAAGTCTAAGGTGTGTCTCTTGTAGGCAGCATATAGATGGATCGTGTTTCTTTATCCAGTCTGTGACTCTCTGTCTCTTTATTGGTGCATTTAGTCCATTTACATTCAGCGTAATTATAGATAAATCAGTTTTTAGTGCTGTCATTTTGATGCCTTTTTATGTGTGTTGTTGACAATTTCATTTTTCCACATACTTTTTTGTGCTGAGGACTTTTTCTTAGTAAATTGTGAGATCCTCATTTTCATAGTGTTTGACTTTATGTTAGTTGAGTCGTTACGTTTTTCTTGGTTTTTATCTTGAGTTATAGAGTTGTTATACCTTTTTGTGGTTACCTTATTATTTACCCCTATTTTTCTAAGTAAAAACCTAACTTGTATTGTTGTATATTGCCTTGTATCACTCTCCATATGGCAGTTCAATGCCTCCTGTATTTAGTCCCTCTTTTTGATTATTGTGATCTTTTACCTATTGACTTCCATAATTCCCTGTTATGTGTATTTTTTTTTTAATTAATCTTAATTTGTTTGTTTTTGTGATTTCCCTATTTAACTTGATATCAGGACGTTCTGTTTTGTGACCTTGTGTTGTGCTGATATCTGATATTATTGGTTCTCTGACCAAACAATATCCTTTAGTATTTCTTGTAGCTTTGGTTTGGTTTTTGCAAATTCTCTAAACTTGTGTTTATCTGTAAATATCTTAATTTCGCCTTCAGATTTCAGAGAGACTTTTGCTGGATATATGATCCTTGGCTGGCAGTTTTTCTCCTTCAGTGCTCTGTATATGTTGTCCCATTCCCTTCTTGCCTGCATGGTTTCTGCTGAGTAGTCTGAACTTATTCTTATTGATTCTCCCTTGAAGGAAACCTTTCTTTTCTCCCTGGCTGCTTTTAAAATTTTCTCTTTATCTTTGGTTTTGGCGAGTTTGATGATAATATGTCTTGGTGTTTTTCTTTTTGGATCAATCTTAAATGGGGTTCGATGAGCATCTTGGATAGATATCCTTTCGTCTTTCATGATGTCAGGGAAGTTTTCTGTCAGGAGTTCTTCAACTATTTTCTCTGTTTTCTGTCCCCCCTCCCTGTTCTGGGACTCCAATCACCCGCAGGTTATCCTTCTTGATAGAGTCCCACATGATTTTTAGGGTTTCTTCATTTTTTTAAATTTTTTTATCCGATTTTTTTTCAGCTATGTTGGTGTTGATTCCCTGGTCCTCCAGATGTCCCAGTCTGCATTCTAATTGCTCGAGTCTGTTCCCCTGACTTCCTAGTGCGTTGTCTAATTCTTAAATTTTATTGTTAATCTTTTGGATTTCTACATGCTGTCTCTCTATGGATTCTTGCAACTTATTAATTTTTCCACTATGTTCTTGAATAATCTTTTTGAGTTGTTCAACAGTTTTATCGGTGTGTTCCTTGGCTTTTTCTGCATTTATCCTAATTTCATTTGTGATATCTTTAAGCATTCTGTAAATTAGTTTTTTATATTCTGTATCTGATAATTCCAGGATAGTATCTTCATTTGGGAAAGATTTTGATTCTTTTGTTTGGGGGGTTGGAGAAGCTGTCATGGTCTGCTTCTTTAAGTGTTTTGATATGGATTGTTGTCTCCGAGCCATCACTGGGAAACTAGTTTTTCCAGAAAATCCGCTGCATCCAGTCCAAATCCTGGCGGGACGGTTCCCTGGCTGGGATGCTGCTCTTCCCGTTCCAAGACCAGTCACTGCCTCCCGGGGACTTCTCCTACCGGCTGCGTCCCACGCCCCCCGCGAACCGGCTGGTCCCCCTCCCGGGGTTAGTTCAGGGGGGTGGAGCAGCTCACTGTGCTTGTGCCGTACCTGACTGGTATGCTGGCTCCAGGCTCTGGAAACAATCGGTGCTTCTCCATATTAGTTCGTTCTCCGTCTCTAAATCTGTGATTGTTGTTCAGGGTTCGTAGATTGTTATGTATGTGATCGATTCACTTGTTTTTCCGTGTCTTTGTTGTAAGAGGGATCCGAGGTAGCGTCTGCCTAGTCCGCCATCTTGGCTCCGCCTCCTGTTTCCTTTTTTTTTAATGACGTTTTACTTTCTTCATGTATGATGTCCTTGATGTCATTCCACAGCTTATCTGGTCTTCGGTCATTAATTTTCAATGTGTTAAATCTATTCTTGAGATGGTCTCTAAATTCAGCTGGGATATATTCAAGGTAGTACTTTGGCTCTCATGGACTTGTTCAAATTTTCTTCAGTTTCACCTTGAACTTGCATATGAGCAGTTGATGGTCTGTCCCTCAATCAGCACCTTGCTTTGTTCTGACTGATGATATTGAGTTTTTCCACCGTCTCTTTCCACAAATGTAGTTGATTTGATTTCTGTGTATTCCATGTGGTGATGTCCACGTGCATAGTCACCATTTATCTTGTTGAGAAAAGGTATTTGCAATGAAGAAGTGGTTAGTATTGCAAAATTCTATCATGCAATCTCCATCATCGTTTCTAACACTAAGGCCATATTTTCCAAATACTGATCCTTCTTCATTTCTAACTTTCCTATTCCAATTGCCTGTAATTATGAATGCATCCTGATTTCATGTTCAATCAATTTCAGACAGCAGAAGAGGTGGAGGGTCTGGGGCGGGTGGGGAGGGAAAGGACGCTGGGGCTGTTTGGTTTGATATGGCCCATTAATCTTTGCTATATTCTGTAAGTGAACTTCAGTGTGGTGAATCTTGAAATTTCCAATATTTCACAATTCACTCTTATAATTTCATGGGGAGCAATTCCTTATACTACAAATTTGCAAAGTTGAACTTGCTGTCTTTAGAATTCTTGTTCCACACAGTTTTATTTTCCCTGCAGTGACTCTTGAATGTCCCCATGCTTTCCAAAATGAGCAGAGAGCTTTGTGAATACTCCAGGTTGAGGGGAGACAAGTGAACAACCATGGTCAAGAAGGATTGGCATTGTACAGGGCATCATGAAGGAATCGATGATGTGCTACCAACACTGTGGAGACCCCTAGAGAAGGCCCAGTTCAAAGGATGTCTGAGGGAGCTGTCTACACATCCATCCATATGCCTGTTCATTCAATGCTCCACCTGTCCTTTGCCCAGACTTTTCCCAGTGTCTTGGGTGAACCCGGCCCTGAAATCAAGTTACTAATATAAATCACACAAGGTCACTTCCTGTCCTTGAGAATAAATGGGCTGTGAGAAGACAAGAAGCAGCCAATACCATTATGAATTATCATTGCCATGAGAGGGGGGTGTGTTGGGGGATCACAGGGAGAACCCTGTGAGCACCCAAGTTCCCAGTGTAACATTCCAGCATCCAGTAGGGTGGGACTCCCAGAGCCAGGAAGAGTCATTAGTAGTACAATATGAGTTTTTAATATAGCTCGTGGTTCTGTTGTTTGGGATAGGACAAATATCACAAACTTTTCGTAAGGTGCAAATAAGACAAAGGGGGATCATGTTTTCATCTCATGTGGAGAACCACCACCCAAGACACATGTTTCATAGCTTTGTCTGTACAGGCAGGGCTGCCACCTGGTCTTGACTTGGTGTTTCACCACAGGATCTTGTGAAGGGATTATAGAGCCTTCAGAAGACCTGGGCCTTCTCACAGGGACCTTCTCTCTGGAAAAGCCAAACTCAGCTTTACACTCCTTCTATGAAGACACTCAGGGGACCAACTGGGCCCACAAAGGACACATGCTAAAGTGTTTTGGTGCCTTTCATCTCCTCTAATTAAGTCCTGCTTCCTGCTACTTTCTGGCTAGCTGTCCCAGCCCTCACCCTGGCCTGAGAATGCCCCAGCACCAACCTCATAGTGCTTCTCTGTCTCCTGTTTGCCTGTGGGATGATCTTAGATGGGTGTCAGGAGAATAGAAACTTATGACAAAAATCACACACATCAAAGTAGGGAAACTGAGTGAGGCAAGACAGTGTGCTGGTTACAAGCAGGACAGCCGCAGTATGATCTGAGGCAAGACCCTTAACTTCCCTGAGCCTCTGTTTTTTTAATCTGTGAAATGGAGCTACTAAGAGCACCTGTCTGTGACAGAGCCAGGAATGCTGTGATGGTTAATGTTATGTGTCGACTTGGTTGGGCCATGATTCTCAGTGGTTTGGCAGTCGTATGATGTTGTGATCACCTCCATGATGGGATCTACTGTGAGTAGCCAATCAGTTGAAACGGGGCTTCCTTGGGGGTGTTGCCTGCATCCAATATTGGTGGACTCTCCGGCAAGGGTCAAGGGCTTTTGCTTACTCTGGATCCTGTAGCTGTCTCCTGTCCATCTGACCTCCAGTTCTTGGGACTTGAGCTAGCACTTACCTGCTGTCTTGCCTGCCAATCTTAGGATTTGTCAGCCTTTGCAGCCTGTAAGCAGGAGTCCAGCTCTTTGACCTGCCAATCTTGGGTTTGCCAGCCCCTGTGGCTGCATGAATCAGGAGAAGTCTCCAGCCTGATCCATGGACTTGGGATGTTCCAGCCTCTATGTGAGCCATTTCCTTGGTATATATCTCTCTATAGAGCTATTTATAGGATTTGCTGGTTTTGCTTCTCTAGAGAACCCCAACTAAGACAGAAGCTAATCAAATATTCCATCTGCCACTGCACACTTTCCAGCACCCAGAAATCAGGCTGGGGCAGGAGACCAGTTCTGGTTGATGGGTCCTGGAAATAATTGATATGTGTCACTTCCGAGCAAAAACATAAAAGTGTCAGTACACAGCCTTCCAGCTGTTTGTTGCCTTCTGAATCAACCAAGGAAACTGTGTTCCAAATGTTAGAGCTACTAAATGGTGGAGCCTCTTCCAGCTTAGGTCCCTGAGGCAGCAGAGAGAGCAGGGCCCCTCCTGCCCAACAGTTTGTGACATACATGTAGCACGGATGGAAAGTGAATCTGTGTGTTGTAAGCCACTGGAATTGGGAGTTAGTTGTTACATCAGCATCACCTAGTCTGTCCTAACCACATTGTCATCTGTCATCATGCTATATGTAGACCACACAGAAGGGCACACAGTAAGTCCTATTTAAGTGTTTGTTAAATTAATAAATAAAACCTTACTCCATATAGGTATTGGCATTTTATAAAGGTAGCTCAATGCAAGGTTCCAGTTCCCCATGTAAGGAGATTGGAAGTGATCCTCTCACCCTCACAAAAAGAAACAAACTGAACAGATGGGTAATCTGAGCAAAGAGATTGAAACTCTAAGAAAAACTCAAAAGAAAATGCTATAAATCAAAAACATTGTAATAGAAATGAAAAATACCTTTGATAGGCTCATTAGTAGGTTGGACTTGGGCAAGGAAAGAATTAGTGAGCTTGAAGAGATGTCAGTATTCTTAACTGATATAACAGACAACAGCTTCTTTAAAATAATAATAGCAACAATATATTGGATGATTATAGCTTATACCTTATAGATAGTTGAAATCTATGACAGCAATGTTATAAAGAACAGGAGGGAAGAATTGTGAATATTCTGTTATAAGGTACATGCACTAACCGTGAAGTGGTACAGTGTTACTTGAAGGTGGACTTAGAGTAATTGTATATTGTAAACTCTAGGGAAAAGAGAAGAAAAGGGAATAAAAAGCATACATAAATCTTTTTGTTCACTTGATGTGATTGTCTATATGGAAAATCCTAAAAAATTGACAAAAAAGCTCCTGTAACTACTAAGTGGTTATAAAATGTAGCAAGATGCAAGGTTAACATACAAAAGTCAATTGCTTTCCTATATACCATCAATGAACAAGTGGAATTTGAAATGAAAAACACAACACCATTTAAATTGTTGTGTGCCATTGAGTTGATTCTGACTCATAACAACCCTACATGACAGAGTAGAACTGCCTCATAGGGTTTCCTAGGCTGTAATCTTTATGGGAGGAGATCACTAGGTCTTTTCTCCTGTGCAGTGGTTGGGTGGGTTTGAACCTTCAGCTTTTCAGTTATCAGCTGAGCGCTTAACCATTGCTCCAGCTGAATGCTTAACCATGTGCCACCAAGGCTCCTACCGTTGAGATTACTGTTTACCAATAAAAAAGAAAGAAATATCCAGGTATAAATCTAAGAAAATATATGAGGAAAACTACAAAACTGATGAGAGAAATCAAAGATCTAAATAAATGGAGAGATATTCCCTGTTCCTGGTTAGGAAAACCTAATATTATTAAGATGCCAATTCTTCCCAACTTGATCAAAAGATTCCATACAATCCTAATCGTAATTCTAACAAGTTCTTTTTTTGGATATTGACAAGCTGATTCTAAAGTTTATATGGAAAGGCAAAGGACCCAGAATAGTCAGCATAATATTGAAGAAAAACAAAGCTGTAGGACTGACACTACCTAACTTCAAAACTCAGTATAAACCTATAAAAAAAGTGATCAAGAAAAAAAAAAAAAAGAGTGTGGTAATTGGTGAAGGAACATACAAATAGCTCAGTGGAACAGAATAAAGAGTCCAGAAATAGACTCACACAAGTATAGTCAACTAATATTTGAGGAGGAGCCCTGGTGGCACATGGTTAAGCATTCAGCTGCTAGTCAAACAACTGGCTATTGGAACCCACCAGCCAGCCTGTGGGAGAAATTTGTGATAGCCTCCTTCCATAAAGATTTACAGCCTTGGAAACCATACAGAGCAGTTCTACTCTGCCCTATAAGGTTGATATGAGTCAGAATTGGCTCAATGACAGTGAGTTTGGTTTGGAATCTTTGAGGAAGTAGAAAAGGCAATTTAATGGAGAAAGGATAGTCTTTCCAACAAATGGTATTGTAACAACTGGGGATACACCCACAAAATAATAAATCTAGATACAGAGCTTACATCTTTCATAAAAATTACCTGACGCGCAATTTTCCTGATTTTAAATCACTTAGTGTCCCCTCGTTCTGTCCAGATGACTGCCTCTTGGCTTGAGTACAGGTTCCTTACAAGCACAATTAAGTGTCCTGGAATTCCCATTCCTAGTAATGTTAGCCATAATTTGTTACGATCCACACAGTCAAATGCCTTTGCATAGTCAATAAAACACAGGTAAACTTATTTCTGGTATTCTCTGCTTTCAGGCAAGATCCACCTGACATCAGCAATCATATCCCTTGTTCCACGTCCTCCTCTGAATCTGGCTTGAATTTCTGGCAGTTCCATGTCGACATACTGCTGCAGCTGCTTTTGAATGATGTTCAGCAAAATTTTACTTCCTTGTGATATTAATGATATTGTTCGATAGTTTCCACATTCGGTTGGATCACCTTTCTTGGGAATAGGCATAAATATGGATCTGTTCCAGTTGGTTGGCCAGGTAGCTGTCTTCCAAATTTCTTGGCAAAGACTATTGAGTGCTTCTAGCACTGCGTCTTTTTTTTTTTTTTTAATTTTTATTGTGCTTTAAGTGAAAGTTTACAAAGCAAGTCAGTCTCTCACATAAAAACTTATATACACCTTGCTACATACTCCCAATTACTCTCCCCCTAATGAGAGATCCCGCTCTCTCCCTCCACTCTCTCTTTTTGTGTCCATTTCGACAGCCTCTAACCCCCTCTGCCCTCTCATCTCCCCTCCAGGCACGAGATGCCAACATAGTCTCAAGTGTCCACCTGACCCAAGAAGCTCACTCCAGCATCCCTCTCCAATTCATTGTCCAGTCCAATACACGTCTAAAGAATTGGCTTCGGGAATGGTTCCTGTCCAGGGCCAGCAGAAGGTCTGGGGGCCATGACCACCGGAGTCCTTCTAGTCAGGCCATTAAGTCTGGTCTTTTAATGAGAATTTGGGGTCTGCATCCCACTGCTCTCCTGCTCCCTCAGGGGTTCTCTGTTGTGTTCCCTGTCAGGGCAGTCATCAGTAGTAGCCAGGCACCATCTAGTTCCTCTGGTCTCAGGATGATGTAGTCTCTGGTTCATGTGGCCCTTTCTGTCTCTTGGGCTCGTAATTACCTTGTATCCTTGGTGTTCTTCAGTATCCTCTGCTCCAGACAGGTTGAGACCAATTGATGCATCTTAGATGGCTGCTTGCTAGCGTTTAAGACCCCAGACGCCACTCTTCAAAGTAGGATGCAGAATGTTTTCTTAATAGATTTTATTATGCTACTTGACTTAGATGTCCCCTGAAATCATGGTCCCCAAACCCCTGCCCCTGCTACACTGGCTTTCGAACCATTCAGTTTATTCTGGGAACTTCTTTGCTTTTGGTTTAGTCCAGTTGTGCTGACCTCCCCTGTATTGTGCGTTGTCTTTCCCTTCACCTAAAGTAGTTCTTATCTACTATCTAATTAGTGAATACCTGTCTCCCACTCTCATAACCACAAAAGAATGTTTTCTTCTCAGTTTAAACTTTTTCTCAAGTTCTTATAATAGTGGTCTTATACAATATTTTTCCTTTTGCAGCTGACTAATTTCACTCAGCCTATTGCCTTCCAGGTTCCTCCATGTTATGAAATGTTTCACAGATTCCTCACTGTTCTTTATCAATGCGTAATATTCCATTGTGTGAATATACCATAATTTATCCATTCATCCGTTGATGGGCACCTTGGTTGCTTCCATGTTTTTGCTATTGTAAACAGTGCTGCAAGGCTCTGTGTAAAGGCTCTTATTTCTCTAGGATATATTCCATGGAGTGGGATTGCTGGATCGTATGGTAGTTCAATTTCTAGCTTTTGAGGGAAGTGCCAAATCGATTTCCAAAGTGGTTGTACCATTTTACATTCCCACCAGCAGTGTAGAAGTGTTCCAATCTCTCCACAGCCTCTCCAACATTTATTATTTTGTGTTTTTTGGATTAATGGCAGCCTTGTCGCAGTGAGATGAAATCCCATTGTAGTTTAGATTTGCATTTCTCTAATGGCTAATGATCGTGAACATTTCCTCATGTATCTGTTAGCTACCTGAATGTCTTCTTTAGTGAAGTGTCTATTCGTATCTTTTGCCCATTTTTTAATTGGGTTATTCGTCTTTTTGTAGTTGAGTTTTTGCAGTATCATGTAGATTTTAGAGATCAGATGCTGATCAGAAATGTCATAGCTAAAAACTTTTTCCCAGTCTGTACGTAGTCTTTTTACTCTTTTGGTGAAGTCTTTGGATGACCATAGGTATTTGATTTTTAGGAGCCCCCAGTTATCTAGTTTTTCTTCTGCATTCTTAATAATGTTTTGTATACTGTTTATGCCATGTATTAGGGCTCCTAACATTGTCCCTATATTTTATTCCTTGATCTTTATCATTTTAGATTTTATATTTAGGTCTTTGATCCATTTTGAGTTAGTTTTTGTGCATGGAGGGAGGTATGGGTCTTGTTTCATTTTTTTGCAGATGGATATCCAGTTATGCCAGCACCATTTGTTTAAAAGACTGTCTTTTCCCCATTTAACTGTTTTGGGGCTTTGTCAAATATCAACGGCTCATATGTGGATGGGTTTATGTCTGGATTCTCAATCCTGTTACATTGGTCTATGTATCTGTTGTTGTACTAGTACCAGGCTGTTTTGACTACTGTGGCAGTATAATAGGTTCTAAAATCAGGTAGAGTAAGGCCTCCCACTTTGTTCTTCTTTTTTCAGTAATGCTTTACTTATCCGGGGTCTCTTTCCCTTCCATATGAAGTTGGTGATTTGTTTCTCCAGCTCATTAAAGAATGTCATTGGGATTTGGATAGGAATTGCATTAAATGTATAGATCCCTTTTGGTAGAATAGACATTTTTATAATGTTAAGTCTTCCTATCCATGAGCGAAGCATGTTTTTCCACTTACGTAAGTCTCTTTTTGTTTCTTGCAGAAGTGTTTTATAGTTTTCTTTGTATAAGTCTTTTACATCTCTAGTAAGATTTATTCCTAAGAATTCTATCTTCTTGGGGGCTACTGTAAATGGCATTGATTTGGTGATTTCCTCTTCAATGTTGTTTTTGTTGGTGTAGAGGAATCCAACTGATTTTTGTATGTTTATCTTGTATCCCAATACTCTGCCGAACTCTTCTATTAGTTTCAGTAGTTTTCTTGAGGATTCCTTAGGGTTTTCTGTGTATAAGATCATGTCATCTGCAAATAGAGATACTTTTGCTTCTTCCTTGCCAACCTGGTTGCTCTTTATTTCTTTATCTAGCCTAATTGTTCTGGCTAGGACCTCCAACACAATGTTGAATAAGAGCGGTTAGAAATGGCATCCTGATCTCAATGGGAATGCTTTCAGGCTCTCTCTATTTAGGGTGATGTTGGCTGTTGGCTTTGTATAAATGCCCTTTTTTATGTTGAGGAATTTTCCTTCTATTCCTATTTTGCTGAGAGTTTTTATCGTGAATGGGTGTTGAACTTTGTCAAATGCCTTTTCTGCATCAATTGGTAAAATCATGTGATTCTTGTCTTTTGTTTTATTTATGTGGTGGATTACATTAATTGTTTTTCTAATGCTGAACTATCCCTGCATACCTGGTATGGATCCCACTTGGTCATGGTGAATTATTTTTTTGTTATGTTGTTGAATTCTATTGGCTAGAATTTTGTTGAGGATTTTTGCATCTACGTTCATGAGGGATATTGATCTATAATTTTCTTTTCTTGTGGTGTCTTTCCCTGGTTTTGGTATCAGGGATATGCTGGCTTCATAGAGTGAGTTTGAGGGTATTCCATCGTTTTCTCTGGTCTGAAATACCTTTAGTAGTAGTGATGTTAACTCTTCTCTGAAAGTTTCGTGGAATTCTGCAGTGAAGCCATCCGGGCCAGGGCTTTTTTTTGTTGGGAGTTTTTTGATTACCTTTTCAATCTCTTTTTTTGTTATGGGTCTATTTAGGTGTTCTACCTGTTTGTGTTAGTTTATGTAGATAGCGTGTTTCTAGGAATTCATCCATTTCTCCTGGGTTTTTCATAGTAATCTGATATGATTCTCTTAATTTCAGTTGGGTCTGTTGTAATATTGCCCATCTCATTTCTTAGTCGGGTTATTTGCTTCCTCTCCTGTTTTTCTTTTGTCACTTTGGCCAGTGGTTTATCAATTTTGTTAATCTTTTCGGAGAACCAGCTTTGGTCTTGTTAATTCTTTCAACTATTTGTCTGTTTTCTATTTCACTAAATTCTGCTTTAATTTGTATTATTTGCTTTCTTCTGGTGCCTGAGTGTTTCTTTTGTTGCTCTCTTTATATCTGATCTAGTGGTAGGGGTAATTCTTTGATTTTGGCCCTTTCTTCTTTTTTGTATGTGTGCATTTGTTGATATAAATTGACTCCTGAGCACTGCTTTCGCTGAGTCCCAAATGTTCTGATAGGAAGTGTTCTCATTCTCATTGGATTCTCTGAATTTCTTTACTCTATCCTTAATATCTTCTATAATCCAGTCTTTTTTGAGCAGCGTCTTGTTCAGTTTCCAAGTGTTTGATTTCTTTTCCCTGCTTTTCCTGTCATTGATTTCCACTTTTATGGCCTTATGGTCAGAGAAGGTGCTTTGTAATATTTCAATGTTTTCGATTCTGCTAAGGCTTGCTTTATGACCTAATATGTGGTCTATTCTAGAGACTGTTCCGTGTGCACTAGAAAAGAAAGTATACTTGGTTGCTGTTGGATGGAGTATTCTGTGTATGTCTATGAGGTCAAGTTGGCTGATTGTGGCATTTAGATCTTCCATGTCTTTATTGAACTTCTTTCTGGATGTCATTTCCTTCACCGAAAGTGGTCTCCTACTATTATTGTGGAGCTGTATGTCTCACTTCTCAATGCTTTAGAGTTTGTTTTATGTATCTTGCAGCCCTGTCATTGGGTGCATAAATATTTAATATGGTTATATCTTCTTAGTGTATTGTCCCTTTAATCATTATACAGTGTCCTTCCTTATCCTTTCCGACGGATTTAACTTTAAAGTCTATTTTGTCAGAAATTAATATTGCCACTCCTGCTTTTTTTGATTGTTGTTTGCTCGATATATTTTTTTCCATCCTTTGAGTTTTAGTTTGTTTGTGTCTCTAAGTCTAAGTTGTGTCTCTTGTAGGCAGCATACAGACGAATCTTGTTTTTTAATCCATTCTGCCAGTCTCTGTCTCTTTATTGGTGCATTTAGTCCATTTACATTCAGGGTAATTATGGGTAGGTATGAATTTAGTGCTATCATTTTCACGTCCTTTTTTGTGTGTTGTTGACTGTGTCGTTTTCCCACTTAATTTTGTGTGCTGCATAGATTATCTTTATATATTGTCCTTTCCTTATATTTGTTGTTGTTGATTTTGTTTCTGCTGAGTCTTTTTTTTCTTGTATTTTCTTTTGATGAGTAGGATAGTTTGTCTCCTTTGTGGCTACCTTATTATTTACCCCTATTTTTCTAAATTTAAAACTAACTTTTATTTCTTTGTATTGCCATATCTTCTTCTCCATATGGAAGGTGTATGATTACATTTCTTCATCCCTCTTTATTATTCTAATGTTGTCTTCTTTTATATAGTAAAGTGGCTGTTACACTGGTTTGAGCTTTTTTTAATTTTATAATCTTACTTTGTTATTTTGGATTTCCCTGTCTGGGTTGACTTCTGGTTGCTCTGCCCAGTGCTCTAGTCTTGGGTTGATACCTGATATTATTGATTTTCTAACCAAAGAACTCCCTTTAGTATTTCTTGTACTTTTGGTTAGGTTTTTACTAATTCCCTAAACTTGTGTTTATCTGTAAGTGTCTTAATTTCATCATCGTATTTAAGAGACAATTTTGCTGCATATATGATTCTTGGCAGGCAATTTTTTTCCTTCTATTTTTTAAATATGTCATCCCATTGCCTTCTTGCCTGCATGGTTTCTGCCAAGTAGTCCGAGCTTATTCTTACTGGCTTTCCTGTGTAGGTGACTTTTTGTTTATCCCTAGCTGCTCTTAATATTCTCTCTTTATCTTTGGTTTTGGCAAGTTTGATTATGTCTTGGCTACTTTCTTTTAACATCTACCTTATGTGGAGTTTGATGAGCATCTTGGATAGATATCTTCTCAGCTTTCATGATATCAGGGAAGTTTTCTGCCAACAAATCTTCAACAATTCTCTCTGTATTTTCTGTTATCCCTCCCTGTTCTGGTACTCCAATCACTCGTAGGTTATTTCTCTTGATAGAGTCCCACATGATTCTTAAGGTTTCTTCAATTTTTTAATTCTTTTATCTGATTTTTCTTCCAATATATCGGTTTGGTTTTGGGGTTAACTTTCTATTGAGTTGTCTACTTCTGTGATTTTATTGATAATCTTCTGAATTTCTGATTGCTGTCTCTCTATGGATTTTTCAAGCTTGTTAAACTTTTCATTATGTTCCTGAATAATCTTTCTAATTTCTTCAATTGCTTTATCTGTGTGTTCCTTGGCTTGTTCTGCATATTGCCTCATTTCCTTCCTGATGTCTTGAAGGGTTCTGTATATTAAGCTTTTGTATTCTGGCTCTGGTAATTCCAGGAATGCACTTTCATCTAGAAGATCCCTGGATTCTTTGTTTTTAGAGCCTGTTGAGGTGATCATGGTCTGTTTCTTTATGCGACTCGATATTGACTGTTGTCTCTGAACCATCAATAAGCCATTGTAGTAGTTTATGCTTGCTTACTGTGTCCTAGCTTCTTGCTTTGTTTTGTTATACCCCTATGGGTTGCTTGAGTGAGCTGGCTTGATTATTTTCACCTTTGAAGCTCCGATATCCTGTCCCCAGCTGGCTAGATCTGTTATCAGGTATATCCGTCTAGGAGTGCATTCAGTTTTCTTGTATGAATTCAGCACAGGTTTTCAGGTAGCTGATCATCAAGTATGTGGTACAGGCTCTGTTCTACAGTCTTAGAGGGGCAGGGGTGATTGGCATATATACCAGTATCTGGTTACAGCAGGGTGTCATGCTCTGAACAAGGCAGGGGCTGAGAACTGACCCCCAAGTGTCTCTGAGGAAAGCGCGTCCCTGTTCCTTACAGAGTGCTGGTGGGTGGGTTCTACAGAGGGACCATGGGCACCCAAGGTTTTGGTTGTAAGGATTAGGAGGTACCAGTTTTCTTTGGACCCCTCTAGCGGGTGGCTGAGTGGAGCTCCTGAGTGGAGCTACCAGTCCTTAGGTCCCTGATGTGGGTAGGTGAGGACCTTGTTTAACAGGCAAAGCAATGTCAAACATGAAACAGCCACCTCTCCACTGCACAGCTGAAATGGTTGGAGTGTGCCAACAAGGGCCTATTCTCCTGAAATAGGCCCACACAAGTCCATGCAGAAGGCAAAGGTGCTCAAAGTTTACGGATAGCTTATGCCCGGACAAGAGCTACTTCTGACCTGAGCTCCCCCAGTTAGTGGAGCTAGCAAATTATCTTTTCCCCCAAATGGAAATTTTTTCCTTCCCCAAGGCTGGGAAGATGGCTGTAGGTGCTCAACAGTGCCTATCTCAGGCCCAGGGAATTCAGCCGCTGAAGCCATTTTGCATGTGTGGGGGCGCTTTAAAATATACGCAAGTACTTACTTTCACTGTGAGCACTGTTCTGAGGTTCCGGAGACATGAGTAGGCTGTGTAGCTGGCTGTTTCTCCCTGAGGAAACTGCAGCCAAACACTAGTACCAGCCCGCCACTGCCACTCTGGGAATGGTGCTCGAGGGCTCCCCATGCTTCAGGTCTGGTAACTCCTCTCCATTTCTGAATGACGTCTTCCTCCCCCGCCCCTCAGTTCATTTTCTAAGTTTGCCTTTGAAGCTCAGGGCTCCCAGCTTGTCACAAATATACTTGTTTCACTTGTTTTTTCAGGCCTTTGTTGTAAAGAGGGCTCATCGGAAGCATCTGTCTATTCTGCCATCATGGCTTCACCTCCAACAAGCTGCATCTGTTTGTTGAAGCATCTCAATTAATATTCCATCATTCCTGGAGCCTTGTTTTTTGACAATGCCTTCTGTGCAGTTTGGACTTCTTCCTTCAGTACCGTCAGTTCCTGATCATACACTACCTCTTGAAATGGCTGAACATTCACCAATTCTTTCCGGTATGATGACTCTATGTATTCCTTCCATCCTCCTTTGATGCTTCCTGTGTTGTTTAATGCAGTCCACATAGAATCTTTCATTGTTGCAACTTGAGGCTTGAATTTTTTTCTTGTTTTTTTCAGCTTGAGAAATGCCAAGCATGTTCTTGCCTTTTGGTTGTCTATCTCCAGCTCTTTGCTTGTGTCATTATAATACTTGTCTTCTTCAGCAGCCCTTTGAAATCTTCAGTTCTTTTTTTTTTGTGTGTGTATAGTTTTTACTTTTTTTTTAAGTAACTTTTATTGAGCTTCAAGTGAACGTTTACAAATCAAGTCAGTCTGTCACATATAAGTTTATATACATCTTACTCCTTACTCCCACTTGCTCTCCCCCTAATGAGTCAGCCCTTCCAGTCTCTCCTTTCGTGACAATTTTGCCAGCTTCCAACTCTCTCTATCCTCCCATCCCCCCTCCAGACAGGAGATGCCAACACAGTCTCAAGTGTCTACCTGATATAATTATCTCCCTGGTCTTTTTGTGAGAATTTGGGGTCTGCATCCCACTGATCTCCTGCTCCCTCAGGGGTTCTCTGTTGTGCTCCCTCTCAGGGCAGTCATCGATTGTGGCCGGGCACCAACTAGTTCTTCTGGTCTCAGGATAATGTAGGTCTCTGGTTCATGTGGCCCTTTCTGTCTCTTGGGCTCTTAGTTGTCGTGTGACCTTGGTGTTCTTCATTCTCCTTTGCTCCAGGTGGGTTGAGACCAATTGATGCATCTTAGATGGCTGCTTGTTAGCATTTAAGACCCCAGACGCCACATTTCAAAGTGGGATGCAGAATGTTTTCATAACAGAATTATTTTGCCAATTGACTTAGAAGTCCCCTTAGAGCATGGTTCCCAAACCCCCGCCCTTGCTCCGCTGACCTTTGAAGCATTCATTTTATCCCGGAAACTTCTTTGCTTTTGGTCCAGTCCAATTGGGCTGACCTTCCATGTATTTAGTGTTGTCCTTCCCTTCACCTAAAGCAGTTCTTATCTATTAATTAATCAGTAAAAAACCCTCTTCCACCCTCCCTCCCTCCCATCCTCGTAACCACAAAAGTATGTGTTCTTCTCAGTTTAAACTATTTCTCAAGATCTTATAATAGTGGTCTTATACAATATTTGTCCTTTTGCCTCTGACTCATTTCGCTCAGCATAATGCCTTCCAGGTTCCTCCATGTTATGAATTGTTTCACAGATTCGTCACTGTTCTTTATCGATGCGTAGTATTCCATTGTGTGAATATACCACAATTTATTTACCCATTCATCCGTTGATGGACACCTTGGTTGCTTCCAACTTTTTGCTATTGTAAACAGTGCTGCAATAAACATGGGTGGGCATATATCTGTTTGTGTGAAGGCTCTTGTTTCTCTAGGGTATATTCCGAGGAGTGGGATTTCTGGGTTGTATGGTAGTTCTATTTCTAACTTTTTAAGATAACGCCAGATAGATTTCCAAAGTGCCTGTACCATTTTACATTCCCACCAGCAGTGTATAAGAGTTCCAATCTGTCCGCAACCTCTCCAACATTTATTATTTTGTGTTTTTTGGATTAATGCCAGCCTTGTTGGTGTGAGATGGAATCTCATCGTAGTTTTAATTTGCATTTCTCTAATGGCTAATGATCGAAAACATTTTCTCATGTGTCTGTTAGCTGCCTGAATATCTTCTTTAGTGAAGTGTGTGTTCATATCCTTTGCCCACTTCTTGATTGGGTTGTTTGTCTTTTTGTGGTTGAGTTTTGACAGAATCATGTAGATTTTAGAGATCAGGCGCTGGTCTGAGATGTCATAGCTGAAAATTCTTTCCCAATCTGTAGGTGGTCTTTTTACTCTTTTGGTGAAGTCTTTAGATGAGCATAGGTGTTTGATTTTTAGGAGCTCCCAGTTATCTGGTGAAATCTTCAGTTCTTTTACTTCATCATTCCTTTCTTTTGGTTTAGCTGCTAGATGTTCAAGAGCAAGTTTCAGAGTCCCTTCTGACATCCATTTTGGTCTTTTCTTTCTTTTCTGCCTTTTTAATGGCCTCTTGCTTTCTTCGTGTATGATGTCCTTGATGTAATTCCACAACTCATCTGATCTTCAGTCATTAGTGTTCAATGTGTCAAGTCTATTCTTGAGATGATCTCTAAATTCACCTGGGATATACTCAAGTTCATACTTTGGCTCTCATGGACTTTTGTTCTAATTTTCTTCAGTTTCTATTTGAACTTGCTTATGAGCAATTGATGGTCTGCTCTGCAGTCAGTCCCTGGCCTTGTTCTGACTAATCATATTGAGCTTTTCCATCATCTTTTTCCGCAGATGTAGTCAATTTGATTACTGTGTATTCCATCTGGCAAGGTCCACGTGTATAACGTCCATTTATGTTGGTGAAAAAAGGTATTTTTAATGAAGAAGCTGTTGGTCTTGCAAAATTCTATCATGGAATCTCTGGCATTGTTTCTATCACCAAGCCGTATTCTCCAACTACCAGTCCTTCTTCTTTGTTTCCACGTTTTGAGTTCCAATTACCAATGCATCCTGATTGCGTGTTTGATCAATTTCAAGCGCAGAACCTGGTAAAAAATCTTCAGTTTCTTCATCTGTGGCCTTAGTGGTTGGTATGTAAATTTGAATAACAGTTGTATTAACTGGTCTTCCTTGTAGCATATGGATATTATCCTATCACTGGTAGTGTTGTACTTCAGGGTTGATCTTGAAATGTTCTTTTTCACAATGAATTCAACTCCATTCCTCTTCAAGTTGTCATTCATGGCATAGCAGGCCATATGATTGTCTGATTCAAAATGGCCAATACCAGCCCATTTCAGCTCACTAATGCCTACTATATCGATGTTTATGCATTCCCTTTCATTTTGACAGTTTCCAATTTTCCCAGATTCATACTTCTTACATTCCATGTTCTGATTATTAATGTTTGCCACTGTTTCTTCTCATTTTGAGTCATGCCACATCAGCAAATGAAGGTCCTGAAAGCTTGACTCCATCCACTTCATTAAGGTCAACTCTATTTTGAGGAGGCATCTCTTCCTCAGTCATCTTTTGAGTGCCTTCCAACCTGGGGGGCTCATCTTCTGGCACTATATCAGATGATGTTCTGCTGTTATTCACAAGGTTTTGACTGGCTAATTCTTTTCAGAAGTAGAATGTCAGGTTCTTCTTCCTCGTCTGTCTTAGTCTGTAAGCTCAGCTGAAACCTGTCCTCCATGGGTGACCCTGCTGATATCTGAATACTTGTGGTATAGCTTCCAACATCACAGCAACATGCAAGCCCCCACAGTACGACAAACTTTTAGACACATGGGGGAGATCTCACGTTACACTATATAATAACACCCAATGCCCCCATCCCAAAGAAAGTGGGGCCTCCTTGACCGAATTTTAGGATGGGCCACCAAAGTTACTCCACTAAGGGTTGGCATAACACAACATGAATTTATGTTGAGTAACCTTGGGTTGGCATAACACAACCTGAATTTATGTTGAGTAACCTGACTGACACTATTGAATAAATTGCCAATAGCATAGGCACTGCCATCTCAGGTCAACAGAAAGCTCTTGACTCTTTGGTAGGTATGGTCCTCGACCATCACATTGCACTTGATTACCTCTTAGTTAAAGAAGGAGGAGTCTGCGCTATACAGAACACCTCTTGTTGCATGTATATCAATACTTCAGGGGCAGTCGAAATGAACGTTGAAGACATTTTTGAACGAGCTAAGTGGCTACATCATCTAAAGCAAACTTTTCTAGGGCCCAATTTCAACCCTTCTCTTGCTGGTTCCTGGCCAAGTACTCTTTTAAGCTGGATATGGTCCATAATAGTTCCAATCATTATTATAATGATCATTTGTCTTTTTGGTCCATGCATTCTAAGCTTGTTAAAAGATTATGTTATCTGCCTTTCCTGGTGGGTACATTTACAGATGGTTTTGGGTGCTTATGCTCCTATGCCGTCCACTGACCCAGGTAAAACCCATTCCCAGTTTTATGTCAACACCCCGTTCAGCTTGAAGAAGTTATACAAGAATGACCTCTGGTCCAACACCCTTTAAAAATTAGAAAAGAAAAGGAAAGAATAAGACTGGCAGCACACCTGCCTTCTTGAATAGGCAAGTTGTGCCCGGCATCTTAAGTGATAAGGAAAATAACTCCCTGCCTTTAAGCTATCTCCTTACTAGGTATGTTTTCTGTTTCTGGCTCAGTTGAGAAAAACAAGAGATTGGGGTCACAAGACCAGCTAAAACTGGCAAGAACCAGATCTGGCCCACATGACATGCACAGTACTAGCAATTGTGTCCTTTAGATTACTTATTGACATCAAAGGGCAAAAAACACACCCCCATCTATGCCCCAGATGTGGGAAAAAATGTCATCTTTGTGCCCCCCCCTTCCAGACTGAGCAGCACAGAAGACCAGACGACCCTGGGAATGCCTTTTCAGGCCAAGCAAATCAGCAGGCTGACCTTGCCTTAAGGTGTTTCTGAAGACCCCAGACCCAATTTTCTTTACACATATAAACCCCCTGAGCCATCGTTTGGGGAGCCACCTTGGTGACATGAGTCCTGGTGTGCTCCTTTACTCTGCCCACTAAATAAAGCTTCTTCTTCCACTTTTACCTGCTTCATGTCTTTGTAGCCACACTGAGTGAGACCTGGACCAGTCTGGTTACAAGACAGTTCTTGTCAGACCTCTTGCTTTGGAATACGCTCCAAATGATGATTTTCCTTCTGATTTGTTACACCTGTTGCTGCATCCTCTTTTGAGGTCAATAAGCTGTCACAGCTGGCCCTTCTGAGTATGTAGGGCAGGCCAAATCTGGCTTAAGCACTAATGGAAATTTACTGGCATTCATAGGGTCAGGTTACAGCCCCCCCTTGAGTTGTAGCAATTCCTTAATTTTAAGGGATAATGGTCGACAACTCATCTGGCTACTTCC
The DNA here is from genome assembly GCF_024166365.1 of Elephas maximus indicus. Lineage (NCBI taxonomy): Eukaryota > Metazoa > Chordata > Mammalia > Proboscidea > Elephantidae > Elephas > Elephas maximus. The sequence goes on along the minus strand of NC_064824.1, from coordinate 17,585,089 downwards.
TGCTGACATTGGGTGGAGTTTTAGGGACCTAGGAACAGGCAAGGAATGATTAGCTTTTGGGGGTAGCAGGCAAAGAAGACTTCGAAGGTGGAAAAGGAGAACTATTATAGAATATATGAGACAGGCTGCTCAGTCATATCTTGAACAGTACTTGAGCTATTTTTTTTCTTCTTTCTTCTTTCTCTTCTTTCCCTCCCCCAGCCCATCCCTGCCTCCAAGTAAGATCCTGATGTTAGCTCCCCAAATGGTTAAGTGTTAACCAAGGACTGTGGAAAACAAGTGATATTGATCTAAGCCTGACAAATAAGATGAAGGATGGCGCCAGCTACCCCCTGAGCTGATGAGATAATGGCAGAAAAAGATAAACATGTTTGAGATACAACCACTGAAACCAAACAGAAGAAAGAGAGTGCACATTCCACAAGTCCCAAAAACTTATGGCCCCTTTTTCCCTAAAGTCCTGAGCCAATTTGGTAGTCTGGTGAGACAGACAACTTTAGAAGATCATTCCCCTCTGTCTCTATATACCAGTATATCTAATAAAGCTCTTGGCACCCACCTCACCCCTGTCTCAAGAATTGGCTATTTGTGGCAGGCAGCTCTAACTCATGAAATTGCGGTAATATATATGCCAGGCAATGGGCTAAGTGGTTTTCAGTTTATCTTACTTAATCTTCACAGCAACCCTATAATGCAGCCACTGTTGTTTACCACTGTTTTGCAAATAAGGAAACTGAGCCACCTGGGAGTGAAGCCCCTTGACCTAAAATCAAAAGGTACCAGAGCCAAGATTTGAACCCAGGCAGATGGTCTCCAGGACCCTTCTGTTATACTGCCACCTGAAACTTTATTGGCTTTTTCCCACTGCCAGGCCATTTCATACATTTCCCTTCAATCCAATTAACAACCTCCCCATAAACACTATACACTTGCTGATGGCTTCTAGCTTCTGAGTACCAGTGCTACTTGCCAGCTTCCGACACTTTGTCCCACCCTTAAGATTTAGGAGGGCAAAGAGAATGGCTGATAAAAGTTGCTTAGGTGATAGGAAAAGCAAAGGAAATTGCCTGGCATAAGCAGAACATACGCCAATAATCACTGGGATGCAAGTCGGCCTCACCAGGCCCAGAAGACTGAAATAGAAATTGAGCAGGGAACAGGGAGCACTATTATTCCTGTAGCAGATACATTTGGAACATACCACTGGAAGCGTGATAGTTAATAGCTTTGAGTTACACGTAGTGACCTAGGATACCTGGAAACACTAAGTTCCTGGACTACATAAGGATCACCTCAAGCACTACATCCCTAGGCTGCCTTAAGGAAAGTTCTCCCATACAGCATTTCATAGGGGCTCAATTGGAGCCTGCTTCTAGGGCCACCCAGACTTTCAACAGGGCGATGTAGTAGCTGGGTCCAGGGCAGGTCGGTCTCTTGGCATACTGTAGCTATTGTCTTCTTTAGGGTGTGGATCATCTTTTCTGTCTTTCAAGCTGACTGTGGTCTCCAGTGAGCATGTAGCTTTCACCGGAATCCTAAATGTCCTGAAACCTCTTGGGTGACTTTGGATACAAAGGCTTCTCTATTATTACTTTGAATTGAATAAGGTCATTAAGAAGAGCTCTGCTTACTTCTGATGCCTTCTCCCCATCCTGTAAAGGTATCTACAAACACTAAAGGATACTTGAAACATCCTGTAGCCATTGGCATAGTTGTGAAGTCCACTTGTCAGTCTTCTCCAGGTCTGGTTCCGTGGGTTTGTACCCCAGGCATAGGAAGTGGTGGGCCTGTTTTTGGATTGTTTGCTCTACTTTCTGGATAGTCTTTTGTAGATTAGGCTCTTTAATCAGTTTGGCTAGCTAATGAAGCATAACATCCTGACTGTAATGTGTGCTCTCATGAGCTGCCTTTATTATCAGGTGCATCAGGTGTTCTGGTATTAACACCTGCCCTTGGGAATTGTACAACCACCCATCTTCTGCTCTGTTATTAAGGTCAAAGTCTCACTCAGAAAACTAGGGGTTTTCTGGTAGCTGAAGATTTGGAATTAAAACAAGGCAAGTGGCAGGGGTTTTGTTCTACTGGTTTGTTTGGCCGCCTGAAAATTATGCAAGATTCTCCCTTCTGGTGCCTGGGGGGAGTGTATGACTGTCACCTCTGTTGACCATAGGACATTATTTAAAAAAGGCATCTCTAGTAGGCTTTCTTTCCCCCAGTTACACCAGCAAAGATGCTCGTTGGCCATCTTACCAGGCTCTGAAGCTGTGTGCTGCCTTTGCCTGTGTTTGGCAGCTTTCCACCCTGATAATTTGGAAACCCTGGTGGCATAGTAGTCAAGTGCTATGGCTAATAACCAAGAGGTCAGCGGTTTGAGTGCACCAGGCACTCCTTGGAAACTTTTTGGAGCAGTCCTACTTTGTCCTATAGGGTTGCTATGAGCCAGAATCAACTCAATGGCAGCGAGTTTGGTTTTTGCTTTTTTTATTGAGGCCAGATTCAGAAGAGGTTGCAGAACCAGCGATATCATTGCTGATGTCAGATGGATACTGGCTGAAAGCAGAGAATACAAGAAAGATATTTACCTGTGTTTTATTGACTATGCAAAGGCATTCAACTGTGCGGATCATAACAAATTATGTATAACATTGTGAAGAATGGGAATTCCAGAACACTTAATTGTGCTCATGAGGAACCTGTACATAGATCAAGAGGCAGTTGTTTGAACAGAACAAGGGAATGCTGCATGGTTTAAAGTGAGGAAAGGTGTACGTCAGGGTTGTATCCTTTCACCCTACTTATTCAATCTGTACGCTGAGCAAATAATCTGAAAACCTGGACTATAATGAAGAAGAAAATTGCATTAGGATTGCAGAAAGACTCATTAACGACCTGCGTTATGCAGATGACACAACCTTGCTTGCTGAAAGCAAGAGGACTTGAAGCACTTACTGATGAAGATCAAAGTCCACAGCCTTCAGTATGGATTGCACTTCAACATAAAGAAAACAAAAATCCTCACAATTGGACCAATGAGCAACATCATGATAAATGAAGAAAAGATTGAAGTTGTCAAGGATTTCATTTTACTTGGATCCACAATCAACACCCATGGAAGTGGCAATCAAGAAATCAAAAGATACTTTGCCCTGGGCAACTGTGCTGCAAAAGACCTCTTTAAAAGTGTTGAAAAGCAAAGATGTCACCTTGAAAATTAAGGTGTGCCTGGCCCAAGCCATGGTGTTTTCAATCGCCTTGTATGCATGTGAAAGCTGGATGATGAATAAAGAAGACCAAAGAAGAATCGATGCCTTTGAATTGTAGTGTTGGTGAAGAATATTGAATATACTGTGAACTGCCAGAAGAACGAACAAATCTGTCTCGGAGGAAGTACAACCAGAATGCTCCTTAGAAGCAAGGATGACGAGACAGTGTCCCTCATACTTTGGACATGTTGTGAGGAGAGATTAGTCCCTGGAGAAGGACATCATGCTAGGTAAAGTAGAGAGTCAGTGAAAAAGAGGAAGACCTTCAATGAGATGGATTCACACAGTGGCTGCAACAATGGGCTTGAGCATAACGATGATTATGAGGATGGTGCAGGACCAGGCAGTGTTTCATTCTGTTGTACATAGGGTCGCTATGAGTCTGAACTGACTCGATGGCACCTAAAAACTACAATGACAACAACAGTGAAGCCAGCTGAGTGCTGGGACTGCACACTCGTCCCTGCCTGGGGTGGCTGGAGGGTCCCCTGTGTGCCTGGGACAGCAGCAGAGGCCATGTTCTCCAGCTCGCTGGTCTGTTGTGCACAAAGAAATAGGTTGCACCCATGTCATTCAGTAAGTTGTCCTCCCACTGTTATTGCACCCTAGGGCTCCTTGTGGGTTTTAGGGGAGCCCCTGGGCCCTGCCAGTCCTAGCTATCAGCTGACAGCTTCGGGAGCTATGTTATGGGTTTCCTACTTGGACTGGGTTAGCTGCGAGGGACACTTTCGTTTCCAGTGGGCTTCTTGTTTGCAGTAGGCACACTATCTGGGGCCTAGCTTTAGGGGGCCTTGGGACCCATGAGGACTTACCCCGCATGTTACCTCAGAAAGCTGCTGCCAAGTGCAAGGTCTTTTTTCCTTGTACCTCGTCCTGATTATTGAAGCTAACTTTTGAAGTTTCCGTCTGATTTTGGGGGCACTCTGGCTCATGAAAGTCGTATTTATTAACCTAGCATTCTCTGAGTCTTCAGGGTTTATATCAGTAAACTGCCGATATGCTTCATACACCCATTCCAGGAAGCTTGAGGGGTTTTCCTTGGGGCTTTGTTGCACATCATGAAGTTTTCTAAGGCTCTTCTGTTTGGGGCCCCTTGCTGTAAATCAACTATCAAAACAGATCTTATAATGTTCTAGCTGTCCTGTCCCCAGCAGATATCTGTGACAGGTACAGCCTAGGCTGCAGGGAGTCTAATACATATTGAGGGTTGAGGTTATGCAACCTGTTGGCCTCTTGGTGTGCCTTTACTAAGACCATCTTCTGCTCCTCTGGAGTTAAAAGAACATTCCAGTTATATGGGTCAGAGGTGGAGAACTGTGTATGGACCAAGATAAACCCTCTAGGCTGGCCGTAGTGATCTAGTCTGGCAGGCATTTGTCTCAGTGGAAATTGCCCTGAGGAGACTTGGGTAGATCCCTGGCCAAATAGCATGCCACTGTAGGTGTGTGCTGGGGAGACTATTCCATGGGAAGGACTGGGAGTTTCTGACTCTTTAGGGGCTGAAATTCAATGGAGGGGTGGCGGAGGCTTCTGCCAAAGGGGTAGTGGCTGGTGAAGCAGGGGCCACTGGGGCCTGTGCGGGGCTGGGAACCAGCCCCACAACCCCAGATGGATGAAGAGGAAGGGACACAGGTGGAGATAAATGCAAATTTGGGTGGCTTAGGTTTTTGACCCAAGTCCCCACCCTATACACAGGGCTACTGGCTGAAACAAAAACCCTGTGTTTCTCCCTGGCAAATCCTATTTCCCCTTTTAACATGTCTAATTAAGTATAGGCTGAAGGTGGAGTTATACGCTCTTTGTAATCTATAATACCCAGTATTCATTTCTAGCATACGTTTAGGTCTGCTTTACAACATTACAAAACCAAAACCAAACCCAGTGCCACTGAGTGGGTTCTGACTCATAGCGACCCTATACTATAGGGCAGAATAGAACTGCCCCGTAGAGTTTCCAAGGAGTGCCTGGTGGATTCGAACAGCCAACCCTTATTGTTAGCAGCCGTAGCACTTAACCACTACACCACCAGGGTTTCCGCTTCTGGTTCCATCCAGCCAGAAGCCCAAGGCCATACGCATATAAACGGGAAGACAGTTAAGGTGTGGAGAAGACAAATCTGAATTGTTTTAAAAAGGGTTATGTGTTTAGGATTATGCATTTATCTGAATGTGCTATGGCTATTGAATGTTGTAAAGCATTAAGTAGGAGAAACATTCAATAGCCATAGCACATTCAGATAAATGCATAATCCTAAACACATAACCCTTTTCAGATTTGTCTTCTCTTTTCCACACCTTAACTGTCTTCCCATTTATACGCATATGGCCTTGGGCTTCTGGCTGGGTGGAACCAGAAAACCCTGGCCCCATATTAAGCACCCCATTTATCTGGCCTAGCTTTGGACCCAGGCCTGTCCAGGTAGAGCTTTTCTCCCCTTTTTCCCCTGGACCACTAGCTTACACTGTTTTTGTTTCTATTTCTTCATAGGCTTATAACTAAAAACCAGTTTTTAAGTATGCAACCTAAGGGGTACATTCAGGGACACTAGGTTGGTTCCCCATATCACATTCACACACACACATTCAGAACCAGAGCCTGAACCTGACCGAGGTCAGCCAGAAACTAGGGTGCCCGTTCTCTGCTGTTGGCTGGGGGGGGGGTGGGTGTTGGAGGAAGTAATGAGGATGTCTCAGTAGGGCTTCAATCCCCCTTAATGGGGATGTCTTAGTCCCACTTTCAACTCTCCAGATACCTCCCCATCTCCAATCCCAAGCACTTACACTTATGAGAAATTTCAAGGGCACTTACCTAGTGGATGTCCATACCTGAGTTAGTTTCTAATTCTCAAAGTAAAAGCACCTTGGGCCAGTAGCCAGCTCAGCCATGGTTAGGAGACCCACCCAATCCTCCCAAACAAGAGACTCAGTGTGCACTGAGGGTCAGTGTAGGTTCCACTTGTGGTCGAGGGGGTGCTGGGCTCTGGACAGAGGGTCTGTGTGGCCTTCTGGTCCCACCAGAGTTGCCAAAATTGTTGCTGAACCCAGGAAGGTGGGTCCTTGTCTGGAGTGCTCAGACTTGCCAGTGATCTGGACACCAGTCTTTGAGAGAGAAAGTAACTTTATTGCAATGCACAGAGCAAGGAGCTGGAAGTTCCTCAGATCCGACTCCCTCAGTTACCGGGAAAGCAGGGCTTATATGTGGTTTGGTCAGCAAGATGGTGGCCACGCAAGTGTACAGGGGAGGGAAAATTCTAGAAGGCAGCCAGGGAACAGGAGGTGATGTTATTCTTGTTGAACCTCTTGCTTCAGAATAGGGTCTGGGCAATGATTTTCCTTTTGATTCAATCCACCTGTTGCTGCATCCTCTGTTGAGATCAGTTATTAGTCACAGCTGGCCCTTGCATGCATGCAGGGTGGGCCAAATCTGGTTTAAGGACTAACGGAAATTTACTGGCATTCGTAGGGTCAGGTTACAATTTCCACTATTGTGTGATTGTCCACTGTTTTGTGATCTGATGTGATTTTCCTATGTTATAGATCCTACCTCCATGATGTTAATGAGGGGGGATTAGCAGCAGTTACGTTAATAAGGCAGGACTCAATCTATAAGATTAGGTTGTATCTCAAGTTAATCTCTTTTGACATATAAAAGAAGCCAGCAGAGTGACATGGGGACCCCAAACCACCAAGAAAGCAGCTCCAGGACCAGAGCACATCCTTTGAACCTGAGGTTCCTGTGCTGAGAAGCTCCTAGACCAGTGGAAGATTGAAGACAAAGACCTTCCCCCAGAACCGAGAGAGAAAGAAAGGCTTTCCCTAGAGGTGACACCCTGAATTTGTACTTCTATCCTCTTAATCTGTGAGAGAATAAATTTCTCTTGGTTAAAGCCATCCACTTGTGATATTTCTAGTATCACAGCACTAGATAACTAAGATGGAATTTGGTACCCGAAATGGGATGCTGCTTTAACAGATACCTAAAATGCAGAAGCAGGTTTGAAACTGTGAATGAATAGAGGCTGTATGAACTCCCTGCTTGTAAACTTCTTAAAAGTAAACTTTCCCCTCGCCCTCTAAGGGCAGTCTTGGCAGCAGCAGTTCCAGCCAACTTCTCTCCTTGTGCAATGAAATAAAGATGCCTTTTCTGCTCTCCCACCTTGGTCTCAGGTTTATTGGCCAATATGAGTTACACTGAGCAGAAACTGGGGCTTCCACCTGGTAACATCTATGCCATGAGGGAGAGGCTGAGAGGCATGAATGCTGTCTCCCAGCTTCAGGTAATTAAAAATCCAATATTCTACATGAAGTAAAAAAAGATTCAGAATCATGATGGTCTAAAAGTAAACATGATGAGAAAGTCTTCTTTCATAAAGAATTAATATTCAATTCTCATTCTCCTTCCCAGTGCTGAGGTGTGGAAAGTATTGCTTTTCAGTCTTGGGTTGAATGTCAAAATTTACATTTAAATGGAGCTCTTTTGCACAAAATCTGTAGTTACCCGGGCCCTAATGAGAGTGTTAATTTTATATAGCTTTAGGTGTGCAGGCTTGATTAGAGTTCAGCCTTGAAACAAGTTGATGAAGCAAGTTTTCAAAGCTCCTTAGTGGGGATACTCTGAGACAGAAATAACTTTTCTTAAGAGACTAGCATCATGTTGTGGATGGCATGTTCCTTGGAATTTAGCAATTACTGGTACTGCTCTTCCTTTTGTTCTCTAAATGTTAGATAGGCTCCTTTCTTCCTCCTGCAAACCCAGGGAAAACAAAGCTGGAGAGGAAGAAAGGGAGTTTGGGCGCTGTTGCCCATCCCCGACCTGTGCCTCAGAGCAGGCTAGTTTTGTTACCTGTCATCTCAGACTCCCCATCTGGGGGCCCTGGGGAGCCAGGTACATTTAAGCCTCTTTAAAGAAGGCCAACTTAACTGACTGCAGAGCTTGGAAAATCCAAATACTGCATTTTAGAAGGAATAGCTGCTTCAAGCCTAGAGTGACAATGTTAGAGTGGTTCAGTGTTAAAATATTTTGGATTAGGGTGATGCAGAAGAGGTCCTCTCCCTGTGTGTGGTCCATTGAACACATTCTTGAGAGTTTCTGTGATTGCAGGGGGCTGCTGTAGGAGCCTGAGCAGTGGCTTCATCTCCACAACCACTCACTGTGCCCGTACCACTATGTGGCTGAGCACTGTGTCAGGGCCTAAGACCTCTTATTCCAGGGACCTCTATGCAAGCTGTGTGATTATCCCTTCTTTGCAGACAGAGATGAGGCTCAGAGAGGCCACCTAACCCATCCCGGGGGCTTCCACTCAAATCCTGGTCAGAGACAAGATTTAAATGGAGGATGTCTGACACCTTGACCAAGTAACCTGACCTCAGCCCTGCAACTTTTTATAAGATTCTACCATGTTGACTAACAATAACTTTCCAGGAACTTTGATAACTTCCTTTGTTTTTCAGAAACCAATAGCTGTACCAGCTAAAACCAGATTCAGCTTGCCCCGACCTTCCTTCGTGCATGCGCAATCCAGCCAGAGTCAAAAAAACCAATGTGCTACACCCCTAATGGAATACCTAGTCCCCGGACACTTGAACTTTGAGACACTCCTACCACTCTTGCGCAGAAGAATAAAAATTGCCTGGCCCTTAACTGAAAGCTACCAGAGCTAGCCAGTCATCAATAACAACCAACCCCTTATATAAATATGTATAACTCCCCATTCTCTAACCTTCATAAAAATGTAATGCCTGCCTGCTTCAGGGAGCCAGACCTGAGGAACCTTCCCCCTGGCTCCTTGCTCAGCACTTTGTAATAGAACTACTTTCTGTTTCTCAAAGGCAGGTGTCCAGTAATTAAAATTCTCTGGACACGGGGCAGACACTCACATTTGGTTCAATAACAACCATGTAAGTCAGAGTAATTTCTGGGAAGTCACTGCCCACTCTCCACCTAGCACTCCCCACAACCTGGAGAGATGTCTACAAGGCACATTATGGGAATTTTCAGCAGAGGGCAGACTGTTGGGGATACCGCTTGTTTGTCTTCTCCAGTCTCCCCAGCTGGCACTGCGTTCCTGCAATCTTGTTAGATCTGCCCACTGCCCAACTTTTCCACTTTGCAATAATATTTCAAGAAGTCTGCCCTGCTATCCCAACTCCTACCCCTCCTTCTTCAGCAGAAGACTACTTCCTGCTTCTCAGGGAAGGTGGAAGGCAACCAGGGAATGTCCCTCAGCTGCCATCCAGGCACCAGCCAGCTATCTTGCTAGAGCAGAGGATCTGTGTCCTTTTTCTTCTGGAGGCCAGCAGCCCTCCTGTGCTCTGGATTCTGCACTCCTGTCTGCTCAGGGGTCTCACCCCATCTGTGAAAGCCTCCTCCCAGATCCCCAACTTCACCCCTCCTACTCCTATCTCACAAAACTAACCTACCAGCCACTTCATCCAGACCCTCAGGGCAAGCTGCTGGCATTCCCTCCCAAAGAGATCTCAGGACTCCAGACTCTCAAGTAGGTCTCAGGACTCCAGACTCCCAAAAGGATCTCAGAACTTCAGACTCCTGAAGAGTGAAGGCCATCATCTTCTCATCTGGAAACAATCTAATATTGCCATTGTATTTGGCAGACAATTTTTCTGGACATATAATTCTTGGCTGGCAATTTTTGTCCTTCAAGACTTTATATATACCATCCCATTGCCTTCTTGCCTGCATGGTTTCTGCTCAGTAATCAGAGATTGGTCTTATTGGTTCTCCCTCGTAGGTTAATTTGTGTTTATCCCCAGCTGCTCTCGGGATTCTTTCTTTGTCTTTGGTTTTGGCAAGTTTGATTATGGTATGTCTTGGTGACTTTCTTTTGGAATCTATCCTGTATGGATTCATTAACTTCTTGGGTAGATATCTTCTTATCTTTCATGATATTAGGAAAGTTTTCTGCCAGCAAATCAGGTACTTTCCCCCCGATTCTATCTTCTTTGCCTTGGAACCAACCCATTTGATTAAGGAAATTAGTTTCTTTGCAGCCAGGCTAAAGAATGTGAATGCTTAATGAAAATTTTGATATCAGTCTCCTCCAGTTTCTTACATATTGGGCAAAGTGATAAGTCATGGAAACCCTTTGTTTCCATTCTCCTCCGGAGATCTAATGTCCTGAGCAAGGTAATTTTTAATCAGCCATTCCTGACAATATCTGTTATGTCATTGCTTTGTACCCAACATGAAACCCCCCTTTGGCCCCATGCCTTTCAATTATGTCTTTTAGCCAATCAGTGTACTTATGTAACCAATATTGTTAAAGATTATGCTTTACTTGTCCCGCCTTTAGCTGACTTTAATTAGTATAAACCAATGATTAAAATTGTAATTTTATTCTCCCCCTTTGGTAGTATAATTACTTGTGGCTTACGTTTCTCCCCTGAGATCCATGAGCTTCAGCCTGAGTTTTTGCAGTCTCCCTTGCAATGTTACTTTGGAGTCAATAGATCTCTTTTGATTTTACTTCAACAGAACTGGAGTCAGATGCCAGTAAAGTCCCCTTTGTACAGTCCTGCTTTTTCCAATCCCTTGGGCACCTGTCTGGAGGGGAGTGCTCCTGAATTAATGAGCCCCTAATTTCAGTGTGGCTTTTTGGGGGGATTTATTGAAGCAATTTCTCCTCTTTCACTTTCCTGTTTGTGGCTGAATGACTTTGTTAAAGGTATGTCCTTCTAACTGTGATTTGAGTGTGCCAAGGTTGCCAGCTTTTAACTGTGGTTTGAGATTGCCATCTATTGGCTGTATCCTGTTAAGTGTGTTCATGCTCATCTTTCCCTTGTTTTCTGTTTGCCTATTCCTAACTATTTTCACTTTGAATTCCTCCCTTGTGAAAGGACTCCAAAACAAGGCAAATTTTTCCATCAGTTATATAGCTGGTTCTGGGACCCTGAAGACACCATCAGCTGTTAAAAGGTCCCAAAGCCCTATCTACCACTTTACAAACCTCTTGGCCAATCCCCACCAAGGCATCTTTTTCTTTCAGTTTGCCACCAGACTCATTTGACAACTTCCATTGTATCTCTGCCAGCAGCCTCTTGCATCTTTACTTTTGTGTTGTTCTAAGTTTGAACAGCTGTCAAGCTTTTGGTCTTCTGTTTCTTTTAAACTCCGAGGGTGACAACTCTGCCATCTATTAGACAAAAAGTATAACCCCCATGCAAACCTTTTCGTTTGTTTCTCTGAGAGTGCATTTTGGCGTAACAACCTTGTGGGCACATGTTGTTATTTAGTAAGATGAAATGGTGCCACCTCTGGCATACACTTACTAAGGCTTTCTTCTTACAGGTTCAGGTCAAGGTTTTCTGCTTGCAAATTTGGGTTAAGTTTTGTTTGACCTAGACCTTTTGGTGAACAATTCACTTTAAGTGCACACTTGTTAAAAATCTTGCAAGAAAGTAGGTGATGCCAATTCCCAGGAAGCATCATCTAACTAAAAAAAAATTTTAGAATTTCAGTGATCACTTTAGGAAAATTGGGCTTCCATCTTCTCTGTCTTTTTCTTCTACTCTGGGAAAATGAGTTAACTTTTGCTTAATGCTAAGAAATTAAGTTGCTTATGTTGTGTGGTATTGTATAAGGTTTTTTTCTTAAGCTGGCCTCACCAATCAGTGTTTTGTTTTGTTCTCAGAACTTGCCTCTAGTCTAAAATATTGTGTGAACATCTTACATAAAATTAAAGGCTGTGGCTGATGTTTTCCTTGGGGTTGTCTAAATTCTTAGTTCTTTTCTCTTCCAAGGAAACCCACTTCTTTATATCTGGACTTCCAGTAGCTACTTTGAGAAACTTTACTATAAATTAGTAGTTGTTTATTTTAATTAATATGACAAAACTTCAAAAAGACATCCTATAAAGTGTGATTATTAAATCGGATTACAATATTTCATCAAAGAATATACTCTGATTGGTTTAATAATAAATAAGCATTTATATAAATTAAATGCCCTAATTTTTTTTAATAATCCCAGGAATTAGTAGAAGTGAATTCATTCTGGCAAAAGTTGTATGTTTACATCAACCTTTAGAACAAAACATTTTAAAGTAACTTAAGCTAAATATTATATAATATATGTTTTATTTAAGAAAGATAAATAATTTCAATTAATTCCAGAATAACAGAAATTTAAAACATTTATTAAAAGATTTCAATCTTGATAGTCTTGTTTCCTTATTTTACTGTTTAGTCTATGTAATCTGCCTAGAAAACAAATTTCTGTGTTTCTGTTAATTTTTACATCTTTAATTAAAAAAACAAAGCCATTTGGCTTTAGAAAAAGCTAAAGTTTTATCTTTAGGATCTTTAATACAATAACTCAAGTATTTTTCCTATGATAAACTTTTAACAATTTTAAAACTTTGTAGGAATGCAACAAAAAAAAATTTTTTTCTGCTTTATAAAGAAAAAAAGTGCTAGAAAAGTTTATTTAATGTGTTACAAATTACATGAAGCATGCTGTTAAATCAAGAAAATGTATTTCTTAAATAATAAGACATGAAAGCCAAAATTACTTCTTGACCCATGGGCTGGAGAATGGATGTTGTGTTAGCAGGCATAAAAACAACATTAATCTCTTTGTATCTCTCCATCAGAGCTCCTTTGTGACTAGGTGCATTGTCAATGAGTGGTAATATTTTGAAAACTATCTTTTTTTCTGAGCAGTAGGTCTCAACAGTGGGCTTAAAGTATTCAGTAAACCATGTTATAAACAGATGTGCTGTCATCCAGGCTCTGTTGTTCCATTTATAGAGCACAGAGTAGATTTAGCATAATTCTTAAGGACCCTAGAATTTTCAGAATGGTAAATGAGCATTGGCTTCAGCTTAAAGTCACCAGCTGCATTAGCCCTTAACAAGAGAGTCAGCCTGTTCTTTGAGGCTTTGAAGCCAGGCATTGACTTCTCCTCCTTAGCTATGAAAGTCCTAGATGGCATCTTCTTCCAATACAAGGCTATTTCCTCTACACTGAAAATCTGTAGTATAGCGCAGCCACCTTCATGACTTAGCTTGATCTTCTGGATAACTTGCAGTAGCTTCTACATCATCACTTGTTGCTTCACCTTGCACTTTTATGTTATGAAGGTGACTCCTTTCATTAAACCTCATGAACCAACCTCTGCTAGCTTCGAACTTTTCTTCTGTAGCTTTCTGACCTCTCCCAGTCTTCATAGAATTGAAGAGAGCTTTTATGGATTAGGTTTTGGCTTAGGGGAATTTTGTGGCTGGTTTGATCTTCTAGCCAGACCACTAAAACTTTCTCCATATTGACAATAAGCTTGTTTCACTTTCTTATTATTTGTGTGTTCACACCAGTAGCATTTTAATTCCTTCAAGAATTTTTCCTCTGCATTCACAACTTAGCTAACTGTTTGGTGCAAGAGGCTTAGCCTTTGACCTATCTCAGCTTTCAACGTGCCTTTCTCACTAAGCTTAGTCATTTCTAGCTTTTGATTTAAAGTGAGGGACAGCAATTCTTTCTTTCAATTGAACACTTAGAGGCTATTGTAGGGTTATTAATTGGCCTAATTTCAATATTGCCATGTCTCAGGGAATAGGGAGGCTTGAGGAGAGAGAGAGAGGTGAGGGAGCAGTCAGAACACACACAACATTTATTGATTACTTTTGCCGTCTTATATGGGCATGGTTTGTGGCACCCCAAAACAATTGCAATAGTAACATCAAAGATCACTGATTACAGATCGCCGTAACAGATATAATAATAATGAAAAAGCTTGAAATATTGTGAGAATTACCAGCATGTGACAGAGATATGAAATGAGCACATTCCTGTTGGAGAAATGGCACTGATAGACTTGCTTGATGCATGGTTGCCACAAATCTTCAATTTGTAAAAAACTCAATATCTGCAAAGCACAATTAAATGCTATGTGTCTGTACATAAAACACAGGATCATTGAAACAGACTGCTCAGCCATATCTTGAACAGTACCTAAGCCAATTTTTTTCCTTCTTCTTTCTTCTTTCTCTCCCTTCCCTCCCCTGGCCCATCCCTGCATCCAAGTAAGATCCTGATGTTAGCTCCCCAAATGCTTAAGTGTTAACCAACGTTTCCTCTAAGACTGTAGAAAGCAAGTGATATTGATCTAAGCCTGTCAAATAAGAAGAAAGATGTCACCAACCACCCCCCAAGCCAACGGGATAATGGCAGGAAAAGATCAACATGTTTGAGATACGACCACGGAAACCAAACAGAAGAAAGAGAGTGCACATTTCACAAGTCCCTAAAGCCTATGGCCCCTTTTCCCTTAAAAACCCGAGCTGATCGGTAGTCTGGTGAGACAGACGACTTTAGGAGAAAACCATTCCTCTCTGTCTCCATATACCAGTATATCTAATAAAGCTCTTGCTACCCACTTCACCCTGTCTCAGGAATTGGCTATTTGAGGCAGGTGGCTCTAACTTGAAAAACTGAGGTAACACCATCAGCTAAAAGGCATGTTTCAAACTGAAGAGGTTAAAGGCAATACTTCAGCAGATGCTGCAGCCAAGCAAGTGACTTCTGGCTCCCTCCAAAATCAGGCCTCAAAGGAGGCAATGATGGAAAATTTTGACCAAGATTCTGGTCCTCAGGTAATTTTGACTTCCTTAGCCTCTTACTTAAAGTTGGTCCTGGACCACTTAGTCACCTCCTGGACTTAGCTTGGGTGTATTCAAGATCTTATTACTCGTCTGTGGGCTGACCCAATCAGAAGTGGGTCCTTTCAAGGTGCTTGCGTGTTCCTACAGTTGAGGCATTACTGACCATTTATGGGTCTATGGAAATGACTGACCTGGGCAATAGTATGAATCAACATTTTTGGGCAACTTGGTCAGCTTATGTGCTTTTATGATTTTGAGAATCCTCCCCAAACTTCAACGTTAGACTCTCCTCCCCTACCCTACTCCATGCTCTTGTGGTTGGAAAGGTAGCAGATGGTCCCTGTAAAGCCTGTTCAACACACAAGTCAGTAGTTACTGAGGATTTGTTACTTGAGGAAGTTACCCCTATGGGAACTATCTGGCATTGCCTTGGAAGCCATCAGCGCTGTTGACCAAATTAGAACACAGATTATTGGGAGGGACCACATCCTGATTGCAAGCTAAAAACAAAAAAACGAAAAACCCAAACCTGTTGCTGTCAAGTTGATTCCAACTCATAGCGACCCTATAAGACAGAGTAGAACTGTCCCATAGAGTTTCCAAGGAGCGCCTGCTGGATTTGAACTGCTGACCCTTTGGTTAGCAGCCATAGCACTTAGCCACTAGGCCACCAGGGTTTCTGATGCATAGTGACCCTATAGGACAGAGTAGAACTGAGTACGGTTTCCAAGGAGTGCCTGGTGGATTCAAACTGCCAACGTTTTGGTAATTAGCTGTAGCTCTTAACTACTATGTCACCAAGGTTTCCAATTGCAAGCTACTGCTGCCTAAATCTTTCCACGGATTCAAGATGTTCATAAACATAACCATGTAGGTCAAGATAAATTAGTGGAATTAGTGAGCAAATATTATTGGGAACATTTTTGGAAAACAGCAGACCGGGTAACAAGACAATGCCCTACCTGCTCTCAATTTAATCCGGGCAAATCTTATTGCCTCCCTCCAGGTTGACACCCTTTGCCAACTGGCCCTATGCTTGAATGGCAAATTGAGTTTGTCTAGATGCATTTTTCTCATGGCTATAAATAAGTTCTTATTACGGTTTATAGATTTTCATATTGGGTTGAGGCTTTCCCCATCAGGTGTGCTATTGCCAGCTTTGTAGCCAAGAAACTTTTAGAAAATATCCCAACTTTGGGTGCCTCTAAAACTCATTGTAGGAATCAGGGTACTTATTTTACTGGTCAAGTCATTAAAGAAATTTGCTTAATTTTTCTAATTTTTCAAAGGCTTCATTGTACTTGTCATCCTCAGTCTTCAGGACTGGTAGAAAATTAATGGTATTATTAAAACTCAGTTAACAAAACTAACTTCCTCTCTTGGCCTAGCTTAGAACCAAGTTCTCACTTTGGTTTTATTCAACTTAAGGGCTACTCCCTTTGGGCCTCATAAATTAACCACCCTTTGCAATTGTTAGTGAGAAGCCCATGAATCTGCTGTATAGTTCAGCTTTTATCGATTCTAATCTCTTACTGAGTAGTTTGCTAAAACACTGTCAGGCTTTGCTTCATTATGCAAAAGAAAAGGCCTCTATGATAGAGAAAGCTTTCAATACTCAGACCCCAAAACAGAGCAAGGCACCTGATGTTGTGCCTAGGGATTATGTTTATTGGAATAGACATCAGCTAAAGGATTGTCTTGAACCTAAGTGTAAGGGATGGTACTTAGCCCTTTTAACAAACCCTTGTGCTGCTAAATTACAGGGGATTACACTTGAATCCACCTTTCCCAATTGAAGAAAGGTCATGTGGATCCTACCTGGACTGTTCAGCCAACTGAAGGACTTAAGCTAAAGTTTAACAGGGTCCTGGATGAGAAACAGATGATGATGAGAGTGAACCACCTACTCAAGACATTGGAGCAAGGTTAGGTAAATAACTGAAGCACTTGGACTTTGTCCTATTTTATTAACTATACTTTAATCTTCAGCCATTTTGAATTTATTATATACACTTAGAATTGTTTTTGGTAAACATTCATACAACCCCTAGAAATATTTGGACTTAGCCCAATAATTACAGGTGTACTCATGGTTGTTTGGTGTTTAGGGTATTATTCTGCCTTAGTCTTTGTGTTTTAATCATGATCCTTATTATTGTTTTAATCACATTATTGTTTCCTTTTTCTGTTGCCTGGAGAGAGAATGCTTTTGTTAAGTTGGCTCAGTCTGTTGCAAGTGCTAATAACCTAAGTGAATGTTTGATTTGTCACTCCTTTCCCCAGTCCATACAAAGCAGCACTGACTCATTGGCTTTCGCAACACAGAATTATCATCTAATACCATCACCATCACCAGCTATTAGTTTCAATGTTAATTTAAAACAAGCTATCACAGTCCAGTTATGGCATCCACCCGAAGTTGATGCCTATTCCTTAGTTTCATGTTTAACTCAACCTGAGTCTGAAGTATCCCATTTGATTGTGCTTGAGCTAAAAAGGTGAATCCTGAAATTAAATGCGGAAAACAAGATTATGTTGGGCAATATTCCTTTGTTGGACATTACCCTGAAAAAACTCAATTGTATTCTAGTTGGTATAATAATTGCTTTAAGATATTATATAGAGCTATTAAACCTTATGATAACCCAGGTTTTTAAAACTATACTGGTGGGAATTAAACTTTGGAAGATTACCCAACTGTAATAATGGGTAATCCTAAAGCGTAGAAACTTGGCTGCTGAATGCTGATTTATCTGTCCCTGTTCCTCTGATTTTAATAGGCCCTGTGTGCTTTCCATGGTTACTTGTTCCTTTGTGAAGGTTCAAATTACAGCACTATAGATGACTCTTACCATAAAGATTTTTCTTATGCCTGGGATACATTGTGTATAGATGGTTGGAGAATGAAAGGTCAGTGTACACCGGGAACCTTGGAAGTTCCGCCATTGACAGTTTACACCCATATTGACACCCATGTTCGCAGTTTAGGTTGGACCAGTGATTTGAAATCAATTTCTCTAGCCCAACCCAGCCTAACACTTAGAGGCAATTCTATTGCTCTTCTCCTAGGACAGGGCTGGTCTTTCTTGCAGGCTGCAGTTCCTTGGCTTGGCATAATCCAGTTAGAAATGTCTATTCAAAATCTTTCTGCAACTATTGCTCAAATAGCTGATGATGTTGCACAGCAACGATCTCTTAATTCATTAGCTAAAGTGGTGGTACTTGATAATCGACTAACTTTAGATATTTACCAGCACAGCGAGGTGGAGTATGTACTATTGCCAATACCTTATGTTCCTCCTGGATAAATACTATAGGAGAGGTAGGACAAGACCTTAAGAAGATTCATCAGAAGGCTGTTCGGTTACACTACATACTTTCTATGACTTTGCCTTTCTCCTTTGATATCTTTAGTTGGTTACTTAATAGTGTAAGTTTTTGGTTACGATCTCTGTTACTAACTGGGTCAAGTATATTAATAATGATGATCCTTATTTTTATAACCATAAAATGTGTTATAAGGTGCGCATCTACCATAGGAACTGAAAGCTCCACTTCATCTCCTGTCCCGAGAATTATCTATAACAATGCATTTAGAAACTAGAAAAATCTCATGACTTAGTCATTTGAAAGTAGGTCAGGTTTTTCCTCCAATGTGGCCATACCCTATTCATTTCCCACGTCAAGGTCACTGAAGATGGTTGCTCGACAATAGCATGGTGAAGAAAATCAAAGCTATCCAACTGCTAGAAAATCCCTGCTGAAGATGAGTTACTCCTTTGTGGTGATGTGAGACCAGCTCCCTGTGAAGGTTAGAACAAGGTAAAAATACATAAGTGTTGCTTAACTGCTTCTTTTGCATGATGTCTAGAGTCTTAAAAGCCTGATAGTTCAAAAGACCCTTAAGGATGATTTGAGGTCAAGCCCATGCAAAAGAGAGTATGCCCATAACTGTGATCAAAGAACGTTCTTTAAAATCCTTGATCAAAAGAAGGGAATGATAAGTAATATAAAATAAAAATGGGCATCTGATCTATCTGTAAAATGGCTAAACTAACTCTAAGAGCTCAATGTAATCTTTCACCTTAGGTTTTACATTTGCTTTCTAGAAGCTCCAGGTAATCTTTCCCCTAGATTCTACCTTTTTCACCTCGGAACCAACCCATTACATTAAGGAAATGAGTTTCTTTGCAGTCAGGCTAAAGAATGTGAACACTTGATGGAAACTTGATCTCAGACTGCTCTGGTTTCTGATGTACTGAGAAAAGTGATAGATCATGGAAATTCTTTGTTTCCATTCTCCTCCAGAGATCTAGTGTTCTGAGAAAGGTAATTGTTAATCAACCATTCCTGAGAATATCCATCATTGTTTTGTAACTAACATGAAACTCCTCTTGACCATATGTCTTTCAATGTCTTTTAGCCAATCAATGTACTCATGTAACCAATAATGTTAAAGATTATGCTTTACTTGTCTCACCTTTGATTGAACTTAATTACTGTAAACCAATGAAAGAAATTGTAATTTTATTCTCCCTCTTCACCACTATTAATACTTGTGACTTGCACTTTTCTTATGAGGTCCATGACCTTCAGCCTGAGGTTTTGTAGGCTCCCATTGCAATGTTACTTTGGCTTCAATAAATCTGTTTTGATGTTACTTCAATGAAGTTGGAGAGTCTTTTCTTTACAACATTTCCCATGCTTCTAGCCCAATATCATGCACAGAGCATGCATTCAGTAAATGTTTGATGAATTAATGAATGAATATAAGAATAAATGAATGAGTCACCTGGAACGAATCAAGTGTTCTCTAGCTTTGAATTTCTTCACCTTTAATGTAGGGGTTACAGTCTCTATCTTAACATTTTCCTGGAGTCATGAGAACAGTGGCTTTCCAACTCTAGCACACACCAGAATCTCATGACAGGTTCATTAGATTCAGAAGGTCTAGGGCAAAGTCTTAGACTTTGCATTTTTAGCAAATTCTCAGGTGAGATGAAGCTGTTGTCTGGGGACCACCATTTGAGAACCACTGCCTGAGAGGATCAGGTCAAGGAACTGTAAAGAGAACTTAGCTCAGAGGGAAGCCAAATTTTAAGTCTGCACTGACTCCCTATCCTCCTGGAGGCCGCCAAGAGGCTCCAGCCATGAGCATCCACCCTCAGCAAGGTCAGCCTGGACTTACATACCCATCAGCTCAGCAGGAAGAGTGAGAAGACACTGGAAAAAACTCACCAAAGATCAATTTACAATTTCCTAGGAGAGCAGAAGCTACTCTGTAGCAATCAATATGCCAATGTGGGTAGTGAATTGTGTGAGAATGATTGACTTTCCTTCCCAGTTGGGGGACCAGTCCCCCTCAGAGCAGGGAGAGAGCATGGTGCTCTGAAGACGTGCCTCCTGGTGCCAGTTAACTCAAATCACTGCCCCACCATCTGCATGCTGCTCTGAGTGCTAGAGTCAGAGGTGAGCACCATACTGTCCCACTAACATAGGCTGTATGTGCAGGGTAGAGCCAGTATATGCGTTCAATGTAGTGGGCATGAAAGGATCACTAGCTTTTATTGGGTGTCTGCTGTGTGCCAGCCACTGTACACCTATCTACTTGTGTCTATGGCAGGCCTCTGATTTTGATGACATTGTCCTCATTTTATAGTTGAGTATTGAGTCCCAGTGAGAAGAGGTGAAGTAGTCACCCCCCTCAGCCAGGATGTGGCATTTCTGGGATTTTTATTTTGTCCTTTTGGTGTTCAAACTGGTCCTGCCTCTGTGAGCCTGCTGTGTCTGCTCCACTGCCTCTCATCCTGGCCCTCCTTTCACAAATGGAATCAATCAAGCATAACTTCTCTCAGCTCAGAGTGAAGCAAAGTTTTAAGTCTGCACTGATTCCCCGACCTTCCAGAGGCCCCCAAGAAGTTCCAACCACGAGCATCCACCCTCAGCAAGGATTGCCTAGAATTACATATCTGTTATCTCAGGGGATACTGTCACTTCACATTTCTGGGCTAGACGCAGGGATAAAAGAATCACTGCATAAAAAGAACTGACACTTTATTTAGGGACATGGATCTGTGGCACACCTGGACTGGAAAGATTTCTCTCTGAGTTCTCCACAATCTTGTGTGAAGTTAAAAAACTCAATAGAAGGAGAACAGTTCAGTTGAACGTTCAGCCCTCAAAAGCAAGGAGAATTGTAATGAGAAGTATGGAGCAGATGCTAGCACCTAACATTTGGAAGATAAGCTATCACTCAAAGCTGCCTGATTATCTTACACACTTGTGAATAGAAGTGTACAACTGGCATCTAAATTGAGATGTCCAACTGGGATATTGGCATAAACAATCACATCAGATGCATTTTCTTGTACGGAAATTAGTAGGGGTTCCACTAGACACTTTGAGTACATCAATTAATACTGAGACCTGTGCAACTTAGAATGACAGTGATCATGGAAAAGAATCAACATAAATCTAATCCACAAAATGTGAAGATTAATGAAATTCCCCCTTTACCACAT
This sequence comes from Elephas maximus indicus, assembly GCF_024166365.1. Lineage (NCBI taxonomy): Eukaryota > Metazoa > Chordata > Mammalia > Proboscidea > Elephantidae > Elephas > Elephas maximus. The sequence continues at coordinate 17,563,691 of NC_064824.1, read as the reverse complement.
CTCAATCATGTCTAACACCAACCACCCACACAGCACTCTCTTTCTCAGCACCCAGCCACTTGTAGCTAGGTCAGAGCTCACAAGTTGAAAGGACACTATCCTTCAGACTATCAAACAAGTCGACACCAGCTGCAAACTTGGTAGTCCACATGACACCCTTACTTCTGACCTGCTGGCTGCAAATTCAGGATTTTCCCCCTACACCCTCAGTATGGCAGCTGCAAGCTAGGGGACCCCCTTGGGCTCCCTCACTTTCACCTACTCCTTTGGATTCAGTAATTTGGTGGAATGACTCACAAAACTCACAAAAAGTACTTTACTTATGAGTACAGATTTATTATAGCAAAAGGATACAAATCAGGATATCACAAGGAAGAGATGCATGGATGAGATCTGGGAAGATTCTCCATGCAGAGCTTCCATAACCCAAAAGGCACATCACCTTCCCTTTGCCAGTCAGGAAACTCTTGGACCTTCCATGTTTAGAGACTTTATTGGTCTCTGTCTTCACATAGTCATGATTGAGGCCTGAAGCATTATTATCCCCATTTTACAGATAAGAAAACTGAGGCACAGAGTGGTTAAAGAAACTTCTCTAAGATCACACAGGTATCAAATATGCTTAAAGTCTTAGAGAGCTTGCTGAATGCTTGAGGAAGAATATTTAGAGTAGTGGTTTTCAAAATGTGGTCCCACACCATCATCATCATCACCATCACCAGGTAGGTCCCAGTACTCTGTGTTTTATCCAGCCTTCAAAGTAATTCCCATGCAGGCTAGCAAGTAACCAGGTGCTGTTGAGTTGACTGATGCCTATCAGCCCCATCTGTGTCAGAGTAGGACTATGCTCCAAAGGGTTTTCGATGGCTGATTTTTCCGAAGTAGATCACCAGGTCTTTATTCCAAGGATGCCTCTGGGTGGACTTGAACCTCCAACTTGCCAGCTAGCAGCCGAATGCATTAACTGCACCACCCAGGTGCTTCTGATGCAGGCTAAAGTGTGAGAAACATTAGCCTGGAGTATATGGGGGCCGGTAAAGAAGACGTGTGGGAAAATAGTTTGAAGTGGAGGAGTGTTATATCATCTTCAACACATACTGCCAGGGAATGTTCGGTGTTCGGCTTGAAAATTTTCTTCTGATTAAATCTGGTACCACTCCTAGGTGGCAAAGCGAGACCCACAGTGGGCTCAAATATTGACTGACCACTGAGAAACCATTCTACATGGGTGGGAAAGCTGTCCTCCTCGATGTTTGGCTTCGGAGGGGAAGTAGATTGAGAGTGGTGAGGAAGGCGTGGGAAGCGGGAAGGAAGAAGATTAGCAGAAATATAGCATTCTCTGCTGGTGTAATACTCATGGATCTTCATCTCAAACTACTTAGCCTCCTCTGTTCTGTACCTCCTACCTTTTGCTATTCTCTTCATCTCTCTGACCACCTTCTTTTCTCACCCAGATCTTGTGTACCGAATCTTGCTCCCTGCTGGAAACCGTCTGGCCCCCCTTTGTGTCCCTGTTTGCTTTCCTTTTTAGCTGTGGTTTGCATGTCCCCTTCATCAAAACTTACTGAGAAATTATCAAATAACACCTTTGCTACTGGACTCCATCTGGTAGTCTCCTACCCACTTCCTTATGTTTCACCTAAGGTAGCCCCTTGCCTAGTTCTCTGCCTTCTGAAACTGAGTAAACTGCCCTGATCAACACTGGGGGGACGACTGCACAACCAGATCAACCTGAGATCAAATTCATCAACACCAGATTGTTTTCCTGATGAAATACACCTAGGAGGAACCAGAGCTGTAGTGAGATCTGCATCTCAATCTACCCTGGACATAATGCTCTTGAGTCATGTGTGTGTGAGGGCTGGTGGGTACATGCATGCCCACAGAGGGGCAATCACAGGGAATGGAATGATTTGTACTTACATCTGTCAGACCAATTAAGTTATAAAGTGCATTTCAAAATTGAAAATATTGTGCAAAAATTATTCCCTCTGTCTCAGGATTATTCCAATTAATTGAATCATAATTTGGAATCATAACCCTTCTTGAATCTCTCCATAGATCTCCTGAAATGCAGGTGTGATTTTACCAAGCCTGAAAGATGTCATTCCTGCTCCTCAGCCTTGGCCATGTCTGCCCAGGTACAATTAGTGCAGGACATACTAATTATCACATACACAGACTGCCTATCTCGCCTCACCAGGCCCAACGACCCTGGGCACTTTCTTACTTGCTGTGTTTGTGCTATGACATGTCTAGATAATCTCATCAGCTCTACACTTATATTTTCCAGTGGATTGCAAGCTCTTTCCGAATTTCTCAAGACTAAGTGTACTTGGTGGAAACTCTCTGGACATTCTAGGAATTCTAAGGGTAAAGAATTAATTTTCCTAAGCTGGATTAATTGGAAAATGCTATTGTAAATTTTGAATAGTATGTAAGTTTTAAAATCATTAGCATGGATTACATTAATTAAAAGTTGAAAGGGGTGTGTGTGTGTGGGGTGGGGGGTGGGGGGAACCTAAACACAAAAACTGGACTTTGTGGGAGAATTCTTACCAATTTGAAGATTTTTTTATCTGCCTTTCCACTGGTGATTTAACTAGAATTTGTTTTTAATTTTCATCAAAATCATACTTTCCAAAATTTACTGAGTCAAATTCTACTTACAATGAAAAACAGAAGTCCATTCCCCCTCCCCGCCAATAGCAGTCCCTGAATCCTGTTCCCCAGAGACAATCATTTTTATTTCTTTTAGTTCTTACTTGTGGTTTTTGGCTCCATATATTATCTGTAAACAGTGACTTATTTTTTTTTAATTGTGTTTTAGGTGAAAGTTTACAATTCAAGTCAGTCTCTCATACAAAACCTTGTACACACATTGATATGTACCCCTAGCTGCTCTCCCTCAATGTGACTGCACATTCTTCCTTTCCACCCTTTATTCCCTGTGTCCATTCAACTAGCTCCTGTCCCTCTCTGTCTTCTCATCTCACCTCTAGACAGGAGCTGCCCACATAGTCTCGTGTGTCTACTTGAGCCAAGAAGCTCACTCCTCACCAGTACCAATTTCTGTCTTATAGTCCAGTCTAATCCCTGTCTGAATGAAGAGTTGGCTTCAGGATTGGTTGTAGTCTTGGGCTAACAGAGGGTCTGGGGGCCAGGACCTCTGTGCTCCCTCCAGTCTCAGTCAGGCCATTAATTCTGGTCTTTTTACAAGGATTTGAGGCCTGCATTCCACTGTTCTCTTGCTCCATCACAGTTTCTCTGTTGTGTTCCCTGTCGGGGCAGTCATTGGCAGTAGCCAGGCATCACCTAGTTCTTCCGGTCTCAGGCTATTATAGTCTCTGGTTTATATGGCCCTTTCTGTCTCTTTGGCTCATATTTTCCTTGTGTCTTTGGTGTTGTTCATTCTCCATTTCGCCATGTGAGTAGGGACCAATTGATACATCTTAGATGGCTGCTTGTTAGGGTTTAAGACCAGATGCCACTCAGTAAAGTGGGATGCAGAATATTTTCTTAATACGTTTTGTTATGCCAATTGACCTAGATGTCCCCTGAAACCATGGTCCCCAGACCCCTGTCCCTGCTACGCTGGCCTTCCAAGCATTTGGTTCTATTCAGGAAGCTTCTTAGCTTTTGGTTTAGTACAGTTGTGCTGACCTCCCCCGTATCGTGTCTTGTCTTTCCCTTCACCTAAAATAGTCTTCTCTACTAATTAGTGAATACACTTCTACCTCCCTCCCCACCCTCCTAGCCATCAAAGAATATTTTCTTGTGTTTAACCTTTTTCTTGAGTTCTTGTAATAGTGGTCTCATACAGTATTTGTCCTTTTGCAACTATTTTTGCTCAGTGTAATGCCTTCCAGATTCCTCCATGTTATGAGATGTTTCACAGATTCATCATTGTTCTTAATTGTGAATATACCATAATTTATAATCTGTTGATGGGCATCTTGGTTGCTTCCATCTTTTTGCTATTGTAAGCAGTGCTGCAATGAACATGGGCATGCATATATCTGTTCATGTGAGGGCTTTTATTTCTCTAGAATATATTCCAAGGAGTGGGATTGCTGCATCGTATGGTAGTTCTATTTCTAGCTTTTTAAGGAAGTGTCAAATGGATTTCCAAAGCCATAATACCATTTTACATTCCAATGCAATTTTACAATCCCACCAGCAGTGTAGAAGTGTTCCAGTCTCTCCACAACCTCTCCAACATTTATTATTTCCTGTTTTTTGATTAATGCCTGCCTTGTTGTGGTGTGATGGTATCTCACTGTAGTCTGGATTTGCATTTCTCTAATGGCTAATGATCATGAGCATCCCCTCATGTATCTGTTCGCCACCTGGATGTCTTCTTTGGTGAAGTGTCTGTTCATATCCTTTGCCCATTTTTTAACTGGATTATTTGTCTTTTTGTTGTTGAGTTTTTACAGTATTATGTAGATTTTAGAGATTAGACACTGATTGGATTTGCTGTAGCCAAAAAATTTTCCCGCTCTGTAGGTAGTGTTTTTACTCTTTTGGTGAAGTCTTTGGATGAGCATAAGTGTTTAATTTTTAGGAGCTCCCACTTACCTAGTTTTTCTTCTAGTGTTTGGGCATGTTAGTAATCTTTTGTACACTGCTTATGCAACATATTAGGGCTCCAAGTGTGGTCCCTATTTTTTCTTCCATGATCTTTACTGTTTTAGATTTTATATTTAGGTTTTTGATCTATTTTGAGGTAGTTTTTGCACATGGTATTAGGTATGGGTCTTTTTTCATTGTTTTGAAGGTAGCTATCCAGCTATGCCAGCACCATTTGTTAAAGAGACTCTCTTTTCCCCGTTTAACAGACTTTGGGCCTTTGTCAAATACCAGCTGCTCATACGTGGATGGATTTATGTCTGGATTCTCAATTCTGTTCCATTGGTCTATGTATCTGTTGTTGTAACAGTACCAGGCAGTTTTGACTACTGTGACAGTATAATAGGCTCTAAAATCAGGTACCATGAGGCCTCCCACTTCTTTTTCAGTACTGCTTACTTATCCAGGGCCTCTTCCCCTTCCATATGAAGTTAGTGATTTGTTTCTCTATCTCATTAAAAAGTATCATTGGAATTTGGATCAAGATTGCATTGTATCTATAGATCGCTTTGGGCAGAATAGGCGTTTTTCAACGTTGAGTCTTCCTTTCCATGAGTAAGTTACGTTTTTCCACTTATGTAGTTTTCTTTTGGTTTCTTGCAGTAGTGTCTTATAGTTTTCTTTGTATAGGTCTTTTATGTCTCTATTCAGATTTATTCCTAAGTATTTTAAGCTCTTGGGGCCTGTTGTAAATAGTATTGATTTGGTGATTTCCTCTTCGACGTTCCCTTTGTTGGTGTAGGGGAATCCAACTGATTTTTGTATGTTTATCTTGTATCCTGATATTCTACTGAACTCTTCTATTAGTTTCAGTAGTTTTCTTGTGTGTTCTTTAGGGTTTCTGTGTATAAGCTCATGTTACCTACAAACAGAGATGCTTTTCTTTCTTCCTCACCATTTTGAATGCCCTTTATTTCTTTATGTAGCCTAGTTGCTCTGGCTAGAACTTCCAGCACAATATTGAATAAGAGTGGTGATAATTTAAAGGGCATCCTTGTCTGGTTTCCATTTTCACGGTGAGTGCTTTCAGACTCTCTCCATTTAAGATGATGTTGCCTGTTGGCTTTGTGTAAATGCCCTTTATTATGTTGAGGAGTTTCCCTTCTATTCTTATTTTGCTGAGAATTTTTATCATGAATGGGTGTTGAACTTTGTCAAATGCCTTTTCTGTATCAATTGGTAAGATCATGTTGTTCTTGTCTTTTGTTTTATTTATGTGATGGATTACATCGATTGTTTTTCTAATGTGAAAACATCCCTGCATACCTGACATGAATCCCACTTGGTCATGGTGAATTATTTTTTTCATATGTTGTTGAATTTTATTGGCTAGAATTTTGTTAAGGATTTTTGTGTCTAAGTTCATGAGGGATATAGGTCTGTAATTTTCTTTTTTGTGGTTTTATTTTTATTTTTTTTACCTGGTTTTGGTATCAGGGATATGCTGGCATCATAGAATGAGTTTGGGAGTATTCCATCCTTTTTTATGCTCTGAAATATCTTTAGTAGTAGTGGTGTTAACTCTTCTCTGAATGTTTGGTAGAATTCTCCAGTGAAGCTGTGAGGGCCAGGGCTTTTTTTTTTTTTTTTTGGCAGGGGGAGTTGTTTAATTACCTTTTGAATCTCTTCTTTTGTTATGGGTTTATTTAATTGTTCTACCTCTGTTTGTGTTAGTTTAAGTAGGTAGTGCGTTTATAGAAATTTGTCCATTTTCTCTAGGTTTTCCAATCTGTTAGGGTGCAATTTTTCATTGTAATCTGATATGATTTCAGTTGAGTCCATTGTGATATCACCCAACTCGTTATTTATTCTGGTTATTTACTTCCTCTCCTGTTTTTCTTTTGTGAGTTTGGCCAATGGTTTATTGATTTTGTTGATTTTTTCAAGGAACCAGCTTTCGGTCTTATTAACTCTTTCAATTGTTTTTTCTGTTCTCTATTTCATTTAATTGTGCTGTAATTTTTATTATTTGCTTTCTTCTGGTGCCGGAGGGTTTCTTTTTTTTTTTTTTTTTTTGCTCTCTTCCCATTTGTTCAAGTTGTAGGGATAATTTTTTGATTTTGGACCTTTCTTCTTTTTGGATGTGTGCCTTTATTGCTATAAATTGGCCTCTGAGCACTGCTTTAGCTATGTTCCAAAGGTTCTGGTAGGAAGTGTTTTCATTCTCATTGGATGCTATGAATTCCTTTATTCCATCCTTAATTTCTTCTATTACCTAGTAGTTTTTGAGCCAGGTGTTGTTCAGTTCCCATGTGTTTGATTTCTTTTCCCTGTTATCGATTTCTACTTTTATGGCTTTGTGGTCAGAGAAGATGCTTAGTAATATTTCAATGTTTTGGATTCTGCTAAGGCTTGCTTTATGACCTAATATGTGGTCTACTCTGGATAGTGTTCCATGTGCTGTGGGAAAGAAAGTATATTTGGCTGCTGTTGGGTGGACTATTCTCTGTGTATCTATGAGGTCAAATTGCTTGATGGTGGCATTAAGATCTTTGTGTCTTTATTGAGTTTCTTTCTGGATGTTCTGTCCTTCACCAAAAGTAGTATGTTGAAGTCTCCTGCTATTATTGTGGAGCTATCTATCTCTCTTTTTTCTTATGTATCTTGAAGCCTGTCATTTGGTGCATACATATTTGTTATGGTTATATCCTCCTGGTATATTGACCCTTTAATCATTATATGGTGTCTTTTCTTATCCTTTGTGGTGGATTTAAAGTTTATTTTGTCAGAAATTAATATTGCCACTCCTGCTCTTTTTTGATTGTTGTTTGCATGATTTATTTTTTCCATCCTTTGTGTTTAAGTCTTTAAGTCTAAGGTTTGTCTCTTATAGGGAGCATATATAAGGATCTTTTTTTTATCCATTCTGTCACTCTCTGTCTCTTTATTGGTGCATTTAGTCCATTCACATTCAGTGTAATTATAGATAGATATGAATTTAGTGCTGTCATTTTATCATCTTTTTTTGTGTGTTTCTGACAGTTTCTTTTTTCCACTTAGTTTTTTGCGCTGTGTAGTTTTTCTTTATACATTGTCTTTTCCTTTTTTTCATTGTTGTTGATTCTGTTTTTTCTGAGTCTTTGTTTTTCTTGTCTTTTATTTCAATGTGTAGGGTTGTTAGTCTCCTTTGTGGTTACCTTTAACATTTACCCCTATTTTTCTCAGTTTAAACCAAATTTTTATTTCTCTGTATGGCCTTGACTTCCTCTCCATATGTAATACCTATGACTACATTTTTTAGCTCCTCTTTATTTATTTAATGTTGTCATCTTTTACATAATGGCATCTCCATTTCCCTGTTTTGAGTGTTTTTTCATGTTGATTAGTTTTGTGATTTCCTTATGTGAGTTGATATCTGGTTGCTCTGTCCTGTGTTCTAGTCTTGGGTTGATAGCTGATGCTATTGATTTTATAACCAGAGGATTTCCTTTATTATTTCTTGTAGTTTTGGGTTGGTTTTTGCAAATTTCCTGAACTTCTGTTTATCTGGAAATATCCTAATTTTGCCTTCATATTTGACAGAGAGACTTGCTGGGTATATGATTCTTGGTTGGCATTTTTTTTCCTTCCTGGCTTTATATATGTCATTCCATTGCCTTCTTGCCTGCATGGTTTCTGCTGATTGGCCCGAGTTTATTGTTATTGACTTTCCTTTGTAGGCGACTTTTTGTTTATCCTTAGCCGCTCTTAAAATTCTCTCTTTATCTTTGGTTTTGGCAAGTTTGATTATGATATGTCTTGGGGACTTTCTTTTGGGATCTGCTTTTTATGAGGTCCAATGACTATCTTGGATAGATATTTTCTCATCTTTCACAATATCAGGGTATTTTTCTGCCAACAAATCTTCAACAATTCTCTCTGTATTTTCTGTTCTCCCTCCCTGTTCTGGTCCTCCAATTACTTGTATTTCTCTTGATAGTGTCCAACATGATTCTTAGGGTTTCTTCATTTTTTCAAATTCTTTTATCTGATTTTTATTTGAATATATTGGTTCCAAGTGTTCTATCTACAATCTTGCTAATTCTGACTTCCATATCCTCAATTCTGCTCTTCTGACTTTCTATTGAGTTGTCTAATTCTGAAATTTTATTGTTAATCTTCTGAATTTCTGTTTCCTGTGTCTCTATGGATTCTTGCAGCCAATTAAATTTGTTATTATGCTCTTGAATGACCTTCTTAATTTCCTCCACTGTTTTATCTGTGTGTTCCTTGGCTAGTTCTGCATTTTTGCCTGATCTCCTTCCTGATCTTTTGACGAGTTCTGTACATTAGTCTTTTGTATTCTCTGGTAAGTCCAGGAGTGTATCTTTGTCTGGAAGATTCCTTGATTCTTTGTTTTGGGAGCTTGTTGACATGATATTGGTCTGCTTCTTTATGTGATTTGATATCGACTGTTGTCTCTGAGCTGTCTATAAGTTACTGTATTACTTTATTTTGTGTTTGCTTTCTGTGTCCAGCTTCTTGCTTTGTTTTGTTTTGATATGCCCAAGTAGGCTGCTCGAGAGAGCTAGCTTGATTATTGGTGCATTTGAAGCTCTAATGTCCTGTTACCAGATGGCTAGGGGTGTTACCAGGTTTATGAGCCCAGGAGTCCATTTGCTTTTCTCATATGAGTTCAGCTGAATTGTCCATGTAGTTGCTTACCAAGTGTGTGGTGCAGACTCTCACCTACAGCCTTAAAGGAGCAGGGATGATTGGTGTAGGCACAGGTATCTGGCTGCAGCAAGGGGTCATGGTCTGAGCAAGGCAGGGGGCAGACAACCATCCCCTAAATGTCTGTGAGAAAAGCACATCCCTGTTCCCTGTAGAACACAGGTTTGTGGGCTCTGCAGCCAGACCATGGGCACCCAATGCTTTTGGCTGCAAGGACTGGGGTGCACCACTTATTCTTGGACCCCTCTCATGTGTGGCTAGGTGGTAGCAGTGGAGCCAGCAGTCCTCAGGCCCCTGATGTGAGTAGGTGAAGACCCTGCTTAATAAGCAGAGTGGTGTCAAATGTCAAAAACATACCTCTCCACCACACAGCTGAGAGAGTTGAAGTCAGACCTCAGGTACATACACCATTGCACTGTGCCAATGAAGGCCTGAGCTGCTGAAATGAGCCCGCACAAGTCCATGCAGGGGTGAAAGGCATTCAAAGTCCATGGACCACTTGTGCCTGTGCCCAGGCAAAGGAGCCACTTGAGCCCTGAGTTCCCAGCTTAGGGAGGCCAGCAAATTATTTTTTCCCCAGTTGTTAACTTGTTCTTTCTCCGAGGCTGGGAGAATGGCTCAGGGCACACAGCAAGACCTATCTCAGGCCCAGGGTTGTGTTGGGGCTGAGGCAGAGGGAGGAGGGATCAGATAAATGGGAGTGAGTTCTTCTGAAAGGGGTGCTTTTAGGTCTGTGTGGTAAATGAGATGAAAATACTTATCTTTTGCTGAGAGTGCTGTTCTTCAATGATTCCAGAGGTGTAAGTAGACTCTGTGCCACTTGCTCTCTTTCACTGTGGAAAATTGATCCCAAATGCTGCTGCCAGCCCTGTCACAGTCATGCCAGGGGATCAGGCCTGCGGGGTGCTGGTTCCTACTGAGTCAGGTTTGGCATCTCCTTACTGCTTCTGAACCATCTCTCCTTCTGCCTTCTACTCTGTCTGATTTCTTTACTTTGCCTTTGACATTCAGGGCTCCTAGCTTGTCATATATATAATTGATTCACTTGTTTTTTCAGGTCTTTGTTGTAAGAGAGACCACCAGAAGTGAATGACTATTCTGCTATCTTGGCCCTGCCTTCAGCAACGGCCTTTCTTGATATTTTAATTTTAGATCTTATCTATTAACTTCACATTTTAGAAGATAACATTTTAGTTTCCTTCTTCACTGTCTTCTCTCCAGTAGACACATATGTTTTTCCTTTCCCCTGCTACTATGGTGTATCACAGTTTTGGATTAAACAAATATGCAGTGTTATCATTATTATGACTGTAAATGTTCACAGCTGAGTTGCATAGCATATTTTAATTACACATCCTTTCTTATATACATTTTTCATTTTCCCCAGAGTTCATAGTCTTGTTATTTGTGTTTGCATATTTTTCTATGTTTTTATCAATTCAAACTGAAACTCTCTGACACAACCATATAACTCCCTGTCAAACACACCTAATACTCTCAGGGGTTTGTGTTTCCCCCTTAGAGTCTTCCCTAAGTCTCTTATCATTGTTTTCTAATTTGGACTTTTTGCCCCATCCCTGGTTGACAGATATCTGCCCAGGAGTCCCTAGTGCCATCTTCCTAAAAATTCTCATCACTTCCTTCATAGGTATGATCCAGTATTGCCTGGATTCCAGGACTTTCTTTTCCTAAATTTGCACATTCTGTAAAAATCGTATTTAGCCTTATTTTTTAAAACTTTATTGAGGTTTTAATTTACATTCCGTACATTTTACCCACTTAAAATGTACTAACACAACTTTTTTTGTATAATCACAGAGTTGTACAACCATCACTACAATCTAATTTAGAAAATTTTCATAAACTCAAAAAGACAATACCCATTTATAGTCATACTCTATCCCCCTACCTCCACCCCTATGCAATTTTTAATCTACTTTCTCTATAAATTTACTTTTTCTGGACATATATTTCATATAAATGGAATCATACAATGTGTGTTCTTTTGTGTCTGACTTATTTACTTAGCATAATGTTTTCAAGGTTCATCGATGCTGTAGCTTATATCAGTACTTTATCCCTTTTTGTAGCCAAGTAATATTTGGCTATTATGAATAAGGCTACTATGAATATTTACGTACAAGTGTTTGTGTGGATGCATGTTTTCATTTCATTTGAGTATGTACCTAGAAGTGAAATGGTTGGGATGAATGGTAACTCTATATTTAAGATTTTGAGAAACTACCAAGATATTTTACAAAGTGACTGCACCATTTTACCTTCATACAGCCAATGTCCCCCATGTGTCTGTCAGTTTGTCATACTGTGGGGGCTTGCATGTTGCTGTGATGCTGGACGCTATGCCACTGGTATTCAAATACTAGCAGTGCCACTTATGGTGGACAGGTTTCAGCCGAGCTTCCAGACTAAGACAGACTAGGAAGAAGGACCTGATGGCCTACTTCTGCAAAAAATTAGCCAGTGAAAACATGAACAGCAGCAGAACATAGTCTGATATAGTGCTGGAAGAAGAGCCCCTCAGGTTGGAAGGCACTCAAAAGATAACTGCGGAAGTGCTGCCTTCTCAAAGTAAAGTTGGCCTTAATGACGTGGATGGAGTCAAGCTTTTGGGACTTTCATTTGCTGATGTGGCATGACTCAAAATGAGAAGAAAGAGCTATAAACATCTATTAATAATCAGAATGTGGAATGTATGAAGTATCAATCTAGAAAAACTGGAAGTCATCAATACACGTCTATATCCTATGCATTAGTGAGCTGAAATGGTCTGGTATTGGTCATTTTGAATCAGACAATCATATGGTCTGCTACGCCGGGAATGACAAATTGAAGAGGAATGGCATTACATGCATCATGAAAAAGAATACTTCAAGATCTATCCTTAAGTACAAATGCTGTCAGTGATAGCACAATATCCATATGTCTTCAAGGAAGATCAGTTAATATGACTATTATTCAAATTTATTCACCAACCACTAACGCCAAAGATGAAGAAACTGAAGATTTTTACCAACTTCTGCAGTCTGAAATTTATCATATATGCAATCAGGATGCATTGATAATTACTGATGATTGGAATAGGAAAGTTGGAAACAAAGAAGAAAGATCGGTAGCTGGAAAATATGGTCTTGGTGATAGAAATGATGCCAGAGATCACATGATAGAATTTTGCAAGACCAATGACTTATTCATTGGAAAAACCTTTTTTCACCAGCATAAGCAGAGACTACACACAAGGGCCTCACCAGATGGAAAACACAGGAATCAAATTGACTACATCTGTGGAAAAAGACGATGGAAAAGCTCGATATCATCAGTTGGAACAAGGCCAGCTACTGACTGCAGAACAGACCATCAATTGCTCATCTGCAAGTTCAAGTTGAAGCTGAAAAAAATTAGAACAAGTCCATGAAAGCCAAAGTATGATCTTGAGTATATCCCACTTGAATTTAAAGGCCATTTGAAGAATAGACTTATGAATTGAAACCTAATGACCAAAGACCATACCAGTTGTGGAATGACATCAGGACATAATACATGAAGAAAGCAAGAGGTCATTTAAAAGACAGGAAAGAAAGAAAAGACTAAAATGAATGCCAGAAGAGACTCTGAAACTTGCTGTTGAACATTAAGTAGCTAAAGCAAAAGGAAGAAATGATGAAGTAAAAGAGCTGAACAGAAGATTTCAAAGGGCAGCTCAAGAAAAAAAAAGTAAAGTTTTATAATGACATGTGCAAAGACCTGGAGTTAGAAAAACAAAAGGGAAGAACAGGCTTGGCATTTCTCAAGCTGGAAGAACTGAAGAAAAAATTCAAGCCTTGAATTGGAATAGTAAAGGATTCTATGGGCAAAATACTGAATGACACAGGAAATACCAAACGAAGTTGGAGGGAATACACAGAGTCACTGTACCAGTTATTTCAGGAGGTAGAATATGATCAAGAACCAGTGATACCGAAGGAAGAAGTCTAAGGTGCACTGAAGACATAGGCAGAATACAAGCCTCAAGGAAATGACAAAATACCAACTGAGATGTTTGAACAAAAGAATACAGCGCTGGAAGTACTCATTCATCTATGTGAAGAACTTTGGAAGACACCTACCTGGCCAACCAACTGGAAGAGATTCATATTTATGCCTATTCAAAAGGAAGGTGATCCAACAGAATACAGAAATTATCTAGAAATATCATTAATATCACACATAAGTAAAATTTTGCTGAAGATCATTCAAAAGCGTTTGGAGCAGTACATCAAAAGGGAACTGCCAGAAATTAAAGCTGGATTCAGAAGAGGACATGGAAAGAGGGATATCATTGCTGATGTCAGATGGATCCTGACTGAAGGCAGAGAATACCAGAAAGATGTTTACTTGTGTTTTATTGACTATGCAAAGGCATTCAATTGTGAGGATCATAACAAATTACGGATAACATTGCAAAGAATGGGAATTCCAGAACACTTAATTGTGCTCATTAGGAACCTGTACATAGATCAAGAGACAGTTGTTCAAACAGAACAAGGGGATACTTCTTGTTTTAAAGTCAGGAAAGGTGTCCTCAGGGTTGTGTTCTTTTACCCTACTTATTCAATCTGTATGCTGAGCAAATCTGAGAAGCTGGGCTTTATGAAGAAGAATGCAGCATCAGGATTGGAGGAAGACTCATTAACATCCCGGGATATGCAGATGACACAATCTTGCTTACTGAAAGTGAAGAGCAATTGAAGCACTTACTGATGAAGATCAGTATGGATCACACATCAACATAAAGAAAACAAAAATCCCCATAACTGGACCAGTAAGCAACATCATGACAAACAGGGAAAAGATTGAAGTTGTCAAGGATTTCATTTTACTTGGATCCACAATCAACGCCCACAGAAGCAGCAGTCAAGAAATCAAAAGACGTGTTGCATTGGGCAAATCGGCTGCAAAAGACCTCTTTAAAGTGTTAAAAAGCGAAGATGTCACTTTTAGGACTAAGGTGTGCCTGATCCAAGCCATGGTGTCTTCAATGGCCTCATATGCATGTGAAAGTGGACGGTGAATAAGGAAGGCTGTAAAAGAGTTGATGCCTTTGAATTATGGGGTTGGCAAAGAATATTGGACATGGACTGCCAAAGAAACAAACAAATCTGTCTTGGAAGATGTAGAGCCAGAATGCTCCTCAGAAGCAAGGATGGTGAGACTCTGTCTCATGTACTTTGAACATGTTATCAGGAGGGATCAGTCCCTGGAGAAGGACATCATGCTTGGTAAAGTAGAGGCTCAGCAAAAAAGAGCAAGACCTTCACAGAGATGGATTGAAACAGTGGCTGTGACAACGGCTGAAGCATAACAAGGACCATGAGGATGGCCCAGGACCAGGCAGTGTTCTATTGTGCATAGTGTTGCTATGTGTCTGAAGCAACTTGCCAACATAATAACAACAAGAACAACTGGCAATGTGCATCTTGGTGATGTAGTGGTTAATAACTCGGGTGCTAACCAAAAGGTTGGCAGTCTAAATCCACCAGCTGCTACTTGAAATTCATATGGGCTGTTCTACTCTATCTTATAGGGTTGCTATGAGTTGGAATCAATTCCACGACAATGGGTTATGTTTCATTATTTTACTGGCAATGTATGAGAGTTACAGTTTCACTGTATCCTCGACAATACTGTTGTGTCTTGCCAATAATAGACATAATAGTGGATCCCCGGTGACACAGTGGTCAAGAGCTAGGCTGCTAACCAAAAGGTTGGCAGTTCAAATCTACCAGCCACTCCTTGGATATCCTATGGTGCAATTCTGCTCTGTCCTATAGGGTCACTATGAGTTGGAACTGACTCGATGGCACCTAACAACAACAACAACAACAGTGGACATGAAATGGCATCTCATTGTGGCTTTGCTTTGCATTTCCCTAATGCATAATGATGTTGATTAAATTTTGATGTGGTTGGTTATTAGCTATTTGTATATCTCTTTTTGGAGAAAAGTCCATTGAGATCTTTTGCCCATTTTAACACTAGATTATTTGTCTTTTTCTTATCAATTTACAAGAGCTTTTTGTTTATTCTGGATATAAGTCCCTTGTCAGATACATAATCTGCAAATGTTTTTTCCATTCTGTGGGTTTTCTTTTTACTTTCTTGATGGTATTATTTGTATCATAAAAGGACTTAATTATGACAAATTCCAATTTCTTTATTTTTTAGGAGGAGGTTGCTTGTGCTTTTGGCGTCAATCTAAGATGCTATTTTGCCTGGAACATGTTTTCTGGTAGCTTCTTGAGAAACAGATATGGCAAAAGCAAGAAGCTTCTAAATGGGGCTAGTGCGTTTTCAGTTCTATGTGTGTTAGTTGTATTATGTTAGGTGCAATCTGACTTTATAATTGTTTTTATTTAGAGATTATGTATGGTTTAAGGAGATGTGTACAGATGTCAAGTGTACAAAGGGTGGACTATGATAGTTAATGTTATTTGTCAACCCAGCTATGCCATGATTTTCAGTGTTATGTGATTATCCTCCATGTTCTGATCTAATTATCCTCCATGTTCTGATCTAATTATCCTCCATTTTGTGAAACGATATAATCACCTCCTGATGTGATCTGATGTGATCAGCCAATCAGTTGTAAGGGGAGTTACCCTGGGGATGTGGCCTGCACTATATATATATATATATATATATATATATATATATATATATATATATATATATTTTTTTTTAATATGTATTCTGGTAATGCTTGCTTGCTTGCTTGCCTGCTTGCTTTGGATCCTATTTCCAGCTCATCATCATCTCACCTCTTGTTCTTGGGACTTGATCCAGCAGCCTGTCATCTGATCTGCCCACGTTGGCATTTGCTGGGATCCTCAGGCCTGTGAGCCAGCAGCCTGCTGTCTGACCTGTCTATTCTGGGTTGGCCAGCCCCTGCAGCCACTTGAGTCAGGAGAAGCCTCCATCTGATGCCTGACCCATGGGCTTTGACACTTGCCAGCTTCAACAATGGTGTGAGCCATTTCCTTGAGATAAATTTCTCTCTCTCTATATATATGATCTATTGGTGGTGATATTTTGTGTATTAATTTTGGCACCTCATATCATGGAATAGCAGTGCCCTCTTAATATTGAAGGCAGAGTCATCAGTGCTTTTAAGACTAGTCAGACTTGAGAAACAATTTAGAAAACTAATCCTTACAATTTTGTTTCTATAGAATCACTCTCAGTACCAAATGGCTTAGGCTTAGTTCTCTAGAGAAGCAAAACTAGTGAACTGTAAGTATATATACAATATATGGGGCTTTTTTTTTTTTTTTTAGTGGCACAGTGGTTAAGAGCTTGGCTGCTAACCAAAAGGTTAGCAGTTGGAATCCACCAGCCACTCCTTGGTAACCCTAAAGTGCTGTTCTACTCTGTCCTTAGAGATGCTATGAGTTAGAATTGACTCCACAGCATTGCTATACAATATCTATACATATAGTACATAATTGTGTGTATATATATATATATATATATATATATATATACATGGAGAGAGAGAGAGAGAGAGACATAGAGAGAGAGTGATTTATCTCAAGGAAACGGCTCATGCTGCAAGGGGGGCTAATTACATCAGATCACAAAATGAAGGATGAGTACATAATACCGAGAATCATGGCCTAGCCAAGTTGAAACATAACATTAACTATCACAGCCTGTAACTTAAAAAAAAATTTTTTTAATTGTTATTTTAGTGATATTCTATGAGGGAGCAGACATACACCTGTGTTTTCAATCTACCTGTATTAGGTAAGGTATAGTCAGGATGATAAAACCATATTAGACACTTCAATCAGAAGAGATTTAACACAATGTACTGGATACACAGGTGTTAGAAGGTTGGAAGGAAAAGAAATTCTGAACTTCTAGAAGCATCTACCACTCCTAGGATTGTGAGAACAAATGGAAATTGTGTTACCAGAACTTAGCAACTCAAAGGAAGGGCAGTTGAGACCTTCAAGTGAGTGTTATTGGCCAGTTCTTTGGCCTCTGTGAGCACATCATCTGTGTTGGACTACTGAGGAAGTGTTATAAGATTATTGGTCATATTGCTGTGGAGGTGACACTGCAGTTCCAGGGCTGCGGGTGACAAAAGGTGTTGGAGTTGTAATGCTCTTCTTCCTTGCAGGAGGCTAGAGACAGCTAGGAGCATAAGAGAGTCCTTCCTTCCTTTCTCCCGTCATTGTCTAGTGGCAGACAGCCAGTTACCATTAAGTTTGAGAGTGGCCACTTACAGATTTCCAGCCTTAATATTACAACTCTACCAGAAGAATGAACTTGGGACTGAGATACACAGAATTTTAAGCAGAAAATGTCGTTGGAGGATGGAATGAAAAAAAAAAATGGAGTCAGGAAAACCTTTCAGAAGATTGTGGCCATAGTTTTGGAGGTAAGCAATGAAGGCTGGCCTGCAGATACAAGGTGGACTGGGGACTTATCTGAGAGATTGTTGGTGTTGCTGTAGAGTCAGGTCTGTATCACAGAGTGAAATGTTGTCTGCTCTGCACATCTATGATCTTTGATGTATTTGAGCCCATTGTTGAGGTTATTGTGTCATTCCATCTCATTGACGGTTTTCCTAGTTTTACCCTCCACCTTACCAAACATGATATCCTTTTCTAGTGATTGTCTTTTCCTGATGATGCTTCCAAAGTAAGAAAGTTGAAGTCTCACTATCTTCACTTCTAAGAAGCATTTTGGTTGTATTTTTTCTAAAATTGATATGTTTATTCTTCTGGCAGTCTGTCGTATATTCAGTATTCTGTACCAACACCACAATTCAAATGCATCAGTTCTTCTTCCATCTTCTTTTTTCATTGTCCAGCTTTCGCATGCAATTTGAGAAAAAAAGTCAATGACATCGGGGACTAAATAATGTAGGAGAGGGAGATGGAGAAGCCAAGGAAGATTTTTCCATTGTTTTATTTGGGCAACTGGATGGCTGTTAGTCCAGTTCATTAGAAAAGGGCAGATAATGATAAGCTCAGTTTTGAATTCAAGTCTTTTTGGGACACTCATGAGACCAGGCTGTGAGATACCTCAGTTGAGAGGTCTGGGCTGGAGTTATAGGTTTGGAAGTCATAAGCACATGGTGGTAATTTTAGATATGGAAATAGATGTCAAGGGAATAGACAAGCTCTGAGGGACATCGACTTTTACATATACAAAGATGTTATCCTTCTAAGCTCTGATTTCCTGCAGGACAAGTACCAGCATCATTCTGCACACAGTTTGTGGTCCATTGACATGCAGATGGAACTTATTCCTAGTGGGCCTTATGCATAGGAGGCCTACACACTGTGAGCCCGGAGCGTAATGTCATTGCTGAGACCCCTTGGAGCTCTCCCAGAATCTGTTGTCCTCTCAGCAAAGCTTCCCAAGGATGGGCTGTGATACCTGGGCCCACATTCTGCAGACAGGTACTGTGATGGTTAAAGTTGTGTGTCGACTTGGCTGGGCCATTATTCTTAGTGATTTGGCAAGTATGTAATGATGTAGTTTGGCAGTAATGTAATGTAATTTGGCAATAGTGTAATGATGTAGTCACCCTCCATGATGTGATCTGATACGATCAGCCAAGCAGTTGTAAGGGGAGTTTCCTTGCAGGTGTAACAAATCCAGTATATATATATGAATGTTTTGGCAAAACATGCTCACTTGCTCCGAATCCTACGTTAGGCTTATCATCACCTGACCTCCTGTTCTTGGGACCTGAGCCAGTGGACTGGCCTATTGCCTGCTGATCTTGGGGTTCGTCAGCCTCCACAGCCTGTGAACAAGCAGCCTGCTGTTTGACCTGTCAGTTTTGGGTTTGTCAGTCCCTGCAGCTACATGAGTCAGAAGAGGCCTCCAACTGACTCCTGACCCACAGATTTGGAACTTGCCAGGGTTTATAACCACATGAGCCATTTCCTTGAGATAAATCTCTCTTTCTCTCTCTATATATGCTTCACTAGAGAACCCAGCCTAAGACAGTTGCCTTGGGGGGCTTTGAGCCACAGGAACATGTCCAGTTAATTTTCTTGTTGCACTCCTCTTTGTTCAGATCCCCACCACTGGGCTGGGCTTGCCACACAGAAGGAGAAGATCCAGCCCTCATTTATCTGCTCACCAGAGCAGAAGAAACCCCATTCCTTAGAACAAAGAGTCTGCCATCTACATTTCTGGGCAGTCACAGGCTCACTCTGTTGGTTTGAGCTGCCCCTTACCCTTGGTTTTGGAGTGAAACAGCTTGGCAGGGCTTGAGCCTGACAAGGCTGAGCGCTGCCTCCTGCCACAGGTGCTCCCTCTAACCAAGTACAGCTTGTCATTGTGCCTACAGGCTGACCACTTATCATGGCCCCGTGGGATCTGTGTGGGAGACTCAACTGGGTCAGGGTGCTCATCTGTCCACCCAACTACCCATTTACTCAAGTATTTCTACAGCTCCTACTGTGGATCAGACATAGACTAGGGCACGGTAAATGAGAAGGAAGGTATCATTCCTGTCCTTAGGATGGAGATGCAGGGAGGTGCCCCTGAACTGAGACAGGAGGGACAAGCTGGAGCTGGTTGCAGCCAGGTTGAACAGTGGGCACTAGGGTGTCACAGACACAGCCAGGAGAAAAGGGCTAGCACAATGGGTCCAGGAATAGTAGGGTTGAAGTTAGGCTGCAGAGCCAGAACATGGGACTGAGAGGCAGGAGGACATGACAAGGTCAGTGGCCCCAAAATGTTCAAACCCAGAATATGAAAACCTATAATATGCAAACCTTGTATACCACATTAAGAAGTTTATTTTGTATTTTAAGGGCAATGGAGAGCCCTGGGGTGATTTTAAGCTGTGACCCAGGCAAGCTGCCCTTTAGAATGACTTGCAGAATGGGTAATGAATCCCAGAGTCCAGATGGGATGTGAGGAGACTGGATGATAGCCCAGCATGTCCAGAAAGGCGCTTTGCCTCTGCATACATAAAGAGATGTTTCTGGAAGAAAAATCCTCTCCCACCTGTTTGTATCTATGTGCTGAAGAAACTTGGGCCCCCAGTCTGCTGGGATAATTAGATCCTTTTATATCACTTGCTTATACTCTTTGGGCATCCAGGTTTTTACTAACAAAAGATGTGTTTGTATTTCACAAGGCCTATAATTGCATATGCCCTGATGGTGCAGTGGTTAAGTGCTTGGCTGCTAACTGAGATTAGTGGTTTGAACCGACCAGCCTCTCTAAGGGAGAAAGATGTGGCAGTCCACTTCCATAAAGAGGACAGCCTTGGAAACCCTTTGGGGCAGTTCTACTCTGTCTTATAGGGTGTCTTTGAGTTGAAATTGACTTGAAACCAATGAGTTTGGTTTTTTGGTGTGTCTATTTCTCATCCCTTTAAAATGTACCAGGTGTTGAATAGTGCATTATCTGCAGCGGACATATTGATGCTTTCCTAAATTAACATTTTGCGTTTCGTCAGCAGATTTGAGTCGTGAAAAATATTCCAATAGATTCTTACTGTTCTGTTGATTAAAGTGTTTCTCTCCTGAATATAAAAATCAATGATTAGCAGGCCCATGGGTAATATTTGGAGACATAACAAACACCCTTGTAGAAACAGTGTCGGTAAGAGAGTCCTAGAGCAGAACTCAGGCCACAGAATACTGGCAAGGAAGGGGAGGAGCAGGGGCCATTGCTGGTGTTGCTGGGGTGTCTTTCCAAGGCAACAGCTGCATCTTGACAGCATCGTGAGAACCAGCAAATTTCCCTGATTCTGTGGATCAGTTATTTACAAGATGAACCATATTCAGAGAAAACAGGCTGGCTGACCTACCTGACACTACCAGATTGAATGACATTTTTTTGTAAAAGTAATTTCGGGGGGGAGGAGTTCCTAGTTATTCACTTCTCCATAATTTTCATTGACTAAGAATCTGCTAATTGCATTAGATGTTTCATTAATCAGGTAGGTTCCTGCTTTTCATGGTTTAATTTGAACCTCGTAACACTTGTGTTAAGGTTTGAAAGGCTAAGGTTTTCCCCCTTGATAGATTGGAAAACAGAGGCACAGGGGGTTAAATGGGTTTTTTTTTTAAAAAAAAATTTTATGGTGCTTTAAGTGAAAGTTTACAAGTCAAGTCAGTTTTTCCCTACAATGTGACAGTATACTCCTTCTCTCCACCCTGTATTTCCTGCATCCATTTAACCAGCTTCTGTCCCCCTCTGTCTTTTCATCTTGCCCAGACAGGAGCTGCCCACATAGTCTCATGTGTCTACTTGAGCTAAGAAGCATACTCCTCATTAGTGTCATTTTCTGTCTTATAGTCCAGTCTAATCTTGGAAGAGTTGGCTTCGGGAATGGTTTTACTTTGGGGCTAACAGAGAGTCTGGGGACCATGATGTCTGCGGTCCCTCCAGTCTCAGCAAGACCATTAAGTCTGGTCTTTTTACTAGAATTTGAGGTCTGCATCCCACTTTTCTCCTGCTCCACCAGGGATTCTCTGTCGTGTCCCCTGTCAGGGCAGACGGTGGTGGTAGCCAGGCACCATCTAGTTCTTTTGGTCTCAGGCTGATGAAGTTTCTGGTTTATGTGACCCTTTCTGTCTCTTTGGCTCATATTTTCCTTGTGTCTTTGGTGTTCTTCATTTTTCTTTGCTCCAGGTGGGTTGAGACAAACTGATGTATCTCAGATGGCTCCTTGCTAGTTTTTAGACCCCAGATGCAACTCACCAAAGTGGGATACAGAATGTTTTCTTAATACACTTTGTTATGCCAGTTGACCTAGATGTCCCCTGAAACCATGGCCCCCAGACCCCCACCCCTGATACTCTGTCCCTTGAAGTGTTTGGTTGTATTCAGGAAACTTCTTAGCTTTTGGTTTAGTCCAGTTGTGCTGACTTCCCCTGTATTGTCTGTTGCCATTCCCTTTGCCTAAAAAAATTCTTGTCTACTATCTAATTAGTGAATACCCCTCTCCCTCCTTCCCCTGCCTTGCAACCATCAAAGAATGTTTTCTTCTGTGTTTAAGCCTTTTCTTGAGTTCTTATAGTGGTGGTCTCATACAATATTTGTTCTTTGCAACTGACTAATTTCACTCAGCATAATGCTTTCCAGATTCCTCCATGTTATGACATGTTTCATGGATTCATCATTGTTCTTTATTGTTGTATAGTATTCCATTGTGTGAATACATCAAAATTTGTTTATCTGTTCACCTGTTGATGGGCACCGTGGTTGTTTCCATCTTTTTGCTATTGTAAACAGAGCTGCAATGAACATGGGTGTGCATATATCTATTCATGTGAGTGCTCTTTTTTCTTTAGGATATATTCCAAGGAGTGGGATTGCTGGGTCATATGGCACTTCTATTCCTAGGTTTTTAAGGAAGCACCAAATCGATTTCCAAAGAGGTTGTATCATTTTACACTCCCGCCAGCAGTTATAAGTCTTCCAGTCTCTCTACAACCTCTCCAACATTTATTATTTCCTGTTTTTTTGGATTAATGCCAGCCCTGTTGGGATGAGATGGTAACTCATTGTAGTTTTGGTTTGCATTTCTCTAATGGCTAATGATTGTAAGCATTTTCCTCATGTATCTGTTAGCCACCTGAATGTCTTCTTTGGTGAAGTGCCTGTTCGTATCCTTTGCCCATTTTTTAACTGGTCTATTTGCCTTTTCGTTGTTGAGGTTTTGCAGTATCCTGTAGATTTTAGAGCTTAGACGCTGATCAGATTTGTCATAGCCAAATTTTTTTTCCCAGTCTGTAGGTTCTCTTTTTACTCTTTTGGTGAGGTCTTTGGATGAGCATAAGTGTTTGATTTTTAGGAGCTTCCAGTTACCTAGTTTTTCTCTTCTGCTCTTCTCGTGTTTGTGCATTGTTAGTAATGTTTGTATGCTGTTTATGCCATGTATTAGGGCTCCTAGTACTGTCTCTATTTTTTCTTCCATGATCTTTATCATTTTAGATTTTGTATTTAGGTCTTTGATTCATTTTGAGTTAGTTTTTGTGCATAGTGTGAGGTATGGGTCTTGTTTCATTTTTTTGCAGATGGATATCCAGCTGTGCCAGCACCATTTGTTAAAGAGGCTGTCTTGTCCCCAATTAATGGACTTTGGGCCTTTGTCAAATATCAGCTGTTCATAGGTGGATGAATTTATGTCTGGAGTCTTAATTCTGTTCCATTGGTCTGTATATCCATTGTGGTAGGAGTACCAGGCTGTTTTGACTACTGTAGCGATATAATAGGTTCTAAAATCAGGTAGCACGAGGCTTTGTTCTTTGTTCTCTGTTAGTAATGCTTTACTTATCCAGGGCCCTTTCCATATCAAGGTGGTGATTTGTTTCTCCATCTCATTAAAAAATGCAATGGGATTTGAATCAGGATTATATTGTATCTGTAGATCGCTTTGGGTAGAATAGACAGTTTCACAATGTTGAGTCTTCCTATCCATGAGCAAGGTATGTTTTCAACTTAATGAAGGTCTGTTTTAGTTTCTTGCAGTAGTATCTTATAGTTTTCTTTTTATAGGTCTTTTATGTCTCTGGTTAGATTTATTCCTAAGTATTTTAAGTTCTTGGGGGCTATTGTAAATGGTATTGATTTGTTGATTTCCTCTTCAAAGTTGCCTTTGTTGGTGTAGAGGAATCCAACTGATTTTTGTGTGTTTACCTTGTATCCTGATACTTTTCTGAAATCTTCTCTTGGTTCCAGTAGTTTTCTTGTGGATTCTTTGGGGTTTTCTGTGTATAAGACCATATCATCTGCAAATAGAGATACTATTAATAATAACATATTAACTAAAGGAATAGAACTGACAGTCCAAAAATAAACCCATACATCTATGGTCAACTGACTTTTGACAAAGGTGTGAAGTCCGTTCAATGGAGAATGACTAGCCTCTTCAATAAACAGGGACTGTGTGGGAATAGCAGGGTCAGAAGAAAGAAGACAAGTCTACAGTATGGAGAACTGGATAGGCAGAGGGATAGGTTAGTAAATGGATGGACTGACAACTGACTATGTCAGTTAAAAAAAAAAAGCCATTTTACATTCCCTACAGTATCGGGGGAACCCTGGTGACATAGTGGTTAAGTGCTATGGCTGCTAACCAAAGGGTCGGCAGTTCGAATCTGCGAGGTGCTTCTTGGAAACTCTGTGGGGCAGTTCTACTCTGTCCTATAGGGCTGCTATGAGTAGGAATCAACTCGACGGTACTGGGTTTGTTTTATTTGGTTGGATAGTATTGGGACTCTGGTGGTGCAGTGGTTAAGCATTTGGCTGCTAACCAAAGAGTTGGCAGTTCACATCTACCAGCCACTCCTTGGAAACCCTATGGAGCAGTTCTACTCTGTCCCATAGGGTTGCTATGAGTTGGAATTGACTCAACAGTGCTGGGTTTGTTTTTTTTGGTTGGATAGTATTGGGACACTGGTGGTGCAGTGGTTAAGCGTTTGGCTGCTAACCAAAGGGTCGGCAGTTCACATCTACCAGCCACTCCTTGGAAACCCTATGGAGTATTTCTACTCTGTCCTATAGGGTCGCTATGAGTCGATGGCAACGGGTTTGGTTTTTGGTTTTTATAGTTTTATGGAAAGAGATTCCTAGTCATCATGCTACCAGATATGAGGCTACACATGGTGCCCAGTGGTGGAAGCACCCTCTCAGGGTTGGGTTTTGGGCACCCCCAGTCCCATGGCCCTGGCATGGAAATGGAGTCATCAAGTCTGGCTTTGAAGAACCTTCCTTACTTGCATTGCCTAGGCTCTGTCCAGCCTCCTGGAGACAGGAAAATTTAAAGAGGTAAAAGTTAAAGGACAAAAGAGCCTTGCTCCCCAGGATTTGGACAGGCCAGCATGCCCCTGAGCTGTCACCAAGAGTGAGGAAGTGCCCAGAGGCCCATGCCTCCTCTTTTGGCAGGGGGCCTGAGGAATTCCTGGGGTTGCAGACTCAAGCAACATAAGAGCTGGGAGATCACAGCCCACAGGCAGAGCTTGGAAGAAGCCACCTCCTGCCACCTCTGTGCTGATACCCGCTCTGAGAGTTTTAAAGAGGCCAGAACATGCTCTAGGAAGGGAGATAAAGGGGAGAGATAGAAAGGCTCTATCTGAGCAGGTGTTCCGTGGACAGCCTGCCTCCCACTAGGTGGTTCATTAGGTCCAAGCCCCTTCTATCTTTTGGCATTGCCACCTTTCAGGGTTTCTTCAGGTTCCTGTATTGGGCACTGTGCATCCAACTGACCAGAAGCCAGGAATAGAGCGGAGAGGAGCCTAGGAGGGACAGGCTGGCTGCAGGTGTGATGTATCACTACTACCCTCTGCTTCCACTTGACCAGACTGCAGGAATGGGGAGATGGGGCCATCCTCTCTGCCCAGGAGGAGGAAAAGACACTAGGGGCATCAGCCACTTTTGCCACAACATGTCATCTCCTCTAATCCCCATGACAGCTGTAAGAGGCAAGTGTACCATAGAGGAGGCACAAAAGGCCAATGGAAGGTCAGGTCGCCTGGGGCTCCACAGCTGGTTATATCAGAGTCAAGTTCTGATTCAGTGCAAAGTCACTGCTCTTTCCTCTGAATGGGTGTGAGTGAACAAGCCTAGCAAGGCCTTGGTGTCCCTGGGATCCAGACCTAGTTCCGTCACAGACTTGCAGTGGGATCCGTTTCCTTATCTGGAAAATGATAGGGTTGGACTAAACTATTTCCGAGATCTTATGCTGTCTCCCACTGTGCTGTTCCCTGAATCTGAATTCTCTTCCCTCTGGGGGAACTACAGTGTTTGGGGGATCTCCCAGACCTCCCCAGGCTGAGCCAAACACCTAGTCAGATCTTCATCTCTTTGATCTAGAGCTTTGGTCCTGAGTCAAGTGCAAAAGCACATGCAAACTCCACTTAGGGCATTCAACTGTTAACAGTTTCCACCTGTGCGTAAGTGCCCGGCCTTCAGTGAGCCTATTATTTCACTTGGCTGGGATTCTTGGCCTGCCAGGGCCACTGGAGCCTCAGGAGGCAATCTTTCGGTCTTGTCACCAAGGTTGGGTGGCTCTGGGTTTGGTGAATCCAGCCTCTCAACAATGGTTTAAATCTCTGTAAGTTTGTCAATATTCTCACTCTGTCGTTCTCAGCATATCAGCGATGATGTCCTCAGGGTCTCAGGATGTTTCTTCTCCTAGGTCTCTTTTTATCGGTGTGAAAAATTTTCCCATAAAGCTCCCTAAAAGATTCCTCTGATGTCTCTGTGGCCAAAGTTATGTCACAGGCCCACATCTAAACCAATTTCTTCCATGAGAAGCACTGGGCTGGGGGCTCTCTTCTCCTTCCCCCTGCTGGTGCTGAGAATGCACCCCTTTCTCTGGAACTGATAGGTGCATGGAGGCAGATGGAGAATTGAACAAACTGGAGGTTGTCAGCAAAGAGAAGAGGAAGCGTTGCTGTGTGGATGAGCAGCATGTCTGTTGGTGTCTGCCGTGGTTTTTGAGGCCCCTTCAAGGTCTATCAGCAGGCTAATATTCCGTAGAGTGTAACTCCATGCAGGTGTAAGCAGTCTCCTCCCTCAGGATTCTTGGCAGGTTCATAAGGAGTAAGTCACTTAGAGGAATTTCATGATTAACTCCAACCCTTGCTCCCACACCCATCTCATGCCACTCTCTGGCTGGATGCTTCTCATGCCCTTGGTCCTTGCACAACCTATAGCACAGCTTCCTCCATCCTCATCTGCCCAGCACTCTGCTTCATCTGAGGGACCACCTACAGGAAACAACCCAGGCCAACTCAGGGGATCTTTGTCTGTGCTGTTACTGGATCTGCCTCCTGCCTCCAATACCACAGTCCTGTGATGTTACATGATGCTGTGTATTCCTCCTTCTCCTCTACACACTGGGAGATCTGGGGACTGGGGAGTGGGTCTGGTGCCCTTGTTATGCACAGGGCCTTGTAGAGCACCTGGCTCAGCATACTAGCAGATGAATGGTTGGATGGATGACTGGGAGAATGACCAGGTTAGCCAGGATGGAGGTATTTTGAGGCTGGAGTGTGAGAAAGGATTGAGAGATTGCCCATGGTCCTTGGAATGAGCATGCTGTCACATCTGGCCAGCCAAAGGGAGAGCATCTTGGGCGACTCACTCTCTGATCTTGGTCCAAAAGTCATGCTGCTTTCATTGACTGCGGTCTAAAACTCCGGGGGACCTGGTTGAGAGAACACCACCTGAGGGACGCCCACATGGTGCTGGTGCTGCCTCTGCCCCTCTGAAATGCCATCCATTTCCTGGATATGTGGAAGAACCGTGTCCCAGGACAGTGTCAAGTCTGTAACAGGCCTTCAGTGTTGTAACTAAACCTCCAGCCCTGGACGTGGAGAATACAGTGGCTCAATGTGTGGAGAATAGAGGGTCATGGTACCTGCGATATGCCCAAGGGTTGGAGGCAGTGTTGATCAGTGCGGAGCACTCCACCTTTCCTTTTCCCTGTGGGTTCTTTCCTGGATTTGCTGGCTAGTTGTTAGCATCAAAATCACCAGCCTGCAAAGAAGGGGAGGCATGGGGGGAGGGGGGAGCAGCAGGGCTGAGGAATACTGTTTATTGCCTCCTGTGTGGCAGCGGCAGTACACATGCTGTTCTATTTAATTGTCACACTGACACACCAAAGCGTCATTTATGCTCATTTCAGGGAGGAGGAAAAGTAGGTTCACATGGCTGGTGACTTGCCTGGGGTGACCCAGCTAGCAGCAGCTACCTGACCTGGAGACTCCCATTGTCCGGCTGGCCTGAGGAAACCTTCATGAATGCTGGCAGAGGAGCACACTTTTCATAGCACCCTCCCAGCACCATGGATGGCACACGTGGTAGGGGCACATTCTTCAGAGCTGCACATGTGTGACAGAACGAGCCAGGGTGAAGACCGCTGATGTGTGTGGGAAACATATGCTGGGTGTCTAGAGAGAAAAGAACAACACAGTAGCACAGTGTTTCCCAGCCCCTCCAGGATGCTCTTCGGAGTAACCCTCTAGAGTCTTGCTGACCACAGGCCTTCATGGCTCACAGCTTGGACCCTAGGAAGAAAGGACAAGCGCAGGGTACCCTCTTTCGTCATACTCCTTCTGGCAGTGGCCCTCCCCCCAGGGCCCTGTTCTGCATTGAGTCCAGCCAGAATTATCTCCTCAGCCTCCCTTAGCCCCCCCACTCATCCCCACTGCTTGCTGGAATGTCCTCCCCCGTAGCAGGTCTGGCCATGCGATTGCCCACTCAGCTCTGCCAGGGCTCCCCTGGCCTGCACAGGAAGCCCCCGCCTGGGGGACCTGAGCAGCCTGGGAGAGCCCTGCTTCATTCCACTGGCCACATGGTGGTGTGCTTCTCCTCTACCTATGTGCTCAGTGTCCCCTCTTGGGGAAGGAAGCCAGCCAGTCTCCACCGGTTGGAGAAGTGGCTTGTGAAGGACTCCCAGTCCTTGTCTCCCCTCCCACCTCTGTCCTCCCCTAGATGAGCTCTAATCAAAACTCTAATGGGGGGATGCTAGGGGCTGGGGGGGACAGAGTGTCCAGATTTTAGGCATGATGTAGAACTTACAAACCCAAGACCCTTGAGTCCAGTCTCAGAGAAATGTGGCTGCCGGGGGCAGTCCAGGAGTCACAAATTGATTTCAGAACAACTCTAGCTTTTTCTGCATACTTCACATACTGTGAGGGAACATGAATGACCCAGTGTCTCCTGAAGGGGCAGGGTCCTTCAGACCCAGCCCTGTCCTGCCCACACCAGCCCGCAGTGCACTGGTAGCAGGTCCTGCCCTTGAGGAACCGTTGACCATCAAAGTCGGAGTTGGTCCAGGTGAGTCTAGGGGGAAGCTCCTCCATCAACTGGGCAAAATCTAGCTGGGAGATGAACAGATGAGGCAGGTGGGAAGAAGGGGCCAGAATCTTCTAGGTGTGCATTGGGGGAGGAAAGCAAGTGTTCAGGGCAGTGCCCAAGGTGAGGTGAGTTGGGAGGACAGAAAATGGGGACAGGACTGTGGAGGCACAGGCTGGGGAAAGGGGCACACCTGAGCTGCTTCCAGGCTCAGGGAGGCATCACTTACTTGCCCTTCTCTGTATATATGTCTTTGATTCTCTACGGCCACCTCACCACTTTACTGCATCCACCTTGGTTCAACCCACATCAGCACAGTGGTCTCTTAGTTGGTCTTTCTGTTCCTTTCTTGTACCACAGTGGCCCAGCAGCCAGAGTGCTGTTTCTGAAACACAACAGAGATCACAGTATGCTCCAGCTGAAACCCAACAGGGGCTTCTCATTGCACCCAGGACAGTGCTAAGCCCCTCCCTTCATTCTGCAGGGCTCTGTGCACTGGGCCTGCCCTAGCTTTGACCTCATTCTCACCCACGTGGCCGCCTTCTCCTCCTTCCTGCTATGCCTCAGGGGCTTAGTGCACACCATTGCCTCCTTCTCATTATTCAGGTCTCGTCTCAAAGATCACTATCTGGGCGAGGTTGTCCTGCCAGCCTCACTGTGAGATGCATTGCTTTATTTTCTCCATAGTACTCCTTGGTGCCTTAAGCTCTCCTGTTTATTATTTATTTAAGTACTTATTGTCTGGCTTTCCCTGTGGACTGTAGGATGCTCTGCCTCATCCACACTGTGTTCCCAGATCCCAGAACATGCCTGCTGGACTGACTGATGGGCCTGCTCATCTCTCCATTTACTACTGTTTAAAATAACACCTCATTTTAAATATGTCAGCTCTTGTCAAATCAGCTGTGACTCATGGTGACTCCATGTACAACAAAATGAAATGTCACCTGGTTCTATGTCATTTTCATGATAACCAGCATATTTGAGCCCATCTTCGCATCTCTTTTACCAATCTAACAGAAGGTTTCCTTTACCCTCCCTGGTCCTCTACTTCATCAAACATTATGTCCTCCTCTAGTGATTGATCCTCCCTGACGATATGCCCAAAGCAAGTGAATCAGTCATTGTTCTGTTTTGACCCACAAGGTTTTCATTGGCTAATTTTCAGAAGTAGATCACCAGGCCTTTCTTCCCAGTCTGTTGCGGAGCTCGACTGAAACCTGTCTGCCGTGGGTGACCCTGCTGGTATTTGAAATACCAGTGGTATAGCTTCCAGCATCACAGCAAAGCACAACCCACCGCAGTACAACAAACTGATAGACAGATGGCAGATTTTATGTATAATGGTTTCATAAAAGTAGCTGTATTTTTTAATGTGATTTAACAGTTTGCTCCTTCCTTTCCTTGTGTGGAACTCCCAGTAAAACCAGCGAACCTGGAGGCAGAGCCAAGATGGAGGAATAGACAGACACTTCCGTCGAGCCCTCTACAGCAAAGACGTGAAAAAACAAGTGAAATGAGTATATTTGTGACAAGCTGGGAGCCCTGAGCATCAAAGGCAAGCTTAGACAATGAACTGAGGGGCAGGGGAAGGAAGAGGCTGTTCAGAAGTGGAGAGGAGTTGCCAGACCTGAATCGCAGGGAGCCCTCAGGCACCATTCCTGGAGTGGATGTGGCAGCAGCGGCAGCGGCAGCGGCAGCGGCAGCTGTGGGCTGGTCCTAGTGTTCGGCTGCTGTTTCCTCAGGGAGAGGCAGCCAGCCACACAGCCCACTCACACCTCTGGAGCCTGAGCAGGAGGGTGCTCTCAGCAAAAGCTAAGTACTTGCGTATATTTTACCACCCCCCCCAACCCCCAACCCAGCTTCAGCAGCTGAATCCCTAGGCCTGAGATAGACCTTGGTGAGCACCTGGAGCTGTCCTCCTGGCCTTGGGGAAGGAAAAAATTTCCAACTGGGGGGAAAAGATAATTTGCTAGCTCCACTAACTGGGGGAGCTCAGGACAGAAGCGGCACCTGTCTAGACATAAATCGTCTGTGCACCTTGAGCACCTTTCCCTTCTGCATAGACCTGTGTGGGCCTATTTTGGGAGAATAGGCCCTTGTTGGCAAACTCCAACCATTTCAGTGGTGCGGTGGAGAAGTGGGTGTTTGATGTTTGACATTGCTTTTCCTATTAAACAAGGTCCTCACCTACCCACAACAGGGACCTAAGGACTGGTGGCTCCACTTGGGTCGCCTAGCCACCTGTGACAGGGGCCCAGGGATAACTGGTACCTCCCAGTCCTTACAAAAAAATCTTTGGGTGCCCATGGTCCCTCTGCAGAGCCCACCCACCAGGACACTCTAGGGAACAGAGATGCGTTTTCCTCAGAGACACTTGGGGGTCAGTTCTCAGCCCCCTGCCTTGTTCAGAGTGTGACCCCCTGCTGCAATCAGATACGGGTATATATGCCAATTACCCCTGCCCCTCTAAGACTGTAGGACAGAGCCTGTACCACACACTTGATATCAGCTACCTGGAAACCTGAGCTGAATTCATACAAGAAAACTGAATGGACTCCTAGACTGATATACCTGATAACAGCTCTAGCCAGCTGGGGACAGGACACCTGAGCTCCAAAGGCGAAAGTAATCAAGCTAGCTCATTCAAGCAACCCATAGGGGTATACCAAAACAAAACAAAGCAAGCAGCTATGATGTAATAAGCAAGCATAAACTAAAACAATAACTTATAGATGGCTCAGAGACAACAGTCAATATCAAGTCACATAAAGAAACAGGCCACGATCACCTCAACAGGCTTTCAAAACAAAGAATCCAGGGATCTTTTAGATGAAAGTGCATTCCTGGAATTACCAGTTGCAGAATACAAAAGTTTAGTATACAGAACCCTTCAAGACATCAGGAAGGAAATGAGGCAATATGCAGAACAAGCCAAGGAACACATAGATATAGCAACTGAAGGAATTAGAAAGATTATTCAGGAACATAATGAAAAGTTTAATAAGCTGGAAAAATCCATAGACAGATAGCAATCAGAAATTCAGAAGATTAACAATAAAATTACAGAAGTAGATAACTCAATAGAAAGTCAGAGGAGAAGAATTGAGCAAGCAGAAGCTAGAATTTCTGAACTCGAAGATAAATCACTTGGCACTAATGTATTTGAAGAAAAATCAGATAAAAAAAATGAAGAAACCTTAAGAATCATGTGGGACTCTATCAAGAGAAATAACCTACTAGTGATTGGAGTACCAGAACAGGGAGGGATAACAGAAAATACAGAGAAAATTGCCGAAGATTTGTTGGCAGAAAACTTTCCTGATATTGTGAAAGATGAGAAGATATCTATCAAGATGCTCATCAAACTCCACATAAGGTAGATCTTAAAAGAAAGTCACCAAGACATATTATAATCAAGCTTGCCAAAACTGAAGATAAGGAGACAATTACAAGAGCAGAGAGGGATAAAAGAAAAGTCACCTACAAGGGAGAGCCAATAAGAATAAGCTTGGACTACTCAGCAGAAACCATTCAGGCAAGAAGGCAATGGGATGACATATTTAAAAAGTTGAAGGAAAAAAATTGCCTGTCAAGAATCATATATCCATCAAAACCGTCTCTTAAATATGAAGGGGAAATTAAGACACTTCCAGATAAACACAAGTTCAGGGAATTCATAAAAACCAAACCAAAAAAACAAGAAATACTAAAGGGAATTCTTTGGTTAGAAAATCAATAATATCAGATATCAACCCAAGACTAGAACACTGGGCAGAGCAACCGGAAATCAACCCAGACAGGGAAATCCAAAAACAAAAAAAACAAAAAAAACAAAGCAAGACTAAAAAAAAAAAAAAAAAAAAGCCCAACACTGGGTAACGGCGATGTTATTATATAAAAGAAGACAACATTAAAATAATAAAGAGGGACTAAGAAATGTAATCATATACCCTCCATATGGAGAGGAAGATACAGCGATACAAAGAAATAAAAGTTAGTTATAAATTTAGAAAAATAAGGGTAAATAATAAGGTAACCCCAAAGGAGACAAACTATCCTACTCATCAAAATAAAATACAAGGGAAAAATACAGACTCAGCAGAAACAAAATCAACAACAACAAATATGAGGAAAGGGCAATACATAAAGAAAATCTACTCAGCACATTAAATCAAGTGGGAAAAAGAAGCTGTCAACACACCAAAAAAACATCAAAATGATAGCTATCCATAATTACCCTGAATGTAAATGGACTCAGTGCACCAATAAAGAGACAGAGAATGGCAGAATGGATTAAAAAACAAGATCCGTCTATATGCTACCTACAAGAGACACATCTTAGACTTAGAGACACAAACAAACTAAAACTCAAAGGATGGAAAAATATATATCAAGCAAACAACAATCAGAAAAGAACAGGAGTGGCAATATTAATTTCTGACAAAATAAACTTTAAAGTTAAATCCATCAGAAAGGATAAAGAAGGACACTATATAATGATTAAAGGGACAATACACCAAGAAGATATAACCATATTAAATATTTATGCACCCAATGACAGGGCTGCAAGATACATAAAACAAACTCTATCAGCATAGAAAAGTGAGATAGACAGCTCCACAATAATAGTAGGAGACTTTAACACACCACTTTTGGTGAAGGACAGGACATCCAGAAAGAAGCTCAGTAAAGACACGGAAGGTCTAAATGCCACAATCAACCAACTTGACCTCATGGACATATACAGGACAGTCCACCAACTATACTTTCTTTTCTAGTGCACATGGAACATTCTCTAGAATAGACCACATATTAGGTCATAAAGCAAGCCTTAGCAGAATCCAAAACATTGAAATATTACAAAGCACCTTCTCTGACCATAAGGCCATAAAAGTGGAAATCAATAACGGGAAAAGCAGGGATAAGAAATCAAACACTTGGAAATGGAACAATACCCTGCTCAAAAAAGACTGGATTATAGAAGACATTAAGGATGGAATAAAGAAATCTATAGAATCCAATGAGAATGAAAACACTTCTTGATGGCCGTGGGAAATTAGAACCTTTGGGACACAGCAAAAGTGCTGCTCAGAGGCCAATTTATATCATAAATGCACACACACAAAAAGAAGAAAGGGCCAAAATCAAAGAACTATCCCTACAACTTGAACAAATAGAAAGAGAGCAACAAAAGAAACCCACAGGCACCAGAAGAAAACAAATAATAAAAACTAGAGAGAGCTAAATGAAATAGAAAACAGAAAAACAATTGAAAGAATTAACAAGACCAAAAGCTGGTTTTTTGAAAAACTCAACAAAATTGATAAACCATTGGCCAAACTGACAAAAGAAAAACAGAAGAGGAAGAAAATAACCCAAATAAGAAATGAGATGGGCGATATTACAACAGACCCAACTGAAATTAAAACAATCATATCAGATTACTATGAAAAACTATACTCAAATTTGAAAACCTAGAAAAAATGGATGAATTCCTAGAAACACACTACCTACCTAAACTAACACAAACAGAGGTAGAACAACTAAATAGACCCATAACAAAAGAAGAGATTGAAAAGGTAATTAAAAACTCCCCCCCCCCCCCAAATAAGCCCTGGTCTGGACAGCTTCACTCCAGAGTTCTACCAAACTTTCAGAGAAGGGTTAACACCACTACTACTAAAGGTATTTCAGAGCATAGAAAAGGATGGAATACTACCAAATTCACTGTATGAAGCCACCATATCCCTGATACCAAAACCAGGTAAAGACACCACAAGAAAAGAAAATTATAGACCTATATCGCTCATGAATATAGATGTAAAAATCTTCAACAAAATTCTAGCCAATAGAATTCAACAACATATCAAAAAAAATAATTCACCATGACCAAGTGGGATTCATACCAGGTATGCAGGGATGGTTCAACATTAGAAAAACAATTAATGTAATCTACCACATAAATAAAACAAACGACAAGAATCACATGATTTTATCAATTGATACAGAAAAGGCATTTGACAATGTTCAACACTCATTCATGATAAAAACTCTCACCAAAGTAGGAATAGAAGGAAAATTTCTCAATATAATAAAGGGTATTTATACAAAGCCAACAGCCAACATCACCCTAAATGGAGAGAGCCTGAAAACATTCCCATTGAGATCGGGAACCAGACAAGGATACCCTTTAACACCACTCTTATTCAACATTGTGCTGGAAGTCCTAGCCAGAGCAATTAGGCTAGATAAAGAAATAAAGGGCATCCAGATTGGCAAGGAATAAGTAAAAGTATCTCTATTTAGAGATGACACGATCTTAAACACAGAAAACCCTAAGGAATCCTCCAGAAAACTACTGAAACTAATAGAAGAGTTCAGCAGAGTATCGGGATACAAGATAAACACAAAAAAATCAGTCGGATTCCTCTACACCAACAAAAAGGACATCGAAGAGAAAATCACCATATCAATGCCATTTACAGTAGCCCCCAAGAAGATAAAATACTTAGGAATAAATCTTACCAGAGATGTAAAAGACTTATACAAAGAAAACTACAGTACACTTCTGCAAGAAACCAAGAGACTTACATAAGTGGAAGAACATACCTTGCTCATAGCTAGGAAGACTTAACATTATAAAAATGTCTATTCTACCAAAAGTGATCTATGCATTTAATGCAATTCTGATCCAAATCCCAAGGATGTTCTTTAATGAGATGGAGAAACAAATCACCAATTTCATATGGAAGGGAAAGAGGCCCTGGATAAATAAGGCATTACTGAAAAAGAAGAACAAAGTAGGAGCCCTTACTTTACCTGATTTTAGAACCTATTATACTGCCACACTAGTCAAAACAGCCTGGTACTGGTACAACAACAGATACATGGACCAGTGGAACATAATTGAGAATCCAGACATAAATCCATCCACTTATGATGAACAGCTGATATTTGACAAAGGCCCCAAAACAGTTAAATGGGGAAAAGACAGTCTTTTTAACAAATGGTGCTGGCATAACTGGATATCCATCTGCAAAAAAATGAAACAAGACCCATACCTCACACCATGCACAAAAACTAACTCAAAGTGGATCAAAGACCTAAATATAAAATCTAAAACGATAAAGATCATGGAAGGAAAAATAGGGACAATATTCGGAGCCCTAATACATGGCATAAACAGTATAGAAAACATTATAAAGAACAGAGAAGAAAAACTAGATAACTGGGAGCTCCTAAAAATCAAACACTTATGCTCATCCAAAGACTTCACCGAAAGAGTAAAAAGACTACCTACAGACTGGGAAAAAGTTTTTAGCTATGACATTTCTGATCAGTGCCTGATCTCTAAAATCTACATGATACTGCAAAAACTCAACTGCAAAAAGACAAATAACCCAATTAAAAAATGGGCAAAAGATATGAATAGAGACTAAAGAAGACCTTCAGGTAGCTAACAGATATATGAGGAAATGTTCACGATCATTAGCCATAAGAGAAATGCAGATCAAAACTACAATGAGATTTCATCTCACTCCAACAAGGTTGGCATTAATCCAGAAAACACAAGATAATAAATGTTGGAGAGGCTGTGGAGAGATTGGAACACTTCTACACTGCTGGTGGGAATGTCAAATAGTACAACCACTTTGGAAATCGATTTGGCACTTCCTTCAAAAGCTAGAAATAGAACTACCATACGATCCAGCAATCCCACTCCTTGGAATATATCCTAGAGAAATAAGAGCCTTTACACGACCAGATATATGCACATCCAGGTTTATTGCAGCACTGTTTACAATAGCAAAAACATGGAAGCAACCATAGTGCCCATCAATGGATGCAGGGATAAATAAATTATGGTATATTCACACAATGGAATACTACGCAGTGATAAAGAACAGTGAGGAATCTGTGAAACATTTCATAACGTGGAGGAACCTGGAAGGCATTATGCTGAGTGAAATTAGTCAGTTGCAAAAGGACAAATATTATATAAGATCACTATTATAAGAACTTGAGAAATAGTTTAAACTGAGAAGAAAACATTCTTTTGTGGTTACGAGAGGGGGGAGGGAGGGGGGATGGGAGAGGGGTATTCACTAATTAAATAGTAGATAAGAACTACTTGAGGTGAAGGGAAAGACAGCACACAGTACAGGGGAGGTCAGCACAATTGGACTAAACCAAAAGCAAAGAAGTTTCCTGAATAAACTGAATGCTTTGAAGGCCAGCGTAGCAGGGGCAGAGGTCTGGGGACCATGGTTTCAGGGGACATCTAAGTCAATTGGCGTAATATATTCTATTAACAAAATATTCTGCATCCCACTTTGAAGAGTGGTGTCCGGGGTCTTAAACGCTAGCAAGTGGCCATCCAAGGTGCATCAATTGGTCTCAACCCACCTGGATCAAAGGAGAATGAAGAACACCAAGGACACAAGATGATTACCAGCCCAAGAGACAGAAAGGGCCACATGAACCAGAGACTACATCATCCTGAGACCAGAAGATCTAGATGGTGCCCAGCTAAAACCGATGACTGCCCTGACAGGGAACACAACAGAGAACCCCTGAGGGAGCAGGAGAGCAATGGGATGCAGACCCCAAATTCTCATAAGATCAGACTTAATGGTCTGACTGAGACTAGAAGGACCCCAGTGGTCATGGACCCCAGACCTTCTGTTGGCCCAGGACAGGAATCATTCCCGAAGCCAACTCTTCAGACATGGATTGGACTGGAGAATGTGTTGGAGATTGATGCTGGTGAGGAGTGAGCTTCTTGGTTCAGGTGAACACTTGAAACTATGTTGGCATCTCCTGCCTGGAGGGGAGATGAGAGGGTGGAAGGGGTTAGAAGCTGGTGAAATGGACACGAAAAGAGAGAGTGGAGGGAGAGAGCGGGCTGTCTCATTAGGGGGAGAGTAATTGGGAGTGTGTAGCAAGGTGTATATGGGTTTTTGTGTGAGAGACTGACTTGATTTGTAAACTTTCACTTAAAGCACAGTAAAAATTATTAAAAAAAAAAAAAAAAAACAACCAGAGAATCTGAGGTGTGACCATTGCCTGAAGGTATTGCAGCCCTGCTGCTGGGGGGTATGCTTCCCCTGAAGGCTCCATCCCTTCCAGACACACCTGTTGAGGTGGAGAGGCTTCTGCCAAGAGAAAAAACAACAAACACCATGCCTTGAAAACAAATTGAAACCTGGTTATAGGATCTCTAAAACAAAGCAAACTCTAATAAAGTTGAAAGGAAATACTATAGACTGAATTCTAAGCAATTCTAAATAAATATTTTTCACAGCAATCTCATTCTTTCTGCCTTTACACTCTCTCAGCCCTGGAAAGCTCTGTTATTAAAAAAAAAAAAGTCAATACATGTGGGACTTTAAATAATTGATTGATCTTCAGAAAGCTCTTTGGTAAGGTGTCAAGTGATATTTAGTTTCCTCATCAAAAGTGTCACACAAATAGCCGTGCTGACCGTTGATACACCGTTGTGGTTCTTTTTCTTTAGTAAATAATTAGAGGTAATGTAAAACAGAGAGCTGTTGCCTACTTCCCCAATTCAATCATCTCCAGAATTCCACGGGAACAGGAATGGCCTAGTTCTTTGTAGAGAAGGCATTATAACTCAAAGCCACAAAATGCCACAGCCACTTCTTGGAGTGGGCAGGGTCCTAGGAAGCCAGAATTTTGTCCTGACATCTGGAGTACAACTCTCTTTCTGACAGAACTTCTAGAAGTGCCTGCTCTTCTGCCCATGGATGCTGCCGTACACAGAGGTGATTTATTCCATGGGGCAAACCAAGCTGGAAGTAGCTGTAGAATCAACCGGAGGAAACGCCAAGCCAGAGCTGGGACTGGGGACCAGCGAGGGAGGAGGTGGGGCTGCAGATCCAGACCTTGGAGACCTGCTGAGAGGTGGAGGCACCCAGCTTATTTCTATGGGCCACAGGGGACACTAGAAGAAAGGGCTGGCCTCGAGTCACATTTGAAAATATATAATTTAAAATCCTTTCTTTACAGCATGCATTCTCCATGGAGAGTGCTATGGTCCCCTAGGCAACAAATTTAGCTCAGTAGATACAAAAAACCTTAGGTATTACAGTGGTTTATGACCCTCAAAACTCAGCCCTACCTGAAAAAAAATCTTATTCCTTAGTATTCAGTTTCTCTCTTATAACTAAATTAATGTGTACTTGGCGTGGAGAGTCGCTGTTCGTTATTTCTCTCCCCTGTTGCTGCTTCACCTACCCCACTCTTTTCCCGTTAGCTGTCATTTATTTCTCCCATAAAATTAAATTAATATTTTTCTCCTTAGGGAGATGGTGATAATAATGATAATTTTAAAAAGGCCAGGAAACATGGCTCGATAAGTGATTGGATTTCCCTCCTAGGACATGCCCTGCCTCAAAGTCAGGCCAGAGGCTCGAAGTCAAGTGGGTCTTGAAGGACACTCATTGGTGAGACACAAGCTTCTCAGAGGGGCCCCTGCCTGTAAGGCACATTAGCAAGGATTTGGAGCCAGGTGATGGTTCTGACCTGCTTCAAGTTGGGACACGGGGGAATGGGGCATCGGTAGAACAGTCAGACAGGCTCTGATAATAGCTGCTGCCTCCACCATGCCTGTGTATAAGGGGGGTGGGAGAGGACTACCTCATCCTCTGTTGAAGGTGAGAAACTCACCGTGCTACCAAATCACAAAGAGTGAATTTAGGAAGGATGAGCTTGTTTCCAATGTTTGTCTGTCACCCATGATCCCTGTGATTCAGACTATGCTGTAGCTCAGGAGTCCCCCCATGAAGGTCTGTGTGCTTTGGGTGTTCCGTCAAGACTCGGCCTATAACCCCAGCAATGGGCTGAGGTAGACCTCTGGGGAACCAGACACTTGGGGTGATAAGCACAGTTCTGAGGAGGTGCTCAGAGGGCAGGAAGCACCTTGTTCCTACTTACAAAGCTGAATGAACGAGTTTAGTGAAGTACAGACCGAGGAGCTGTGAACTTGATTTGACATGATTTAGAAAACTTACTTGACTTCAGCATGTTTCTCCACTTTTAGACTGGGTAGAGGTGAGAAACAGTCTTGAATTCTTGTGATAAGGCTATGTTTGAGCCCATTAACACAATTCTTGTGTTGAGGCTTGTGGTAAGGAAAGTGAGAACACAGAACCCCCTGTTCTGGGGGACTGGTTCAGGCTGTGAACCCAGGCACAGGGCTTCTCAAGCTCCTGGGAAGTGGCCAGGCTGCAGGGATGGCCTTAGGCAGATGGCATTGTAGGGAGTGGGTATGACTTTTGGTGTGGGCATGGAAGGCACTCTTCCTCAGGCCCCACTACCTCCTGAAACCTGAAGGTGAGTGTCCTCGGGGCTGGAAGCATGCGCAGACCCCTGCTTTACCTCCTACTTCAGAGGAACAGTGTCCTCCAGAAGGGCAGGAGGGGCTGAGGTAGGACCCTCAGGGTCAGCATGTTAGGGGTTTTCAAGGAGGTGCCTGGGAAGGGTTGGTGCAGGGAAAGGGACCTCATGCTGTCCACCCCAAGCAAGGCTGCCATTACTAAACCACAAGTCTGCTGGGTGAACTTACCTCCCGAGGACTTCTGAGGTTTGCCAGGGTGCCTCTGCCCTTGAATCCCTGTTGAGCTACTGCTAATCCTTCAACACCCCACACAGATATGCATCCTCCACAAGTCTCCTAGACCAGGCCGTGGACAACACCAACATGCTCACATTGGGCAGGACCTCTGTCATTGCCTGGGGCTTGCCAGCTGTGGACATTTGTCTGCTCTTCTTTGCCTACTTGACTTTTAGCTGCTTGAGGGCATCGCTGTAATCTCAGTGCTTAGCACAGGTAGCACCATAAATATTTGTTGAATTGAGTATTCTTTAATTTTGTAGTCACTTTAATTTAATGTGTCCTTTTAAAGGTTCTGGAAGCAAAGATTCATTCCTGCCCCATAATTGTGAATGCATAGTGAGGTCACATATCTGACGGCTTGGTGCGCCACTGGTGGTATAACTGGTCTACCTCCAAAGCACAAACTCATGGGACTGGACCAGCAGCTGTGGGCAGGGCAGAGGAACGTCCTCTAGCCCTGGGGTGAGAAAAACTCATTGCAGGCTCACATCTGCCACACTCTGCTCATTTAAAAAATGGTAATAATAATAGTGGCTCAACAGCCCCTCACGTCCTCACTCTAAGGAATTTTTTTTGAGGCCCATGTAAGCTAATGTAAGTAAAACATATGAGATTTTCATTATGGGCTCAGAAGTATTTGAGCTACTAGCCTTTTCACCTTAGGAACTTCCACTGAAGGAGGAGGAGAGTGGCTCCTTGGAAAACACGGAAACATCAAGTGGAACCTCAAGAGCTAACGAGGGTGTTTCCATGGAGCTTCTCTGTGGGGCCGGGTGGCGGGGGCGGTGCCTTATATTTGTCTGCTACTCTCTGGTGCCCTTCCCAGGGCTATAGAGGTTACGGAACAATTAACAAATATTTATGTTGTCCTCTTCTATAAGCAAACTGAAATTGGATCTTTTCTAAAGGAACCAGGGAGGCTTATTCATTTACTTTAAAAAAAATGGTTTTATAAATATCCAACTCTTCTAATGAATTTAAAATAAGTTTTAGTTTTCAAAAACTGATTTTTTAGGATTATATCATATTAATTTACATACTGTGTAAATTGGGGTTCATCATTATTCATCTTGGCCACAAAGGAGCCTAATAGAGAATACTATACATATTCCAAAAGTTCTTTTTCTTTCTTCACTGTTGCATTAGGATTTAAGGTGTTTTCTAATCCTTTTCTAGAACTTTAAGAATAATGTCAGCATTTCCCAGTAGTCTCTGAAGGTTTTAAATATAAACCCACATGAGGAAGAGAGATGGATGCAAGATTTCCCTCCACCAAACCAAGGCTCTCTTTACTGTGAGTTTAGGCTTTCAAGGGCTTCAATGATTTGCAACAGTTTTAACACAGTGATGACCACCACCACAGAACTTTGTATAACATGATTTCATTTACTTTTCATAGTAACCGTGAGAAGAAATCATTATTTCTATTTTGCAAATGGAATGGAATTCAGGGAACTAAAGATAATTTGAAGGGTACTCCAACATTCCCACGCAGTCATTTGTTCAACAAATAATTATTAAGAGCCTCTATGTCTCAGACACTGTTTTAAATGTTCACTATAGTAGTAGTGGACTATTATAAATGAATTATACTAGTTCGGGAAAAAAAAGTAATCCCCCCACTTAAAGGAAACCCTGGTGGCATAGTGGTTAAGTGCTACGGCTGCTAACCAAAGGGTCGGCAGATCGAATCCGCCAGGCACTCCTTGGAAACTCTATGGGGCAGCTCTACTCCGTCCTATAGAGTTGCTATGAGTCGGAATCGACTTGAGGGCACTGGGTCCCCATTTAAAAAATTAAAAATAAGAAGCCCCAAGAAAAAATTACATCCCTTTATAAAGTGCCAGTTATCATTTCTTCATGAAATATTTATTTTGAGATATGATTTACATAGTGAATGCGTAGATCTAAAGTGTAGAATTTGATGGAGTTTGACAAATGCGTGCAACCTATAGCCTCCATGGTGATATAGAGCATTTATGTCATCGGAAGTGTGCTGAAATCCCTTCACAGTCAATTTTCCCCAACCCAAGGCAGCCACTGTTTTGATTTTTATCACCATAGATTAGATTTACCTTTTCTAGAGTTTTACGTTAATTGAATCACACAGTATACATTCCTATATATTTGGCTTCTTCAGCTCCCTGAACCATGTTTTGGAGATTCATCTATGTCATTGTGCGGACCAGTATTTCACTCATTTTTATTGCCAAGTAGCGTTCCATTGTATGAATACACCACATTAAAAAAAAAAAATCCATTTTCCCATTAATAGACTTTTGGGATATTTCAAATTTCAGCTATTAAGAGTAAAGGAGCTGGGAACATTCCTGTGCAAGTTTTTTGGAAGGCATGTGTTTTCTTTCTCCTGAGTAAATATCTAAGAGTGGATTTGCAGGATCAGAGATTAGATGTATATTTAACCATGTAAGAAAATCTCAAACAGCTTTTCAAAGAGATTATACCAGCTTGCACTTTCACCACAAACGTATGATAGATAGTTCCACTTGCTCTATATCCTCTTCAATATTTTGTTTACAATCTTAGGGGAAAACATTCAGTCTTTTAAGTATGATGTCACCTGCAGGTTTTTGTAGATGAGGAGGTTTGATGACGGAGACGCTCAATGAGATAGATTGACTCAGTGGCTGCAACAGTGGGCTCAAACAGAGCAATGATTGTGAGGACGGTGCAGGGCCAGGCACTGTTTCATTCTATTGTACACAGGATTGCTATGAATTGGAACCTGCTCCACAGAGCCTAACAACAACAACAACATTTTTAGTTTGATGGGAGTTCATTTTGTTTTTAAAATCATAAGTGGGTGTTGAATTTGGTCAAATAGTTTTTTTTTTTTTGGCATCAATTGATATGGCTATATATTTTTATTCTTTAAACTGTTAATGTGGTGGATTAGATTCATTTATTTACAAATATCAACCTAGCCTTGTATTTCTGATAAATCCCAACTACTTATGGTGTATTTTTTTCATATATATATACTGCTGGATTCTAGTTTCTCATATTTACTGAGGATATTTATGTCTGTATGAGGGGTTTTGGCCTGTAATTTTTTGCACTGTCTTTGGTTTTAGTATCAGAGTAATGCTGATCTCATAAAACGAGTAGAGAAGTATTCCCTTTTCTTCTATTTTCTGGACAAGTTTGTGTAAAACTGGTGCTATTTATTCTTCACATGTTTACTAGAATTTGCCAATGAAACCATGTAGACTTGGAGATCTATTTCTGGGAGGGGCAATTTTTTATTTTATTTTATTTTTATTGTGCTTTAGGTGAAAGTTTACAAATCAAGTCAGTCTCTCACATGAAAACTTATATATACCTTGCTACATACTCCCAATTGCTTTCCCCCAAAGAAAACAGCCCGCTCGCTCCCTCCACTCTCTCTTTTCATGTCCATTCCACCAGCTTCTAACCCACTCTACCCTCTCATCTCCCCTCCAGGCAGGAGATGCCAACATAGTCTCAAGTGTCCACCTGATCCAAGAAGCTCACTCCTCACCAGCATCCTTCTCCAACCCGTTGTCCAGTCCAAATCCTGTCTGAAGAGTTGGCTTTGGGAATGGTTCCTGTCCTGGGCCAACAGAAAGTCTGGGGGCCATGACCACTGGGGTCCTTCTAGTCTCAGTCAGACCAATAAGTCTGGTCTTTTTACAAGAATTTGGGATCTGTATCCCCATTCTCTCCTGCTCCCTCAGGGGTTCTTTGTTGTGTTCCCTGTCAGGGCAGCCATCGGTTGTAGCCGGGCACCATCTAGTTCTTCTGGCCTCAGGCTGAAGTAGTCTCTGGTTTATGTGGCCCTTTCTGTCTCTTAGGCTCATAACTACCTTGTGTCTTTGGTGTTCATTCTTCTTTGGTCCAGGCGGGTTGAGACCAATTGATGCGTCTTAGATGGCCACTTTCTAGCATTTAAGACCCCAGATGCCACTCTCCAAAGTGGGATGCAGAATGTTTTCTTAATAGATTTTATTATGCCACTTGACTTAGATGTCCCCTGAAACCATGGTCCCCAAACCCCCGCCCCTGCTATGCTGGCCTTCAAAGCATTCAGTTTATTTAGGAAACTTCTTTGCTCTTGGT
The DNA here is from genome assembly GCF_024166365.1 of Elephas maximus indicus. Taxonomy (NCBI): domain Eukaryota; kingdom Metazoa; phylum Chordata; class Mammalia; order Proboscidea; family Elephantidae; genus Elephas; species Elephas maximus. The sequence goes on along the minus strand of NC_064824.1, from coordinate 17,518,813 downwards.
TTAGTCAAGTTGTGCTGACCTCGCTTGTATTGTGTGTTGTCTTTCCCTTCATCTAAAGTAGTTCTTATCTACTATCTAATTAGTAAATACCCCTCTCCCTCCTCTCTCTGTAACCACCAAAGAATATTTTCTTGTCTGTTTAAACTATTTCTCGAGTTTTTATAATAGTGGTCTTATACAATATTCATCCTTTTGCAACAGACTAATTTCACTCAGCGTAACGTCTTCCAGATTCCTTCACGTTACGAAATGTTTCACAGATTCATCACTGTTCTATATCAATGTGTAGTATTCCATTGTGTGAATATACCATAATTTATTTATCCATTCACCCTTGGAAGGGCACCTTGGTTGCTTCCCTCTTTTTGCTATTGTAAACAGTGCTGGAATGAACTTGACTGTACATATATCTGTTCATGTGAAGGCTCTTACTTTTCTAGGATATATTGCAAGGAGAGGGACTGCTGGATCATATCATAGTTCTATTTCTAGATTTTTAATGAAGTCCAAATGGATTTCCAAAGTGGTCGTACCATTTTACATTCCTACCGGCAGTATATAAGTGTTCCAGTCTCTATAACTTCTCCAACATTTATTATTTTGTGTTTTTTGGATTAATGCCAGCCTTGTTGGTTTTTTGTTGTTGTTGGAGTGAGATGGAATCTCATTGCAGTTTTGATTTACATTTCTATAATGGCTAATGCTCGTGAGCATTTCCTCATGTATCTGTTAGCTACCTGAATGTCTTCTTTAGTGAAGTGTCTATTCATATCTTTTGCCCATTTTTTAATAGGGTTATTTGTCTTTTTGTAGTTGAGTTTTTGCAGTATCATGTAGATTTTGGAGATCAGGTGGTGATCGGAAATGTCATAGCTAAAAACTTTTTCCCAATCTGTAGGTAATCTTTTTACTCTTTTGGTGAAGTCTTTGGATGAGCATAGGTGTTTGATTTTTAGGAGCTCCCAGTTATCTACTTTTACTTCTGCATTGTTAGTAATGTTTTCTATACTGTTTATGCCATGTATTAGGGCTCCTAACGTTGTCCCTGTTTTTCTTCCATGATCGTTATTGTTTTAGATTTTATATTTAGGTCTTTGATCCATTTTGAGTTCCTTTTTGTGCATGGTGTAAGGTATGGGTCCTGTTTCATTTTTTTGCAGATGGATATCCAGTTATGCCAGCACCAGTTGTTAAAAAGACTGTCTTTTCCCCATTTAATGATTTGGGGCCCTTGTCAGATATCAGCTGCTCATATGTGGATGGATTTATGTCTGGATTCTCAATTCTGTTCCATTGGTCTATGTGCCTGTTGTTGTACCAGTACCAGGCTGTTTTGACTACTGTGGTGGTATAATAGGTTCTAAAATCAGGTAGAGTGAGGCCTCCCACTTTGTTCTTCTTTTTCAGTAATGCTTTACTTATCCGGGGCCTCTTTCTCTTCCACATGAAGTTGGTGATTTGTTTCTTCATCTCTTTAAAAAATATCATTGGAATTTGGATCAGAATTGCATTAAATCTAAAGATCACTTTTGGTAGAAGAGACATTTTTATAATGTTAAGTCTTCCTATCCACAAGCAAGGTATGTTCTTCCACTTATGTAGGTCTCTTTTGGTTTCTTGCAGAAGTGTACTGTAGTTTTCTTTGTATAAGTCTTCTATATCTCTGGTAAGATTTATTTGTAAGTATTTTATCTTATTGGGGGCTCCTGAAAATGGTATTGATTTGGTGATTTCCTCTTCGATGTCCTTTTTGTTGGTGTAGAGGAATCCAACTGATTTTTTAATGTATATCTTGTATCCCAATACTCTGCTGAACTCTTTTATTAGTTTCAGTAGTTTTCTTGAGGATTCCTTAGGGTTTTCCATGTATAAGATCATGTCATCTCTAAATAGAGATACTTTTACTACTTCCTTACCAATCTGGATGCCCTTTATTTCTTTATCTAGCCTAATTGCTCTGGCTAGGACTTCCAGCACAATGTTGAATAAGAGTGGTGATAAAGGGCATCCTTGTCTGGTTCCTGATCTCAAGGGGAATGCTTTCAGGCTCTCTCCATTTTGGATGATGTTGGCTATTGGCTTTGTATAAATGCCCTTTTTTATGTTGAGGAATTTCCCTTCCATTCCTATTTTGCTGAGAGTTTTTATCATGAATGGGTGTTGAAATTTGTCAAATGCCTTTTCTGCATCAATTGATAAAATCATGTGATTCTCGTCTTTTGTTTTATTTACGTGATGGGTTACATTAATGGTTTTTCTAACGTTGAACCATCCCTGCATACCTGGTATGAATCCCACTTGGTCACGGTAAATTATTTTTTTGTTATGTTGTTGAATTCTATTGGCTAGAATTTTGTTGAGGAATTTTGCGTCTAAGTTCATGAGGGGTATAGGTCTGTAATTTTCTGTTTTGTGGTATCTTTACCTGGTTTTAGTATCAGGGATATGCTGGCTTCACAGAATGTGTTTGAGAGTATTCCGTCCTTTTCTATGCTCTGAAATACCTTTAGTAGTAGTGGTGTTGACTCTTCTCTGAAAGTTTGACTGAATGCTGCAGTGAAGCCCTCAGGGCCAGGGCTTTTTTTTGTTGGGAGTTTTTTGATTACCTTTTCAATCTCTTCTTTTCTTATGGGTCTATTTAGTTGTCCTACCTCTGTTTGTGTTAGTTTAGGTAGGTAGTGTGTTTCTAGGAATTCATCCATTTCTTCTAGGTTTCCAAATTTGTTAGAGTACAATTTTTCATAGTAATCCGATATGATTCTTTTAATTTCAATTGGGTCTGTTGTAATATCACCCATCTCATTTCTTATTTGGGTTATTTGCTTCTCTCCTGTTTTTCTTTTGTTGGTTTGGCCAATGCTTTATCAATTTTGTTGATTTTCTCAAAGAACTAGCTTTTGGTCTTGTTAATTCTTTCAACCGTTTTTCTGTTTTCTATTTCATTTTGTTCTACTCTAATTTTTATTATTTGTTTTCTTCTGGTGCCTGAGGGTTTCTTTTGGTGCTCTCTTTCTATTTGTTCAAGTTATAGGGATAATTCTTTGATTTGGGCGCTTTCTTCTTTTTGTATGTGTGCATTTATTGAAATAAATTGGCCTCTGAGCACTACTTTTGCTGTGTCCCAAAGGCTCTGATAGGAAGTGTTTTCATTCTTGTTGGATTCTATGAATTTCTTATTCCATTCTTAATGTCTTCTATAATCCAGTCTTTTTTGAGCAGCGTATTGTTCAGTTTCCAAGTATTTGATTTCTTTTCCCTGCTTTTTCCGTTACTGATTTCCACTTTTATGGCCTTATGGTCTTAGAAGATGCTTTGTAATATTTCAGTGTTTTGGATTCTGCTAAGGCTTGCTTTATGACCTAATATGTGGTCTATTCTAGAGAATGTTCCATGTGCACTAGAAAAGAAAGTATATTTGGTTGCTGTTGGGTGGAGTGTTTTGTATATGTCTATGAGGTCAAGTTGCTTGATTGCGGAGTTTATATCTTCCATGTATTCATTGAGCTTCTCTCTGGATGTTCTGTCCCTCACCTAAAGTGATGTGTTGAAGTCTCCTACTATTATTGTGGAGCTGTCTATCTCACTTTTCAAAGCCGAATTTTTTTTTTTTTAATGTATCTTGCAGGCCTGTCATTGGGTGCATAAATATTTTATATGGTTATATCTTCTTGGTATATTTTCCCTTGCATCATTATATAGTGTCCTTCCTTATCCTTTATGGTGGATTTAACTTCGAAGTCTATTTTGTTAGAAACTAATATTGTCACTCCTGCTCTTTTTTGACTGTTGTTTGCTTGATGTATTTTTTTGCATCCTTTGAGTTTTAATTTCTGTCCTTAAATCTAAGATTTGCCTCTTGTAGGCAGCAAATAGATGGATTGTGTTTTTTAATCCATTCTGTCATTCTCTGACTCTATTGGTGCATTTCAGTCCCTTTACATTCAGCATAATTATGGATAGATATGAATTTAGTGCTATTGTTTTGATGTCTTTTTTTGTGTGTTGTTGATAGTTTCTTTTTCCCACTTAATTTTATGTGCTGAGTAGATTATCTTTATATAATGCCCTTTCTTTATATTCGTTATTGTTGATTTTGTTTCTGCTGAGTCTCTATTTTTTTCTTGTATTTTATTTGATGTGCAGGATAGTTTGTCTCCCTTGTGGTTACCTTATCATTTACCCTTATTTTTCTAAATTTAAACCTAACTTTTATTTCTGTGTATCACCTTGTCTTCCTCTCCATATGGAAGATCTATGACTACATTTCTCAGTCCTTCTTTATTGTTTTAATGCTGTCTTCTTTTACGTAATAACGTCACTTTTTCCCTGTTTTGAGTGTTTTCTTATCTTGATTTATTTTTGTGATTTCCCTATCTAGGTTGACTTCTGATTGCTCTGCCCAGTGTTCTAGTCTTGGGTTGATACCTGATATTATTGATTTTCTAACCAAAGAACTCCCTTTAGTATTTCTTGTAGTTTTGGTTTGGTTTTTACAAATTCCTAAACTTCTGTTTATCTGGAAATGTCCTAATTTCACCTTCATATTGAGAGACAGTTTTGGTGGATGTATGATTTTTGGTTGGCAATTTTTTTCCTTCAATTTTTTATATAAGTCATCCCATTGCCTTCAAAGTTTCTGCCGAGTAGTCTGAGCTTATTCTTATTGACTCTTCTTTATAGGTAACTTTTCATTTATCCCTAGCTTCTCTTAAAATTCTCTCTTTATCTTTGGTTTTGGTAAGTTTGATTATAATATATCCGAGTGACTTTCTTTTAAGATCTACCTTATGTGGAGTTCAATGAGCATCTTAGATAGATATCTTCTTATCTTTCACAACATCAGGGAAGTTTTCTGTCAACAAATCTAAACAATTCTCTCCGTATTTTTTGTTATCCCTCCCTGTTCTGGTACTCCAATCACTCGTAGGTTATTTCTCTTGATAGAGTCCCACATGATTCTTAAGGTCTCTTAATATTTTTTAATTCTTTTGTCCGATTTTTCTTCAAATATATTAGTGCCAATTGCTTTATCTTCAAGTTCAGAAATTCTGCCTTCCACTTGCTCAATTCTGCTCCTCTGACTTTCTATTGAGTTTTCTACTTCTGTAATTTTATTGTTAATCTTCTGAATTTCTGATTGCTGTCTATGGATTTTTCCAGCTTATTAAATTTTTTATTATGTTCACGAATAATCTTTGTAATTTCTTCTGTTGCTTTATCTGTGTGTTGCTTGGCTTGTTCTCCATATTGCCTGATTCCTTCCTCATGTCTTGATGTGTTCTGTATATTAATGTTTTTATTCTGGCTCTGGTAATTCCAGGTTTGCACTTTCATCTAGAAGACCCCTTGATTCTTTTGTTTTGAGAGCTTGTTGAGGTGATCATGGTCTGTTTCTTTATGTGACTTGATATTGACTATTGTTTCTGAGCCATCTATAAGTTATGGTATTAGTTTATTTTATGTTTGCTTACTATGTCATAGCTTCTTGCTTTGTTTTGTTTTGATATGCCCAAGTGGGTTGCTTGAGTGAGCTAGCTTATTTTCAGCTTTGGAGCTCTGACGTCCTCTCTCCGGATGGCTAGAGCTGTTATCAGGTGTATCAGTCTAGGAGTCCATTCACTTTTCTAGAGGGGGACGAGTGATTGATGTAGGTACTGTATCTGGTTACAATAGGAGATCACACTCGGAACAAGGCAGGGGGCTGAGAATTGCCCCTCACGTGTCTCTGAGGAAAACATGTCCCTGTTCCCTAGTGTGTACAGGTGGGTGGCTTCTGCAGATGGACCATGGGCACCCAATGTTTTTGGTTGTAAGGACTTATGGGTACCAGTTATCCTTGGACTCAGGGTCATATTTTCTTAAGTTTCTGACTGCAATTTGTTGCTTTCCAGAGCTTTCAAACAGTTGTTTATATTGTTGTGGCAGATTAGTTAGCCCAATACAAACTATATTCAAACTTGAATCAAAAACATTCATTTTTCTATAAATTATTGGTTTCTTAGATTTTGAGGATATATATATCTTTCTACTTCCATAATGCCGGAAAGTTCCTAGAAAATATTCTATATTAATGAAATATTTATCAATTAATAAATGAACCTGTTACCTCACTATTTAGTAATTTCTTTTCAAGGCAACAAGAAACAGAAACAAATACTGACTGACTATGTCACAAGAATATTGTAAAAGAGATTCTGTGTAATCTTTTTAATACTCAGTTTCTGCAACTGCAAAGGGGCACATTAGGCAAACCTCTTTGAGAGAAAGCATGTAACCACTGGAAACTCTAGACTGTGAAGAACTTCTATTTTTTTAGGATGGGGTAGTTTTTTGTTGTTGTTGCTTCTTTCCACATGTGCCAAAAACTTAAAGTTCTTCATTAGAGAAGATTATAAAGAAGAAGGCTGTAGGAAGAAAATTTAGCAGCTGAAACTAGTGACAAGTTGATTTCAAACCCTTACCTGCCTAACTTACTTTCTCAAGCCCTCATGTGTTCCCTGTGGGAACATACGCATACAGTGTGCATCTTTTTCTCTAACTGTGCTTTCTCTGAAAATCTGTCCCGAATGGATGTCTGAATAGCAATGAGGAAGGAGCTGCCAGGCGAGGTGATTCATTTCTACGTACCCTGAGGCCATTCCTATTTCCAGGAGCCCACACAGGAATCATCATCCATGGCTGGCCCTTCATTTCTGTGTAGCTCTGCCTCTAGAAGCAGAAGCTTTGGAGAATTTTGTGTTTTATGGAAATGTAAGAAAATATAAAATGCAGAACCCCTTCCTCCCCAAATCTTCTTACAAAAAAGTATCCTGGTAAATCCAGTCAGTTTTTACAGGCTTTGTCAAAAACTCTCGTAATCCGGAAACATTTTGTTGGTAAGATCCACCAATAAATAGTAAAAGACACACAATATCTTGCAGGCTGTGCAACTGGAATATGGCGGGAAAAGTGAACTCATAAACCAACGAGAAGTCTTCCTCGGCATACCTGAGGGAAGGGAAAAACTCTTTAATCTGAGTGATTTTGGAACAATGGCTATAGTTGGGGAAGTTGGACTGGTGAGATTTAATAATTCATTAACAGGAAGAGAGAGAGAGGACATAATAGCAGATAGAAGTCCCGACCCTCTGGAATGATGTCTTTCCAACAGAAATGACATCTAATTTAGAACCAGGAGTGCTCTTCACCTCTACTCTTGATCATACGGTGGGCTAAAGGAAAAAAAAAAATTATTAGCCAAAAGGCCATTCTAGTTTAGATTAGACTCTAATTTGAGTTCTAATAAAGAATCACTGTGAAACATGTTAAGGTGGGAAGAACACAGAAAATGACTATGGCTGTCTGTGAAGATAGGAAAATTGGGGACCCTCTACTCTCTAAGTTTCCTCAGTCCCAAAATTAACAGGTAAGACCAGATGAACTGCAAGGCTGCGTGTGGCCCATCTCATCTATGTCTATGACTACACATCCAGAAGAATCAGGTGAGGACTAAGATGAAGCCAGGCACCAGTGACCTGGCCATCATATATTTGTCCCTCAGACCCACTCTCCATCCTTCTCTGAACTTCTCCACTGGGCAGACAGCCCTTAGGGTGACCTTACATAATTGCCACCAACTCTTATCTAAGCCTTTGTATATCCTCTCTCCTTCAGTATAGACAGAACCTATGGCTTGCTCCCAACAGGTGATGGAATTTCGCTCCTGTGACTATGTAAGTTATACAACTTCATCCTAGGAGACTGGGGCTAAAGACTTTCTCTTACTCCCTTTGAAGAAGCAAACTGCTGCATGGTAGGTGGGCCTGCAAAAAGGCCCTGTGGCAGGGAGCACTAGAGCCTGAGAGGGAACACTAACTGCTGACATTTAACAAGAAAACAGGGATGTCAGTTCTATAACCACAGGAGATGAACTTTGCCAACAATCTTAGGGCACTTGGAAGTAGATATTTCCCCAGCTGAGCCTCTGCTGAGATTCCAACCCTGGCTGACACCTAGACTGCTGCTTGATGAGACTCTGGAACAGAGAAACCAGCTAAGCAGTTCCTGGACTTCTGACCTGCAGAAACAGTGACATAACGAATGTGTGTTATTTTAAGTCACTAACTTTGTGCTAATTTGTTACACAGCAAAACCTTCTAATACATTGTTTTACTTACTTGAAATGGGGCTCCTTTGCCCTCTGGCTTCCCAGTGTGTTCAGCCAGTGGGGGGCACCCAGAGCCCAGAGGTGATGAGTGAGTGAGGTTGGGGTATGTATTCTACTGAGTCCCTCCCTTATGTACAAAGCCAATAGCTCTCTCCATACAATTATATTTCCTGGGTCAGGAGATCATTCCCTCCTCTTGCTCTGTCACCCTCACCTGACTGTTAGTACTGCCCCCAGACTACTCTGTGTACTCTGATCACTTCTTGGCAAATAATCCCTTTATTAGATCCTCTTCAAATGATCTAGACCAATATGCAATCTGTTTCCTGATGGGACCTGGCTGACATAAGAAGTATCCAAGGAGATATATTGCATGAGGATCCTCTCTTTCCCTCAACAAGTGCAATGAGGACAAATGAAATTAGAGTATCCATGCCAAGTAGCCTGTGTGCTTATAGACTGGTGGATAATTATTAAATTACTTTCTATAGACAGTCTTGAAAGAATTGATTTGGGATTGAAAAGTAGAGACCTGTGTCTTCCAGGAATGGAGAACAAATATTGGCAATTTCTGAAAGAAAATGAGTGACATGCAAACTTCTAAGTTAAGGCCCCATCTATACTTATACAGTGGAAGCTGATCAAATGGGAGGTTCAGAGACCCATCAGGGGTAGAGAAGAAGGAAATAAACTAACACTCATGCACACCATGTTTGTTTCTCTGGTGAAATGGGCTTATTCCATATCTGCCATTTTGATGGGGATATGTCACATTTTATTATCATTATCAGGGCTATCACTTATTGGGCACCAATCATTCATACATTATATGATACTGCAGTGCCTCCTTAAGTCCTCATAAAAACCCTGTGGAAATGAGTTGGTTGAGGCCCAGAGAGAGGAAATGATTTTTCCACAGTCACAAATCATGTAAGTAGTGGAGCCTCCATTTGAGCCTGAGACTGTCCGAGTCATTCTTTGTGCTCAGTACCATAAACCAATGCACATTATTATAGACTTCACCTCACTCCAGAGAAAGTGAAGGCTTAGATTATGTCATGAATTGTGAAATGGAAGGTTATTATTTATTCATAAAGGCAGTGGTTTTAATCTCAGTAGAAGCCACTTGAAAAATAATGTGCTTTTGATATAGACATGTAAATAGAATGTTGTTTCATGAGTATGCCCATCATTCTTTCTTGTCGCCTGCAATAAGCTGAGGTTTGTCTTTCAGGTCTGACATGTACAGTTAGAAACATGCATTGAGCACATTTTGGGTTCTTTTATCATGACGCATGTTGACTCAAGGCAGAAATATTGCTATTGCCTATTAAGTTTTGCATTAATTAGAAACCCAATAACTCTAATGGTTTTATGTTCATTGTTGCCTCTAATACTAGAGGGTAATTTGCTGTTGTTGTTTTTGTTTCTTTTCTCAATCAGATATCTGCCAGCACCTTGTAAAGCGAAGCCTCAGGATCCTTGTTCTGTAGTGGATGAGACAGGCACAGCCCATGGTAACGTAAGACCATGAACATGCTGAGATTTTAGGAATAATGTTTATGTGAAGTGGAAAACAGTTCATCTTACAGGCGATCCCTGGGTTACGAATGTCTGACTTTTGGACTCATACGTGCCCTTTAATGTTATGTATATTTGCCCTCATTTTAAAATGATTCAAACAATCAACCCTTACTTGCTGCAAATTCTTTATCACAGTCACCTTAATTTGCTGCACGTGCAGCTTTTAAATCATTGAAAAGTCTTTGGGCCTTTTCTTGAGCTAATGTAAGGCTAAGTAAGAACTGTATGCATCTATTCTGACTTACCTACAACTTGAACTTGAAGTCTTAAAGACAGTTAGGCACAGATCTCATTCATAACCTGGGGACTACCTGTACTCATTCTGAATCCAAACAAAATTGTAAAGGGAATAGTGGATATTTTACATTTTTTCCATTCTGCTGTATCTTCAAAGAATGAGGCACAATGACATTGATGTTATTTTTGGCACGAGTTCAATGATGCTCACCCTGGCTTCCATCATTGCACAGTTCTCTGGAAAAAGAGAATTGTGACTCCTCACTCCCCAAGCAGAGCACTAGAGACAGGACCACATGGTTTGCTGTCAGGGTTTGACACGTAGCAGGGAAACGGGGTGGTACTCTAGGTTAATTTACCAAAAACCAATCCACGTAATGGCAAATTCATCACATTTAATAACTCTACACACGCTCTATAAAGTTTTGTTTCTATGGACTATTTATAAAGTTTACAGGAACTCATGTGAAATTGATTAGAAAATCCAAAGAGTGGGTGAGCATGTGCACTTTTCCATTGACCCTAATATCCATTTTGCTGTCCCACCCTCTAGTCCTAAGATTCCCCTCTTCCCTTCTCGTTCTCTTCTCTCTTACCTCAATTTCTCCTCTTTCTGTTGTTCATCTGTACATCGCCATCTGACTTGCGGAATCTCCTTTCTTCTTACTGTCCATTAGTCTCCAAGAAGGGTAGTATAGACTGATTTAAGCATCTTGGTGCCTTCATGGCGTGCCTTATTCTAGGCCTGCTTTGGAAAAATATTTAATCTAGCTTCTGTGTTAATATCCATGTTGAAGGAGTCTGTCTTAAGTTCCTCTAGAAAAATTAATTATATATATATATACATACGCATATATGTTATTGTTTTTAGGTGCCATCGATTTGGTTCTGACTCATAGCCACCCTTTGTACAACAGAACAAAACAGTGACTGTTCCTGTGCCATCCTCACAATCATTGTTGTGCTTGAGCCTATTTTTGCAACTACTGTGTTAATCCATCTCGTTGAAGGTCTTCCTCTTTTTTGCTGACTCTCTGCTTTATCAAGCATGATGTTCTTCTCCAGGGACTGATCTCTCCTGATAACACATTCAAAGTATGTAAGATGTAGTCTTGCCATCCTTGATTCTAAGGAGCATTCTGGCTGTACTTCTTCCAAGACAGATTTGTTTGTTCTTTTGTCAGTTCATGGTATATTCCATATCTTTGCCAACACTTTAGTTCAAAGGAGTCAATTCTTCTTAGTCTTTGTTATTCATTGTCCAGCTTTCACAAGCACATGAGGTGAATGAAAACATCATATATATATGCATATATACATAGAGAGAAAGAGAGAGAGAGTCGGCTTACATGATGGAAAGGGCTGGCAAGTCTAAAATCTGCCAGTCAGGTGACAAGATGGAGATTCTTTGGTCTTGTGTCCCAAAATCCATAGGTAAGAGATTTGGATGGTGTGATCATTAAGGTTATGTGTCGACTTGGCTGGGCCAAGATTCTCAGTGATTTGGCAGTTATGACATAGTTTGGCAGTCATATAATGATATAATCACTTCCATGATGAGATTTCATATAATGAGATCACCTCCACGATGGAATCTGCTGTGAGTAGCCAATCAGCTGGAAGGAGGTTTCCTTGGGTGTGTGGTCTGTGTCAAATACATAAGGCAAGGCTTGTGGGCTTTTGCTCACTCTGGATCCTGCAGCTGGCTCCTGTTAGTCTGATGTCTGGTTCTTGGGACTCGAGCGAGCAGCTTACCTGCCGTCTTGCTTGCCGATCTTGGGATTAGCCCGTCTTCACAGCATATGAGCAAGAGCTTTGCTGTTTGTCCTGCTGATCTTGGGTTCGCCAGCCTCATGGCTACGTGAATTAGAAGAAGCCTCTATCCTGACCCACGGACTTGGGAAGTTCCAACCTCTACAACAGCATGAAGCATTTCCTTGATATAAATCTATATATATACTTTACTGGTTTTGCTTCTCCAGAGAACCCGGTCTAAGACAAGTGGGAAGACTGAAGAGTGATGGAGTTATGGAAAAATAACTCTATAATCTGGAGGCAGAATAGATCCTAGGAAAACTCCCCTTTTGCTTTTATGACCTTCAACTTAATGAGGCCCACCCACATTATGAATGATAATCTACTGTACTTAAGGGCAACTAACTTAATCCCATATAACTATTTCATAACAATCTTGACTGGTGTTTGACCAGAGAACCGGGCACCAGAGCCTATCTAAGATGACACATAAAACTAACTATCACAGTGTCTCAAGATAGTTCCTTGAGAATCTCAAGAGCCTCCTCGTTGGATTACAAATTAGAATTGACCTATGGTTCTCGCTAAAACTATGAATGTAAACTGAAGAATAAACCGCGGTAGTCATATAATCAGATGACTTATCTATGTTGTTAGTTACTGTGGAGTTGGCTCTGACTCATGGCAAACTTATGTATAACTGTGGTTCAATGGATCACTTTTATATGATCTTTCCTACCATGGTCTCATAACTCCCACTGAAGTGATTGGGTGGAACTATGGGTTGTTGTTAGCTGCCATTGAGTCAGTTCCAACTCATAATGACCTTATGTACAACAGAACGAAACACTGCCCAGTCCTGTGCCATCAGCACAATTGTTGTTATACGTGAGCCCATTGTTGCAGCTACTGTGTCAATTCACCTCATTGAGGATCTTCCTCTTTTTTGCTGACCCTCCACTTTACCAAGCATGATGTCCTTCTCCAGAGGCTGGTCCCTCCTGATAACATGTCCAAAGTAGGTGATACAAAGCCTTGCCATCCTTGCTTCTAAGGAGTACTCTGGCTGTACTTCTTCCAAGATAGATTTGTTTGTTCTTATGAAAGTCCACGGTATATTCAATATTCTTCACCAACACCATAATTCAAAGGCATCAAAGCTTCTGCCTTCTTTATTCATTGTCCAGCTTTCCATGCATATGAGGAGATTGAAAGCACCATGGCTTAGGTCAGGCACTCCTTAGTCCTTAAAGTGACATCTTTGCTTTTTAACACATTAAAGAGGTCTTTTGCAGGAGATTTGCCCAGTGCAACGCACCATTTGATTTCTTGACTATTGCTTCCATGGGCATTGATTTTGGATACAAGTAAAATGAAATCCTTGACAACTTCAATATTGTCTCTGTTTATCATGATGTTGCTTATTGGTCCAGTTGTGAGAATTTTTGATTTCTTTATGTTAAGCTGTAATCCATGCTGAAGGCTGTAGTCTTTGATCTTCATCAATAAGTGCTTCAAGTCCTCTTCACTTTCAGCAAGCAAGGTGGTGTCATCTGCTTAATGCAGGCCGTTAATGAGTCTTCTTCCAATCCTGATGCTGCATTCTTCTTCATATTGCCCAGCTTCTCGCCTTATTTGCTCAACATACAGATTGAACAAGTATGGTGAAAGAATACAACCCTGAGACACATATTTCCTGATTTTAAACTACACAGTTTTGCCTTGTTCTGTTCAAATGACTGCCTCTTGGTCTGTATACAGGTTCTGAATGAGCACAGTTAAGTGTTCTGGAATTCCCATTCTTCATAGTGTTATCCACAATTTGTTATGATCCACACAGTTGAATGCCTTTGCATAGTCAATAAAGCACAGGTAAACATCTTTCTGGTATTCTCTGCTTTCAGCCAGGATCCATGTGACATCAGCAATGATGTTGCTCATTCCACATCCTCTTCTGAATCCGGCTAGAATTTCTGGCAGTTCCCTGTCGATGTACTGCTCCAACCACTTTCGAATGATCTTTAGCAAAATTTTACTCGTGTGTAATATTAATGATATTGTTTGATAATTTCCACATTCTGTTGGATCACCTTTCTTTGGAATGGGCACAAATATGGATCTCTTCCAGTCAGTTGGCCAGGTAGCTGTCTTCCAACTTTCTTGGAATAGAGGAATGAGTGCTTCCAGGGCTGCATCCTTGTGTTGGTGCATCACAATTGGTATTGCATCAATTCCTGGAGACTTGTTTTTCACCAATGCCTTCTGAGCAGCTTAGATTTCTTCCTTCAGTACCATCAGTTCTGGATCATATGCTACCTCCTGAAATGGTTGAAGGTCAACTAATTCTTTTTGGTCCAGAATATCTATGTATTCTTTCCATCTTCTTGTAATGCTTCCTGTGTCATTTAATATTTTCCCTGTAGAATCCTTCAGTATTGCAACTCACTGCTTGAATTTCCTCTTCATTTTTTTCAGCTTGAGAAATGCAGAATGTCTTCCTCCCTTTTGGTTTCCTAACTCCAGGTCTTTGCACATGTCATTGTAATACTTTACTTTGCAAGTAATCTTCTATTCAGCTTTTACTTCATCATTTCTTCCTTTTGCTTTACCTACTCTACATTCAAGAGCAAGCTTCAGAGTCTCTTCTGACATTCATTTTGGTCTTTTCTTTCTTTTTAATGACCTGTTGCTTTCTTCACGTATGATGTCTTTGATGTCATTTCACAACATGTGTGGTCTTTGGTCATTAGTGTTTAATGAGTCAAATCTATTCTTCAGATGGTCTCTAAATTCAGGTGGAATATACTCAAGGTCATACTTTGGCTCTTGTGGACTTGCTCTAATTCTTCAGCTTCAACTTGAACTTGCATATGAGCAATTGATGGTCTGTTCTGCAGTCAGCCCCAAGCCTTGTTCTGCCTGATGACATTGAGCTTTTCCATCGGCTCTTTCCACAGGTGTAGTCAATTTGATTCCTGTGTGTTCTGTCTGGTGAGGTCCATGTGTATAGTTGCCATTTATTTTTGTTGTTGAAAAAAGACTTCCTGAGACTATTGCCCTGAGATACTTACTAAACCTTGAACAAAAACTGTCTCTTGAAGTCAGCTTTTAGCAAAATAACAAGTTGGCATACAAAATAATGGATATTACCTAAGACTATAGGGCTTCATTAAAAAATCATCTATATGGTCAACAAAAGATCAACAATTACTCTACAGCAAAGATGAGAAGACAAGGGAGCAGGGAAACTAGAGTACTAGAAATAGAACAACAAGACTCTATGGCAAAGGGGTTTTTAAAAATATATATATCTGTATTCATATCATTTATTTGATATTATTATCATAAACCAAAAACCAAACCCATTCCTGTTGAGTTGATTCCAACTTATAGTGACACTATAGGACAGAGTAGAACTGACCCATAGGGTTTCCAAGGAGCAGCTTGTAGATTCTAACTGCCAACCTTTTGGTTAGCAGCCAAATGCTTAACCACTGCACACCAGGGCTTCACTATCGTAATAACTTCCTTTAATTCATTAAACATAATTTTATCTAATTATTTGCATGTTTATAATAGCTACTTTGAAGTCAATGTCTGATAAGTCCAACATTTGGGCCCCTTCAAAGGCAGATGTTATTGTTATTTTTTCCCGTGTGTGGGTCACATTTTCTGTTTCTTTGTACATCTTGTAAGTTTTTGCTGAAAATTGGAATTTTTAGATAATACTGTGCAGCAACTCTGGATAGTGGTTCCCTCTGCCAAGTCTGTTGTTGTTTGCTCGTTTCCTTCTCTATAAGTGAATTATTTAGATGGATCAGTTCAGTGAAGGCTATGTCCCTTGCATTGTGTTACTTCTGATTTTCTGCTCATTTTTTTTTTTTCCTCATATTGTCTTCAAGCCTGTCTTCCTAGAGTCTGTTCTTTGATTGGTACTATTTAGTTGTCAAGAAGTGATTGAGCCAAGGCTATGCTTATACCCTGTGAACTAGTAAAGTCTTAACTTTTATCACTGAATCTGTATCTGGCTTGGAGACTCTTTTACTGCTGAAGGAGTTTATGAATTTTCCATGCATTCATCCAGGGACTTGTATCTCAGACATCCCCTCTCCAGTCACTTCTCAGAGGGTGGGGCCTTGAGTATACCCAGTCTAATCAGCTGGGATTACCATGGTTTCTGTTGGGCTCTCTTTGACAGTCTCTTTTCCCAATTTTCCCATTAAGCTTTTGGCTAATCTGTCTCTACTGGTATCACATCTAGCTGTTAGCCTCCAATAATAGCTTGCTGACGTCAACAACGTCCTGGTGTATAAATTGTCCCACAGTTTGATCCAATTAAAGTTGGACCCTTTAACAAGGGCAGGGTGTTAACTATTTGGAGGGTTTCTCTGGCCCTTCCTTGGGAAGACCTTCTGCTTTATGGACCAGAAGAGGAAGGAGGATGGTACTTGACTGGGTTCCCCAACCGTCTTCACTACAAATCAGGAGCTACATATATGTGGTATGGGAGGGTAACTGGTGCCACTGCTGGGTTGCCTAGCTTCCAACACTCTCCATTATGGTTCTTCACAGCCCAGAGTCAAAAGGATGAGATCTGCTGCTGCTGATTTATCTAAAAGAGCTTTTCCATTCCAGGAATTTAGGGGAGCCATTTGGCTGCTGGGCCCAATGGTGCAGCTCTCTTATAACACAAAATTGTGTGGGAAAGTGGGAAATAATGCTTCCCCAGCTGCCCCACCCATATCCTTTTCACTTAGTGAGAGTTAGGAGTGGGGAATCAGGCATTGCCTCTCAACTGTCACCATCATAGTCAATATAGGCCCTCTCCAGCATGGAGCTGTGGAAAATATGATCTTCCAAAGTTCACTGGCTTCCAAATCCACCTGAAACAGCACTTTCACCCCAGAAAGCTGGGAGGAGGGGATGCCACTTGGCTGCCAAGCTTATCGGAACAACTCTTCTGCAAAGGGCAGTTGTGGGGTAGGGTGTGGGTGTACTCCTTAGCACCAATGCCACAGCCTCTTACTATTCTTACTGAGTTTTCATATTGCTAAGTGCTTCTTTGTGGTAAGCTCTGTGAAAAATCTCCAAAAACTTTGAATTATTGTTTTTGCTAATTTTGACTAGCTTAATGTCTCTGCAGGGAAGAGATTTCCCTGAGTTCTTTTAACCAACATTCTGTAAGTCCTGCCTTTGAGCATTACTCCATCTTTAAAATTAGAGCTCTCTATGTGTTATTACGGAAACCCTGATGATGTAGTGGTTAAGTGCCATGGCTGCTAACCAAAAGGTTGGCAGTTCAAATCCACGAGGTATTCCTTGGAAATTCTCTGAAGCAGTACTACTGTTTCCTATAGGGCTGCTATGAGTTGGAATTGACTCCATGGCAACTTTTTTTTTTCCACATGTTATTATTGTGCTGCATCATTATATCATTTTCTACAAAATCTTCTCCTCACTGAAATACTATGCCAATATACTTCTTTTTAACACCAATTTTACTTCAACAAAAATAAGTGGAAATGGTAATTCCAAGTGAGTTTTGTCTTTCGTAACAATGTAATTTGTCTACATGATATAATCAACTCACTGGATCATTATTTTAGACTGCATGTTTTTTTTTTTTCCTTTCTTCAATTTAATTAGCATAAAGCTTTGATGAAAAACACATTAGTATTCTGAGAATGATAATATAAAAATGTCCTAGTTACTGGAGAAGCAGCAAAAAAAAAAAAAAAAAAAAAAATGCATGCTGAATGACAGCGTGCAGATAGTGTCAGGATAACAGCTTGGTAGGATGACAAAGCTTAGCTGAGAATCAGGAGCTTGCCTTTTCTCTAAAACCTACTCGGTCTTATTGTGCAAACTGGAACTATCATTTCATTCTTTGTACCTCACTACAGTACATACAGTAAGTGAGGTACAGAGAATGAAATGATAGTTCCAGTATCATTAGTATATACAGTAAGACAAATCTTGTAGAATGATAGCGTTTAATGAGTTAATGGGTCACCAAGTATCTGTTTAAATATATTCTTCTGGGTCAAAAAAAATCGGAATCCCAGAAAGGAAGCATGGGGCTGAGAGAAAAGGATAAGATATCAGGATCACAGGGTCTGAAAAGTAGAAGACTTGAGGCCATCTAGCATGTTCAGTGTCTAACTTATTTTTTATCAGAAGGAACATTTTTTTAAAAGAAAACCTTAAATGGAGACTGAATATATAAATAACAATGTTTGGGTAGAAGTGGAGTCACAGAAAGTCCTGCCATCCTGACTTGCCCACATCTCCAAAAATACTCCCTGAGACAAAATTGCAAATTCTAGGCCCTTTAGAACCCAGACACCCTGAAGTGCTAACCTGATTTGATCCAGCTATTCACTCTTGAATATGAAATCGTTTATGATGAGGAATACTACAATTCAAGGTGTGGTCCTGCCGAGGTACATGTAGTAGTGAGACAGGTCTGGGTTCCTGAGGTACTGTTTAAACTATTTCTCAAGTTCTTATAATAGTGGTCTTATACAATATTTTTCCTTTTGCAACTGACTAATTTCACTCAGCATAATGCCTTCCAGAGTCATCCATGTTATGAAATGTTTCACAGATTCATCACTGTTCTTTATTGATGCCTAGTATTCCGTTGTGTGAATATACCATAATTTATTTATCCATTCATCCATTGATGGGCACCTTGGTTGCTTCCATCTTTTTGCTATTGTAAACAGTGCTGCAATAAACATGGATGGCCATATATCTGTTCGTGTAAAGGCTCTTATTTCTCTAGGACATATTCTGAGGAGTGGGATTGCTGGGTCGTATGGTAGTTCTATTTCTAACTTTTTAAGGAAGCACCAAATCGATTTTCAAGCTGGTTGTACCATTTTACATTCCCAAAGCAGTGTATAAGTGTTCCAATCTCTCCACAGCCTCTCCAACATTTATTATTTTGTGTTCTTTGGATTAATGCCAGCCTTGTTGGAGTGAGATGGAATCTCATTGTAGTTTTGATTTACATTTCTCTAATGGCTGAAGACCGAGGGCATTTCCTCATGTATCTGTTAGCTGCCTGAATGTCTTCTTTAGTGAAGCGCCTGTTCATATCCTTTGCCCATTTTTTAATTGGGTTGTTTATCTTTTGTGGTTGTTTTAGCAGAATCATGTACATTTTAGAGATCAGGTGGTGGTCAGAGATGTCATAGCTAAAAGTTTTTTCCCAGTCTGTAGGTGGTCTTTTTACTCTTTTGGTGACGTCTTTAGATAAACATAGATGTTTGATTTTTAGGAACTCCCAGTTTCTCTTTGGCATTTTTAGTAATGTTTTATATTCTGTTTATGCCATATATTGGCCTCCTAACATTGTCCTTATTTTTTCTTCCCTGATCTTTATCGTTTTAGATTTTATGTTTAGGTCTTTGATCCATTCTGAGTTAGTTTTTGTGCATGGTGTGAGGTATGGGTCCTGTTTCATTTTTTTTGCAGATGGATATCCAGTTATGCCAGCACCATTTGTTAAAAAGACTATCTTTTCCCTAATTTACTGACACTGGGCCTTTGTCAAATATCAGCTGCTCATATGTGGATGGATTATATCTGGATTCTCAATTCTGTTCCATTGGTCTATGTGTCTGTTGTTGTACAAGTAGCAGGTTGTTTTGACTACTGTGGCAGTATAATAGGTTCTAAAATCAGGTTTGTTTGGTTTGTTCTTTTTTTGTTTGGTTTTTGAGGTTTTTTTTTTTCTTTTTTATTGCTTTCCTCTCTCTCCTTTCCTTTCTACTCTTTCTCCCATCCAGCTAGCCCCATCTATCATCCCATCCCCTTCTTGACAGGCTGTGATTTTTTGGTTTGTTTGCTTTGTTCTTTTTGTGCATGTGTGTGTTTCTGTTTGTTTGTTGATAGTTTTTTTTTTTTTTTTTTGCCATATGTGTTGCTTCTTTTTCTCCCCTTCTTGATGAGCTGTAATTTTTTGGTTTGATCGCCTTGGTCTTTTTTAATTTGTTTTTCAATAGGTCTTTTTTTTTTTCTTGCCTTTTGTGTTGCTTCTCTCTCTCCCTTCTTTGCTTTACTCTCTCCCACCCAACTAGCCCCTTGTGCCATCCACTCTCCTTCTTGATGGGTGCGATGATTTTTGTTTGTTTGCTTTTTTTCCCCTTCTCTTTCTTTTCCTTTCCTTTTTGCCACCCACACAGCCTTGTGCACCACCCCCACCACTTTTGGAGAGTCTTGTGCTCAGCCTCGCCAGGTCTGCGCCACTGTCACTGAGCTTCTCCTTCAGGGCCATTTTATTTATTTATTTATTGTTTGGTTTCTTTTTTTTTTCTGTCTGTTTGTTTTGTTGTTATTGTTTCTTCTCTCCCTCTCCCTTCCTTCCTTTCCTACTTCGCATCCATCCAGCCCCATGTGCCGCCCTCAACTTCTTGGCTGGCTGTACTGTTCCACTCAGCTGGAGAGCCTCTGGCACATGGCCTACCTGGGTCTGCACCACCCCCACAGGTCAGCTCCCTCAACACCATATTTTATGTTTTTTTTTTAATCTTTTTTCCTTCTCCTTTCCTTCTCCCTCACACCTAGGCCCTTCACTGCCTATGCCCCTTTCTGAAAGGTTGTGCCATACCACAGTGCAGGAGAGACATCAACTCACAGCCACCCCAATTCTGTCCCACCCACAATGGCCAGCACACCACCATCATATTTTTTGTTGTTTTATTTATTTATTTTTATTTGTTTGTTGATTTCCTTTCTGTTTTTCCCCTCGTTCTTTTCCTTTCTTTCACCCACCTAGCCCCATACACCACCCACAATACTTTTTGATAGGCCAAGCCACAGAGCTCAGAGAACCACCAGCCCATGGCCTAGCTGGGTCTGCCCCACCCCCACTGACCGACTCCTACCTCACAACAGTTTTATTTACTTTTTTCTTCTCATTATTTTTACTTAACTTTTTGCAGCTTTTTCCCTATTTTGCCATTGTTTATCTCTTCTTTCTCTTCTTTGACCTACCACTTAGCTCTGAACTTCATATTCTCTCTTTCCCTCCTGCTTATCTGCACCTGTGCCAAGTGCCATGCCCCGAGCAGTACTGACACAGTTGCCCGACCCTGCCCTGAACTTCCCTCAGTGCCATTTTGTCGCCCCCAGTTTATACCACAAATACCCATCTCTGCCTCTCTAACTCTGCTGGATCTGCCTTGTTGCACCATAGTTGAGTGACCATCCCTACATACTTGGACAAGGTGGTGAGAAGTATACCAACAGCAAGCAAGGAACAAAACACACCTGCCCAGACATAATCAAATTAAAAAAAGCAATACAAAACAATCAAATCTGCAATCAATAAATGAAGAAAATAATTCCCGTACATCCTGGAGACGGCAAACAATATCAAGACATATTAAAAAAAAGAGAGAGAGAGAGAGGATGGCTCCAGAAAGTGACCAAACACCAGATGACCCTCTGCTAGAAGAAAAAGCACCAGAACTATCTGATAGGGAATTCAGAGCTCTAATATTCAAGGTTCTCCAACAGATGAAGGAAAATGCAGACAAAGATAAAAAAATAGACAAAGTCATGGAAAATACAGACAAAATCATGGAAAAGACAAGCAAAACAATGAAAGAAATCAGGAGAATAATACATGGACAAAATGTCAAAATAAATAAACAAATAGAAAGCATACAAAAACAGCAATTAGAAATCCAAAAGATAAACAAGATTTCAGAAATGGACAGTGCAACAGAAGGTTTTAGGAGCAATTTTTGAAACAATGGAAGATAGGATCAGCAAAATTAAAAAAAAAAAAATCCTTGGATACCACTTTGAGGAAAAATCGGGGAAAAGAACAAACAAAAAGTGAACAAACCCTGAGAACAATGTGGGATATAATCAAAAGCAAAAAATTTGCATGTGATCAGAGTTCCAAAATGGGGCAAGAAGCCGGAAAAAGCAGAGAGGATCATTGAAGATTTGCTGACAGAAATGTTCCCTAATATCATGAAGGATGAAAAGTTGACAATCCAAGAAGCTCAACAAACACTATATAGGATAGACCCCAAAAGAAAAGCACCCATAATCACACTTGCTAAAACCAAAGACAAAGAAAGGATCCTGAGAGACATTGAGAAAAATGAAAAGTCACATACAAAAGCGAAACAATAAGGCTAAGTTCTGACTACTCAGCAGAAACCATGCAGGCAAGAAGGCAATGGAATGACATATATAAAATCTTGAAAGAAAAAAAAAAGTCAACCAAGAATAATATATCCTGCAAAACTCTCACTCAAATATGATGGCAAAATTAGGACATTTCCAGATAAACAGAAACAAAGTGAATACATAAAAACCAAAACAAACTTGCACAAATTATTAAAGGGAGTCCTTCAGTTAGAACACAAACAACATCAGACAACAACCTGACTGTAGCACATAAGACATCAGCCAGATAACATCCTAGATAATGAACACTTGAGGATAAAATAAAACTAAGAGATTTACAACAGGGAATCAGAGACTTCAATCTGTAAATGACAACAATGTCAGAACAATAGAAGAGGGAATAGGTGGTATAGGTATAGAACTTTCAAATGGAGAGGAAGTCAAGACATTATTAAGTAATAAAAGGCTGACTTAAACTTAGGAATATGGGGTAAATTTTAAGGTAACCACAAAGATAGTTAACAAACCTACTCATCAAAATAAAGAGGAAAAACAAGGTGTCCGTGAATGCAAATTCTACAAAGATGAAAGATATGAAAAGAAAGAAATCCACAAACAAAAGGAATTCAGCACTGAAAAATAGGAGGAACAAGAAAACATCAGCAGCACACAAAACAAAAAGCACTACAAAATGACAACAAAATACACCTCTCAATAATCATACTGAATGTAAATGGATTAAATGCACCCATAAAGTGATGGAGAGTGACAGAATGGGTAAAAAAAAATAGACCCATCATTATGCTGTCTACAAGACACACACCTTAGAAACAAAGACATAAATTTATTAAAAAGCAAAGGATGGAAAAAATATACTAAGCAAACAGCTACCAAACAAGAGCGGAAGTAGCAATACTAATCTCAGATAAAATAGCTTTAAAACAAAACCCACCACAAAAGACAAAACACACCAAACCCAGTGCCGTCGAGTTGATTCCGACTCATAGCGGCCCTATAAGACAGAGTAGAACTGCCCCACAGAGTTTCCAAGCAGTGCCTGGCAGATTCGAACTGCTGTCCCTTTGGTTGGCAGCCATAGCACTTGACCACTATGCTGCCAGGGTTTCCAATAAAAGACAAAGAGGGGCATTATATAATGGTTAAAGGGACAATTCACCATGAAGACGTAATAAATATCTATGCACCCAATGACAGGACTCCAAAATACATAAAACGAACTCCAGCAGTACCGAAAACAGGAATTGAGAGTTCCACAATAGTAGTAGGAGACTTCAACACACCACTGTCAGTAAAGGACAGAAAAGCTAGAAAGAAACTAAACAAAGATACAGAAAATCTAAGGGCCGCAGTCAATTAACTTGACCTCATATACATATAAAGAGCACTTCACCTAACAGCAGTTAAATACACATTCTTTTCCAATGAGTGTGGAATGGTTTCCAGAATACACCATATCATAGGCCACAAAGCAACCTTCAACAAAATCCAATACCTTGAGATAATACAAAGTATCTTCCCTGATCACAACACCATCAAAGTAGAAATTAATAAAATGAAGAGCAGGCCAAAAAAAAAAAAAAAAAAATCAAATACATGGAAACTGAATAACACCCTGCTTTTTAAAAAATTACTGGGTAACAGAAAAAAATAAATACGGAATAAAAAAATTCATAGAATCAAATAAGAATGAAAACACATTGTACCAAAACCTTTGGGACACAACAAAGGCAGTGCTCAGAGGTCAATTTATAGCAATAGATGCACACATCAAAAAGAAGAAAGGGACAAAATCAAAACATTAGCTATGCAACTTGAACAAATAGAAAGAGAGCAGGAAAAGAATCCCACAACCACCAGAAGAAAGGAACTAATAAAGATTAGAGCAAAAATGAATGAAATAAAGAATAGAAAAACAATAGAAAGAATCAACAAAACAAGAAATTGGTTCTTTGAAAGGATCAACAAAATTGACAAACCAGTGGTCAAACTGACAAAACAAAAACAGGATAGGACGCAAATAAAGCAAATAAGAAATGAAACGGGGGACATTGCAAAAGACCTATCTGAAATAAAAAGGATTGTAACAGAGTACTATGAAAACACTATACTCCGAGAAATATGAAAAGCTAGTAGAAATGGACAAATTTCTAGAAACACATTACCTATCCAACTAACACAAACTGAAGTTGAAAATATAAACAGACTTATAACAAGAGACTGAAAAGGTAAAAAAAAAAAAAACTCCCAAACAGCAACAACAGCAAAAAAGCCCTGGCCCAGACGGCTTCACTGGAGAATTCTACTAAACATTCAGAGAAGGGATTACACCAGTATTACTTAAACTATTTCAGAACATAGAAAAGGGAGGGGTACTTCCAAATTCATTCTATGAAGCCAGCATAATCCTGATACCAAAACCAGGCAAAGACACTACAAAAAAATAAAATTACAGACCAATCTCTCTCATGAATATAGATGCAAAAAATCTCAACAAAATTCTAGCCAATAGAATTCAACATCATGTCAAAAAAACAATACACCAGGACCAAGTTGAATTCACACCAAGGATGGTACGACATTAGAAAATGAAGCAACTTAATCCACCACTGCAGCAGTATGTTGACAGGGAACTGCCAGAAATTCAGGCCTGTTTCAGAAGAGGATGTGGAACCAGGGATATCATTGCTGATGTCAGATGGATCCTGTGTGAAAGCAGAGAATACCAGAAGGATGTTTACCTGTGTTTTATTGACTATGCAAAGGCATTCGACTGTGTGGATCATAACAAATTATGGATAAAATCGCACAGAATGGGAATTCCAGAACACTTAAATTGCACTCATGAGGAATCTTTACGTAGATGAAGAGGCAGGTGTTGGAACAGAACAAGGGGATACTGATTGGTTTAAAGTGAGGAAAGGTGTGTGTCAGGGTTGTATCCTTTCATCACACCTATTCAATCTGTATGCTCAGCAAATAATATGAGACACTGGACTATATGGAGAAGAATGGGGCATCAGAATTGGAGGACGACTCATTAATGACCTGTGATATGCAGATGACACAACCTTGCTTGCTGAAAGTGAAAAAGATTTGAAGCACTTACTAATGAAGATCAAAGACCACAGCCTTCAGTATGGATTGCACCTCAACATAAAGAAAACAAAAATCCTCACAACTAGACCAGTGGGCAACATCATGATAAACGGAGAAAAGACTGAAGTTGTCAAGGATTTCATTTTACTTGGATCCACAATCAACAGCCATGGAAGCAGCAATCAAGAAATCAAAAGACTCATTGCATTGGGTAAATCTGCTGCAAAGATGTCACGTTGAAGACTAAGGTGCGCCTGACCCAAGCCATGGTATCTTGAATCACTTCATATACATGTGAAAGCTGGACAATGAATAAGGAAGACTGAAGAAGAAATGACGCCTTTGAATTGTGCTGTTGGCAAAGAATATTAAATATACTGTGGACTGCCAAAAGAATGAACAAGTCTGTCTTAGAAGAAGTACAACCGGAATGCTCCTTAGAAGCAAGGATGGTGAGACTGCATCTTACATTCTTTGGACATGTTGTCAGGAGGGATCAATCCCTGGAGAAGAACATCATGCTTGGCAAAGTACAGAGTCAGCAGAAAACATGAAGACCCTCAATGAGGTGGATTGACACAGTGGCTGCAACAATGAGCTCAAGCATATCAACGATTGTGAGGATGGTGAAGGACCAGACAATGTTTTGTTCTGTTGTGAGTAGGGTCGCTGTGAGTTGGAACCAACTCAATGGCACCTAACAACAACAATCTACCGCTTAAATAAAAGGAAAGAGAAGAAACACATGATCATCTCAATTAATGCAAAAAAGGCATCCCACAAAGTCAAACACCCATTCCTGATAAAAACTCTCAATAAAATAGGTAGAGAAGGGAAATTCCACAACATAATAAAGGACATCTATTCAAAACCAAGCCGTGGAGTTTTCAATTGCCTCATATGCATGAGAAAACTGGACGATGACTAAGAAAGACAGAAGAACTGATGCCTTTGAATTGTGGTGCTGGTGAAGAATATTGAACATACCATGGACTGGCAAAATAACAAACAATTCTGTTTTGGAAGAAATACAACCAGAATGCTCCTTAGAAGCAAGGGTGGTGAGACTATTTCTCACATACTTTGGACATGTTATCAGGGGAGATCAGTTCCTGGAGAAGGACATCATGCTTGGAAAAGTATAGGGTCAGTGAAAAAGAGGAAGCCCGGAAGCCCCTCAACGAGTTGGACTGACACAGTGGTTGCAACAATGGGCTCAAGAATAACCATGATTGTGAGGATGGCACAGGACTGGGTAGTGTTTTGTTGTGTTGTACATAGGGTCACTATGAGTCATAACTGACTTGACGGTACCTAAATGCAGCAACAACACACAAAGCCAACAGCCAACATCATTCTTAATGGAGAAAGGCTGAAATCATTCCTCTTGAGAATAGGAACACCAATAAAGAGAACTATGAAAAGGAAATCAGGAAAACAAGACCTTTTTTTTTTTTTTTTTTATAATAGCCCCTAAAAATGAAATACTTAGAAATAAATCTAACCAGGGAGGTAAAAGACCTATACAAAGAAAACGACAAAACACTACTGCAAGAAACCAAATGAAACCTACATAAATTGAAAAATATACCATACCCATGGATAGGTAGACTCAACATTGTGAAAATGTCAATTCTACCCAAAGCATTCTACGAATACAATGCAATCCCAATTCAAATACCAATGGTATTCTTTAAAGACATGTAAAAAAGTAATCATTAACTTTATATGAGATGGAACGAGGCCCTGGATTAGTAAAGCAGCATTGAAGAAGAAGAAAAAAGTAGGAGGATTCACACTACCTGATCTCAGAACCTACTATACAGCTACAGTAGTCAAAGCAGCCTGGTAGCAGTACAATGATAGACACATTGACCAATGGAACAGAATTGAGAACCAGAAGTAAATCCATCCACCGACGGTCACCTGATCTTCAACAAAGGCCCAAAGTTTGTCAAATGGGGAAAAGACAGTCTTTTTAACAAATAGTGCTGGCAAAACTAGATGACCATCTGCAAAAAAAAAAAAAAAAAAAAAAAAAAAGACATAGAACCCATACCTCACACCATACACAAAACTAATTCACAACATATCAAAGACCTAAATATAAAATCAAAAACTATAAAGATCATAAAAGAAAAAATAGAATCAACCCTAGAGGCCCTAATATGTGGCATTAACAGGATACAAAACATAACTAACCACACACAAACACCAGAAGATAAGCTAGATAACTGGGATCTTCTAAAAATTAAACTCATCAAAAGACTTCACCAAAAGAGTAAGAAGAAAACCTACAGACTGGGAAAAAAATCTTGGCTATGACAAATCAGACAAAGGTCTAATCTCTAAAATCTACAGGAAAATCCAATACCTCAAAAAAAAAAAGACAAATAATCCAGTTAAAAAATGGGCAAAGGGTATGAATAGGAACTTCACCAAAGAAAATATTCAGTTGGTTATCAGATACATGAAGAAATTCTTGAGATCAATAGGCATTAAAAAATAGGAACTTCACCAAAGAAAATATTCAGTTGGTTATCAGATACATGAAGAAATTCTTGAGATCAATAGGCATTAGAGGAATGCAAATTGAAACCACAATGAGATATCACCTCACCCTGGCATTACTGGCCTGAATTTAAAAAAAAAAACAAAACAGAAATTAACAAATGCTGGAGCGGCTGTGGGGAGATTGGGACTCTTATGCATTTCTGGTGGGAATGAAAAATGGTACAACCATTTTTGGAAAACAAGATAGTGCTTCCTTAAAAAGCTAGGAATAGAAATACTATACAATCCAGCAACCCCACTCCTAGCAATATATCCTAGGGAAATAAGAGCTGTCACGTGAATAGATATATGCACACCCAGGTTCATTGCAGCATTATTCAGAATAGCAAAAAGATGCAAACAACCTAGGAGCCTATCAACAGATGAATGGATAAACAAAATATGTTACATACACACAATGGAATATTACACAATGATAAAGAACAATGATGAATCTGCAAAGCATCTTAAACATGGATGAATTTGGAGGACTTTATGCTGAGTGAAATAAGCCATTACGAAAGGACAAATATTATATGAGATAACTACTATAAAAAGTCATGAGAAGGTTTGCACAAAAAAAGAAACAATCTTTGATGGTTTCAAGGGAGATGGGGAGTGGCAGGGAAAGACACTAAATAGACAATAAACAAGTGGCAACTTTGGTGAAGGGTAAGACAGTTAAAAAAAAATTTTTTTTTTTTTTTTTAAGACAGTACACAATACTGGGGAAGTTAGCACAACTTGTCCAAGGCAGGGTCATGGAAGCTCCACAGACACGTCCAAACTCCCAGAGGGACCAAATTTCTGGGCTGAGGGCTCTGGGGGCCATAGTCTTGGGGAATACCTAGCTCAGTTGGCATAACACAATTTACAAAGAAATGTTCTACATTCTACTTTGGTGAGTAGCATCTGGGGCTTTTTAAGCTGTGAACAGCCATCTAAGATACTCCAATGATCTCACCCTGCCTGGAGTAAGAGAGAAAGAAAGATACCAAAGACACAAGGGGAAGATTAGTTCAAAGGACTAATGGACCACAACTACCACAGTCTCCACTACAGTGAGTCCAGCACAACTAGATGGTGCTCTGTAAGGCTTCATCTAAATTAAAAATATAAGAAAAAAAAAAAAAAAGCCCTGGTGGTGTAGTACCCAAAAGGTCAGCAGTTTAAATCTGCCAGCTGATCCTTGGAAACCCTATGGGGCAGTTCTACTCTGTCCTATAGGGTCGCTATGAGTCAGAATTGACTGGAATGGCACCTAACAACAGCAAGAGGAAGGAAAATAAAGGATTTTTTAAAAAGCTTTCATTTGCTGCTTTTCTGTCATTCTTCCTTTTTTTAAAAAAATGTAGATCCAGGTTTCTGACCTACATAAATTCCTGACTCTGGTGGCACATAATTAAGCACTTGGCTGCTAACTGAAAGGTCGGTGGTTTGAACCCACCAGCCACTCCAAGGAAGAAAGATGTGGCAGTCTGCTCCCTAAAGATTACAGCCTTTTCCTATAGGGTAGCTATGGGTCAGAATGGACTCACTGGCAATGGGTTTGGTTTGGTTTTCATTATATAAATCTCTTCCTATGTAAAGTTTCAATGTTTCTTGAAAGTTTCCTCGTTTTCAGACAGATGGTAAAATTAAGTGCCTTATAGACTACTGTGAGGATTAGGTGAGACAACCTGTTGAAAAATCTTGGCAAATTGCCTACTGCGCGGTAAAGGCTCAGGCCCATGAAGTAATTAACACCTGTCTGTGCCTTTCCTCTGCTCCTGGAGCCTCGCCTTCCCGGGTAACTTACCTTCGTGGAATAGGACATGAGTAATGACTCTCTCTTGACCAACACCTTCTCCTTGCCCCATATGATGCCTGAGTCTGTGTCATGGAAACTAGAGCACTGAGGGTAAGCTCCACATCCAGGCAGGCACTTTACTTCCTCATTAGTAAAGGCAGAGCTCTTGTTAAATTTTTGTCCAATCGAATGTCTCATTACTTTTATTCATTACTGGCTTCTATTTATTCTAAATTGTTTCTTAATTAGATTCTGCTCACTGTAAAATGCATGTGAGCTGAGCGGGTTGCAGGACCAACCTTGAGGGTATAGCTGACAATGGATGATCCTCTTTGACACCAGGAAAGGGTGTTTCATTTGAAGTTCTGTTGCGTGCCAAAAATGTATCGCGGTAGACCCTGTACTTGCAGAGGAATAACTACACGGCGTTATCGTCAAAGGACTGTAAAAGCACTTTCACACCCAGGTAAAACAGAGCATATCTTGAAATCCTAGAAAACCCAAGTGTCTGCACGGATTTCAATGGGGGTAACTTGACATTCTTTTCCAACTAAGAGAATGCAGAGGCAACACTAGCGTGCATGCTTTTCAGTAAGAGAAAAAAAACTTTCTGACTTGTTCAACTCCTTTGACTCAATGAGGCAGAATGAGAAAAAACGTCTTTTTATTTTTCTTTCATGCAATGAATTCAATAACTCTGGCTCTTGCAAACACAAAGTTTACCAGGCAAAGCTACATCACAGTAGCCCCCGTGCTTGCAAAGGAATAACACGATGGTGTTACTGTTAAGAGATTGTTAAAGCACACTCACGCCCAGG
The DNA here is from genome assembly GCF_024166365.1 of Elephas maximus indicus. NCBI lineage: Eukaryota > Metazoa > Chordata > Mammalia > Proboscidea > Elephantidae > Elephas > Elephas maximus. The sequence continues at coordinate 17,488,659 of NC_064824.1, read as the reverse complement.
AAAAACAGAGCGCACCTTGAAATCCTGGAAAACACAAGTGTCTCCACAGATTTAAGTGGGTTTTTTAACTTGACATTCTTTTCCAACTAAGAGAATGCACAGGCAACACCATCTTGCATGTGTTTCAGTAAGAGAAAAAACTTTCTGACTTCATCAAATCCTCTGACTCAATCAGGCAGAATGAGAAAAACTGCCTTTTGGTTTCTCTTTCATGCAATGAACTCCATAACTTTGGCTCTTGCAAACACAACGTTTACTCAGCAAAACTACATCCAGGTAGCCCCTGTGCTTGTGGAGAAATACAGCACATTCACGTCCAGGTAAAACAGAGCGCATCTTGAAATCCTAGAAAACCCAAGTGTCTCCATGGATTTCAACGGGTGTAGCTTCACATTCTTTTCCAACTAAGAGAATGCAGACAGAACAGTAGCTGGCATGTTTTTCAGTAAAAGAAAAACTTTCTGACCTCATCAAATCCTCTAAGTGGGACTGAATGAGAGAAACTGTAGTTTGATTTCTCTTTCACGCAACGAATTCCGTAACTTTGGCTCTTGCAAATACAGTGTTTACTCAGCGAAACTACCTTGCCGTATCCCCTCTGGCCTGAACCCCTCTGTTTGTACCACCCTCAAGCCACAGCGATACTCTGTCCTGACAAGAGCCGAAGTTACTGAGTTCATTGCATGAATGAGAAACCAAACTACAGTTTCTCTCATTGTGCCCCATTTAGTCAGAGGAAATGATGAAGTCAGAAAGTGTTTTCTCTTACTGAAAAACTTGCAAGCTAATGTTGTCTCTGCATTCTCTTAGTTGGAACATAAAATGTTGGGTTACACCCAGTGAAATATGTGGAGACACTTGGGTTTTACAGGATTTCAATATGGTCAACACAGTCCCTGAGGAGAATGCCTTCTTTCCATGGATTTCAGTTTATCAGGAGCAGATGTTCCCAGGACTTCCCAGTCTTCACAGGAGGCCTCCTGTGGTGTAGCGCTGAGACCCAGCAGAATCTACGCATGCAAGTTTTGTCTCCTTATCCATTTTCTTGCCCTGGCTCCTCTCCTAGACCCTCTCTAGTGCAGATCCCACTTCATCCTTCCTCTCCCTACCAGACTATGACCCCAGTAAAGGGATCACTGTAGATCTGCTAAGCTTTCCTTTGCATTACAGGTTTTATTATTGCCGGTGGACCAAGGATGTGTCTTATAAAATTTCATCTCTAATTGTGAATGAAATACAATTTCTCTTTTACAGACATGCAGGCTATCACTTTGACAGTGTGGAACAGACATCTTAAAAGTTTGTAGTCATCATCTCTACTCCTGAGAATGTAATCTAAGAAAATAATCAGAAATGCAGGCAAATCTTTAGCTCAAAGATTATCTTCACAGCAAAGTTAAAACAGTGACTAACTAGACCTAAATATACAGCAATAGGGAAAATATTAAGTAAATATGGTATATATATTTAATAATGTTTCGTGTAACGATTAAGACGTATGGCTACAAAGAGATACTGATAACAGGAGAAAAACAATTTCAGTAAAAAACTAGACTTAAATTTTATAGGCAGAATCATCAAAAATATATAAACCAAAAGAAAAGCCTGCATAGGAAAGACACTGAGGAAGGCGTTCAAACATGCTAGTAGAATCAAAGAAGGCAACTGAAATACCAATGAAGTACACCTTTTTCACAACCAAATTGGATGTTCCAAATCAAACTACTTAATTTGGAGGAGGTCTAGGGAGACAAGTTTTCTAATATGCTGCTGGTGGCAGTGTGAGTTGGTATAATCTTCCTGAAGAGGTACTTGGCTGAAAATATCGAGCACTTAAATGTTTTTGTACATTTTTGGCTAATATTTCAAGTTCTGGGAATTAATCATGATTTTGAAGTATAGGGAGTTTTACAGTAAAATGATTCATAATACCAAAAAATATACAGAACAAAAGTACCACAGTAAGGGAAGAGGTCTGTAACTTCTATACACTCACGAAATTGTGTAGTAGGCAGCAATTAAAATCTTTTTTACCCATAAATTTTCTAATGTGATAATGCATTTCCTATGTTACACAAATAAAACATTAAACATAAATGTAAAGAATTGTACCAAAAGTATATACTTAATATCTTTGGTTGTAGGACCATATTGAGCATACGGCTACTACTAACCAAAAGGATGGCAGTTCAAATCCACCAGCCACTTCTTGGAAACCTTGGAAACCCTATAGGATCCCTATGAATTGGAATCAACGCAACAGCAATGGGTTTGGTTGGTTTTTGGTAGGACTTTGCATAGTTTTTTAATTCTTATTTTCTGATTTCATAAATAACTTTAAATTAAAAACATACATTATTTATATAACATGAATAATCTAATAAGCTTTTTTAAAAATAAGAATTAAAAGCATCAGCAAGATGTGTCTGTGTGTGGGGGGAGTGAGGGTGTAGGACTTTGCAGCTTTCCTAAAATCGCTCATGTAGTGAGCTGGCTGCATTTTTCTGGCTGTTCTACACATAGTAAGATAAGTCCTTCCCCGTCCCAAGTAGAAATAAAATAGTGAAGCAGTAAAACCATAGTCGCTTCAGTGGAGAAAAGACTTGGAGGTAGGTAAGGAAGAATTATTCGATGTAGCGTGAATCAGAACAGCACCGTCTTTTCCACACTCTCGTGGTACCTGAGGGAGCCTGGAAGGGCGTGCCAACTATGGGCAACCCAGCTGAGCCTCAACAAATGGCAGAACAGGGACAAAACCAAGGAGGATGGGCTCAGGACAGATGTCATTGCAGGTCCTTTGGACAAAATGCTTTGCCAGCTCTTTTTTTTCTTTTTCTTTTTTTGTTGTGCTTTAAGTGAAATTTTATAATTCAAGTCAGTTTCTCATACAAAAACTTATACACACGTTGTTATATGAACCTAGTTGCTGTCCCTACAGTGTGACAGCACACCCCTTCATTCCACCCTGTATTTCCCATGTCCATTCAACCAGCTCCTGTCCCCCTCTGCTTTCTTATCTGGCCTCTAGACAGGAGCTGCCCATATAGTCTCATGTGTCTACTTGAGCTAAGAAGCACACACCTCACCAGTATCATTTTACGTCTTATACTCCAGTCTAATCTTTGCCTGAAGAGTTGGCTTTGGAAATGGTTTTTTGGTGTTGGGCTAAGAGGGAGCCCGGGGTGCATGCCCTCTCAGGTCCCTCCAGCCTCAGTCAGACCATTAAAACTGGCCTATTTACTAGAATTTGAGGTCTGCATCCCACTTTTCTCCTGCTCCATCAGGGATTCTCTGTTGTGTTCCCTGTCAGGGCAGTAATTTGTGCTAGCCGGGCACCATCTAGTTCTTTCAGTCTCAGGCTGATGAAGTCTCTGGTTTATGTGGCTCTTTCTTTCTCTTGGACTCATATTTTCCTTGTGTCTTTGGTGTTCTTCATTCTCCTTTGCTCAAGGCGGATTGATACCAATTGATGTATCTTAGATGGAAGCTTGCTAGCTTTTAAGAACCCAGACGGCACTCACCAAAGGGGGATGTATAATGTTTTCATAATATATTTTGTTATGGCAATTGACCTAAGTGTCCCCTGAAACCATGGTCCCCAGACTCGGGCCCGTGGTGCTCTGTCCTTCCAACTGTTTGGTTGTGTTCAGGAAACTTCTTAGCTTTTGGTTTAGTCCAGTTGTGCTGACTTCCCCTGTATTGTGTGTTGTCCTTTCCTTCACCTAAAGTAATTCTTTTCTACTATCTAATTAGTGAATAGCCCTCTTCCTCCCTCTTCACCCTCACAACCATCAAAGCATGTTTTCTTGTGTGTTTAAAACTTTTCTTGAGTTCTTATAATAATGGTCTCATACTTGTCCTTTTGCGACTAATTTCACTCAGCATGGTGCCTTCCAGATCCCTCCATGTTATGAGATGTTTCACGGATTCATCGTTGTTCTTTATTGTTGCATAGTATTCCATTGTGTGAATATACCATAATTTGTTTATCCATTCACCCACTGATGGGCACCTTGGTTGTTTGCATCTTTTTGCTGTTGTAAACAGTGCTGCAGTGAACATGTATGTGCATATATCTACTAGTAAAGAGGCCCTTATTTCTCCAGGATATATTCTGAGAAGTGGGATTGCTGGATCGTATGATACTTCTATTTCTAGCTTTTTAAGGAAGTGTCAAATCAATTTCCAAAGTGGTTGTACCATTTTACATTCCCACCAGCTACGTACAAGTGTTCCAGTCTCTCCACAGTCTCTCCAACATTTATTATTTTGTGTTTTTTGGATTAATGCCAGCCTTGCTGGGCTGAGATGGTATCTCATTGTAGTTTTGATGTGCATTTCTCTTGTTTTTAATGACTAACGATCATGAGCATTTCCTCATATATCTGTTAGCTGCCTGAATGTCTTCTTTAGTAAAGTGTCTGTTCATATCCTTTGCCCATTTTTAAATTATTTGTCTTTTTGCTGTTGAGGTTTTGGAGTATCTTGTAAATTTTACAGATTAGATGCTGATCAGATTTGTCACAGCTAAAAATTTTTTCCCAGTCTGTAGGTTGTCTTTTTACTCTTTTGGTGATGTCTTTGGATGAGCATAAGTGTTTGATTTTTAGGAGCTTCCAGTTAGCTAGTTTCTCTTCTGGTATTTGTGCGCCATTAGTAATATTTTGTATACTGTTTATGCCATGTATTAGGGCTCCTAGTGTTGTCACTATTTTTCTTCCATGATCTTTATTGTTTTAGATTTTATATTTAGGTCTTTGACCCATTTTGAGTTAGTTTTTGTGTATGGTGTGAGGTATGGGTCCTGTTCCATTTTTTTTGCAGATGGATATCCAACTATGCCAGCACCATTTGTTAAAGAGACTGTCTTTTCCTCAATTAAGCATCTTTGGGCCTTTGTCAAATAATAGCTGCTCATAGGTGGATGAATTTATGCCTGGATTCTCAATTCTGTTCCACTGGTCTGTGTGTCTATTGTACAAGTACCAGGCTGTTTTGACTACTGTGGCAGTATAATATGTTCTAAAATCAGGTAGTGTGAGGCTTCCCACTTATTCTTCTTTTTCAGCAATGCTTTACTCATCCAGGGCCTCTTGCCTTTTCATATGAAGTTAGTGATTTGTTTCTCCATCTCATTAAAAAATATCATTGGAATTTGTACTGGGATTGCATTGTGTCTGTAGATCACTTTGGGTAGAATAGACTTTTTTTTTAAGATATTGATGATGTTGAGTCTTCCTATCCATGAGCAAGGTATGTTTTTCCACTTATGTAGTTCTGTTTTGGTTTCTTACAGTAATGTCTTGTAGTTTTCTTTGTATAGGTCTTTTACGTTTCTGGTTAGATTTATTCCAAAGTATTTTATCTTCTTGGGGCTACTGTAAATGGTATTGATTTGGTGATTTCCTCTTCAATGTTCTCTTTGTTGGTGTAGAGGAATCCAGCTGATTTTTGTATGTTTATCTTGTATCCTGATAATTTGCTGAAATCTTCTATTAGTGCCAGTAGGATTCTTCAGGGCTTTCTGTGTATAAGATCATATCATCTGCAAATAGAGATACTTTCACTTCTTCCTTACCAATCTGGATGTCCTTTATTTCTTTTTGTAGCCTAATTGGTCTGGCTAGGACCTCTAGCACAACGTTGAGTAAAAGTGGTGATAAAGGGCATCCTTGTCTGGTTCTCGTTCTCAAGGCAAATGCTTTCAGACTCTCTCCATTTAGGATGATTTTGGCTGTTGGCTTTGTATAAATGCCCTTCATTATGCTGAGGAATGTCATGGACTGAATTGTGTCCCCCGAAAATTATCTGTCGACTTGGCTAGGTCATGATTCCCTTGTATGACTGTATGATTGTCTACCATTTTATCTTCTTATGTGATTTCCCTATGTGTTGTAAATCTTATCACTGTGATGTAATAAGGTAGATTACTGGCAGTTACATTGATGAGGTCTACAAGATTAGTGTCTTCATCCAATCTCTTTTGAGATATAAAAAAGAGAATTGAGCAGAGAGACATGGAAACCTCATACCACTAAGAAAGCAGCACCAGGCACAGAGCACATAATTTGAACCTGCGGCTCCTGTGCTGAGATGCTCCCAGACCAAGGGAAGACTGATGACAAGGAACTTCCTCCAGAGCTAACAGAGACAGAAAGCCTGCCCCTGGAGCTGGCACCCTAAATTTGGACTTCTAACCTACTGGATTGTGAAAGAATAAACTTCTCTTTGTTAAAGCCATCTACTTATGGTATTACTGATATAGCAGCACTAGATGACTAGCGGAATTTCCCTTTTATTCATATTTTGCTGAGAGTTTTTATCATGAATGGGTGTTGGACTTTGTCAAATGCCTTTTCTGCATCAATTCATAAGATCACATGGTTCTTGTCTTTTGTTTTCTTTATGTGGTGGATTACATTGATTGTTTTTCAAATACCTGCATAGCTGGTATGAATCCCACTTGGTCTTGGTGGATTATTTTTTTGATAAGTTGTTGAATTCTATTGGCTAGAAATTTGTTGCGGATTTTTGCGTCTAAGTTTATGATGGATATTGGCCTGTAATTTTCTTTTTTTGTGGAGTCTTTACCTGGTTTTGGTATCAGGGTTATGCTGGCTTCATAGAATGAGTTTGGGAGTATTCTATCCTTCTCTATGTTCTGAAATACCTTTAGTAGTAGTGGTGTTAACTCTTCTCTGAAAGTTTAGTAGAATTCTCCAGACAAGCCGTCAGGGCTTGGGCCTTTTTTCTGGGAGTTTTTAAAATACGTTTTCAATCTCCTCTTTTGTTATAGGTTTATTTATTTGTTCTACCTCTGTGTTAGTTTAGGTAGGTAGCATGTTTCTAGAAATTTGTCCATTTCCTCTAGGTTTTCAAATTTGTTAGAGTACAATTTTTAATGGTATTCTGTTATGATTCTTTTAATTTCAGTTGGGTCTGTTGTGATATCGCCCATTTCATTTCTTATTCAGGTTATTTGCTTCCTCTCCTGTTTTTCTTTTGTCAGTTTAGCCAACGGTTTATCAATTTTATTGATCTTTTCAAGGAACTAGCTTTTGGTCTTGTTAATTCTTTTGATTGTTTTTCTATTCTCTATTTCATTTAATTCTGTTGCAATTTTTATTATTGGCTTTCTTCTGGTGCCCGAGGGCTTCTTTTGTTGTTCTCTTTCTATTTGTTTGAGTCGTAGGGTTAATTCTTTGATTTTGGCCCTTTCTTCTTTTTGGATGTGTGCATTTATTGCTATAAACTGACCCCCGAACACTACTTTTGCTGTGTCCCAAAGGTACTGGTAGAAGATGTTTTCATTCTGATTTGATTCTATGAATATTTTTAATTCCATCCTTAATTTATTCTATAACCCAACAGTTTTTTTTAGCAAGGGGTTGTTCAGTGTCCATGTGTTTCATTTTTTTTTCTGTTATTGATTTCTACTTTTATGGCTTTATGGTCAGAAAAGATGCTTAGTAGTATTTCTACATGAAGGCTTGCTTTATGGCCTAATACGTGGTCTATTCTGGATAATGTTCCACATGCATTGGAAAAGATAATATAGTTGGCTTCTGTTGGGTGGAGTGTTCTGTACATGTTTGTGAGGTCAAGTTGGTTGATTGTGACATTTAGATCTTTTATGTCTTTATTGAGCTTCTTTCTGGATGTTCTGTCCTTCATCAAAAGTGGTGTGTTGAAGTCTCCTATTATTATTTTGGAGCTGTCTGTGTCTCTTTTCAGTGCTGTTAAATTTTGTTTCATGTATTTTGGAGCCTTGTCGTTGGGTGTGTAAATGTTTATTATGGTTATGTCCTCCTGGTGTATTGACCCTTTAATCATGATGCAGTGTCCTTCTTTAACCTTTCTGGTGGATTTTACTTTAAAGTCTACTTTGTCAGAAATTAATATTGCCACTCCTGCTCTTTTTTGATTATTGTTTGCTTGATATATATTTTTTCCATCCTTTGAGTTTTAGTTTGTGTCTTTAAGTCTAAGGTGTGTGTCTTGTAGGCAGCATATATACAAATTCTGTTTTTTTTTAATCCACTCTTCCACTCTCTGTCTCTTTATTGGTGCACTTAATCCATTTACATTCAGCGTAATTATTGATAGGTACGAGTTTAGTGTTGCCTTTTTGATGTCTTTTTTGTGTGTGTGCTGTTGACAGTTTCTTTGTTCCACTTAATTTTCTGTGCTGAGTCATTTTTCTTTATATATATATTTTTCCTCTTTTGCATTGCTGATTTTGTATTTAATGAGCCTTTATGTTTTTCTTGTTTTTTATTTTGATGTTAGTTTGTTAGTATTTTATTTTGATGTTAGTATTGTTAGTTTTTTTGTGTGTTTACATTAATATTTACCCCTGTTTTTGTAAGTTTAAACCAATCTTTTATTTCTTATATCCCCTTGACTTCCTCTCCACATGAACGATCTACGACTAAATTTTTTAGTCCTTTTTGTTTGTTTTAGTGTTTTCATCTTTTACATAATGACATCTCTGTTTCCCTGTTTTGAGTGTTTTAGCTTTGATTTATTTTTGTGGTTTCACTATCTGGCTTGATATCTGGTTACTCTGTCTTGGATTCTAGTTTTGGGTTGTTATCTGATGTTATTGGCTTTCTAACTGGAGGACTCCCTTTAGTGTTTCTTGTAATTTTGGTTTGGTTTTTGCAAATTCCCTAAACTTCTGTTTGTCTGGAAATATCCTAATTTTGCCATCATATTTGAGAGACAGTTTTGCTGGATATATAATTCTTGGCTGGCCTTTCTTTTTTCCTTCAAGTCTTTATATATATCAGTTATCCCATTGCCTTCTTGCCTGCATGATTTCTGCTGAGTTGTCCAAGCTTAGTCTTATTGACCCTCCTTTGTATGTGATTTTGTGTTTATTCCTTATCGCTCTTAAAATTCTCTACCTTTGGTCTTGGCAAGTTTGATTATGATATCTTTTTGACTTTTTGGGGGGATCTACCTTGTGTGGGGTTCAATGAGCATCTTGGATAGATATCTTCTCATCTTTCACAATATCAGGGAAGTTTTCTGCCAACAAATCTTCAGCAATTCTCTGTATTTTCTGTTATCCCTCCCTGTTCCGGTACTCCAATCATTTGTAAGTTATCCCTTTTGATAGAGTCCTACATAATTCTTAGGTTTTCTCCATTTTTTAAAAAATTCTTTTATCTGATTTTTCCTCAAATACATTGGTGCCAAGTACTTTATCTTCAATCTCACTAATTCTGACTTCTGTTGTCTCAATTCTATTCTTATGACTTTCTATTGAATTGTCTAATTCTGAAATTTTATTGTTAATCTTTGAATTTCTGTTAGGTGTCTCTCCATGGATTCTCGCAGCCTATTAAATTAGTCATTACGCTCTTGTCTAATCTGCTTAAATTCCTCTAATGCTTTGTTTGTGTGCTGCTTGGCTTGTTCTGCATTTTGTCTGATCTCTTGAAGAGTTCTGTGTATTAATCTTTTGTATTCTATTTTGGTAATTCCAGGAACTTCTCTTCTTCCGTAAGATTTCTTGATTCTTTGTTTTGGGAGCTTGCTGAAGCCATGGTTGTCTGCTTCTTTGTGTGATTTGATATTGATTGTTGTGTTTAAGCCCTCTATAAGTCACTGTATTTATTTATTTTATGTTTGCTTACTGTGTCCTAGCTTGTTGTTTTGTTTTGATATGCCCAGATAGGCTGCTTGAGTGAGCTAGATGGATTATTGGCACCTTTGAAGTTTTAATGTCTTGTCATGAGGCAGTTAGAGCTGTCAGTAGGTATGTGAGCCCAGGAGTCCATTCACTTTTCTTGTATGGATTCAGCTCAGATGTTCAATAGTTGGTCACCAAATGTGTGGTACAGGCAGGCTCTCACCTACAGCCCTAGACAAGCAGGAGTTATTGGTGGAGGCACAGGTATCTGGGTGCAGTAGGGGGTCATGTGCTGAGAAAGGCAGGGGGCTGACAACCGCACCTGAGTGCCTTTGAGGAAAGCAAGGATCTGTTCTCTATAGTGCGTAGGTGGGTGGGTTTTGCATCTGGACTATGGTCACTCATTGCTATTGTCTGTAAGGATGGGAGGCACCATTTATTCTTGGACCTCTGTTGTGGTGGCTAGGTGTAGTGCATGGAGCCACCAGTCCTCAGGCCCCTGATGTGGGTAGGTAAGGACCCTGTTTGATAGAGTGGTGTCAAATGACATGAACTTGCTCTCCACCATGTAGCTGAAACAGTTGAAGTTAGACTCCAGTATATACCCTGTTGTGCTAAATGAGGGCCTACATTGTTGAAATGGGTCCACACAGGTCTATGCAGGGGTTAAAGACATTCAAACTCTGCAGACTCCTTATGCCTGTGCTTAGGCAAAGGACCTGTTTTTGCCCTGAGTTCCTGGCTTAGGGGAGCTGACAGATTATTTTTTCCCTGTTCGTTAAATTGTTCCCCTTCCAAGGCCAGGAGAATGGTTCAGGGCAAGTGCAGGGTCCTTCTACCAGCCCAGGGGATGCTGCCAGATAGAACCCAGTGCAGAGTGAGAAGGGAGCAGGTAAGTGGGTGAGAGGTTTTTTCCGAAGGGGTGTTTTTGGATTGCTGTAGGTTAAACACAGATACTTATCATTTTGTCTATTGTAGGCCGCTTCTCACTTGTTCTGGAGCGTTGAGCAGATTCTCTGCAGCTCTGCCTCCCCCAATGTGGAAAACATATCTTGAATGCCTCTGCTTGCCTTACCACACTCCCAGCAGCAACAGAATCAGCCTGTGGGGTTCTGGTTCTCACTGGGTCAAGTCTGGCAACTCCTAGTTGATTCTGAATGATTCCCCCCCCCCACCCCGCCGCTCAGTCTGATACCTCAACTTTGCCTGTGATGTTCAGGGCTCCTAGCTGATCATATATAATTGGTTCACTTGTTGTTTTGGGCCTTTGTTGTAAAAGGGACCACAGGAAGCATCTGACTGCTACACCATCTTGGCCCCTTCTCCTGAGATATTATTTCTATATGCAACTGGCTGCTGAGGGTTCACTTTTAGTTCAGTTTTTACACATTTTTCCTGTGGATATTTTCTGTATCTAATAAGTTATAAAAACTTATGATTACTTGCTGTACTTGTTAAACTCAGAATGATGAGAGGATGCAGCTCCTCTCTAACATGTTGGTTTTTAGGTTTTCAGAATTCAAGGATCCCTGAAAAATCTATTGAGGACTTTGGCCTTTCCCCAGAGAAGAGTACTTTCTCTCCCTTCCCCTCACACACAGCATTTTGTTACAATGTCCAAGTCTCTTAGGGGTCTCTGGCCAAATAAATCTTCTGACAGTCCTTGGACCCAAGTCCTGTCTGTGCTGTCTGTTCTGTCTGCTGCTGAGAATACTTGTTTCCTAAGCATAGCCCCAGAGTGGGCTTCCCATGTGACCCACAGTGTATAGTTTCTGCTACATTATTTCCATGCCTGGAGTCTACTTTGTCACCCCTCCTTCTCTCTGCCCCATCCTCTGTGAAGCTGATCTCTCATTGAGATGCTTCCTTGGCCATGTAATGCAGAGGTGCCCTCTCCCTCCTCAGCATGTGTGAAGAAGAGATTTTTTTTTTTTTTTATCACATGCCCCTTGGTGTATTTACTGCTTGTCATGGATTGAATTATGTCCCCTCAAAAATCTGTGTATCAAATTGGCTGGGCCATGATTCCCAGCATTGTTGGTCGACCTTCATTTTGTGATTATAATCTTACATTAAAAAGAATACGGTGGGATGTAATACCCTTACTAAGGTCACATCCTTGATCCAAATGTAAAGGAAGTTTCCCTGGGGTATGGCCTGCACCACCTTTATCTCTCAAGAGATAAAAAGAAAAGGGAAGCAAGCAGAGAGGGAGGAACTCTCACTACCAAGAAAGCAATGCTGGGAGCAGACTGCATCCTTTGGACACAGGGTCCTTGTGTGGAAAAGCTCCTGTTCCAGGGGAAGGCTGATGAGAAGGCTGACAGAGAGAGAAAGGCTTCCCCTGGATCTGACACCCTGAATTTGGACTTTTAGCCTACTTTACTGTGAAGAGATGCGTTTCTCTTTGTTAAAGCCATCGACTTGTGGTATTTCTGTTACAGCAACACTAGAAGACAAATACAATGATTCTGCATTTACTTGATGTTATCTACAACTTTACTGTGTTATGACGTATATTGCGTATTTCCAGGTTAGTACTGTGATTTGAGATAAACCCATTTCTATAGAATAATCAGAAAACCAGAAAAAACAATTATTTATTGTACCATATTTAAAAAATTAATTCTTATACTAATACAATGTTGATGTTGTAATATTGATTACAAAGAGCAAAATGAACAGAGTTTCATCTACCTATGTGCCTGCGCTGTCCCCCATCCTCGTTCATCCCACCACACACCTTCTAAGGCCATGGCTCTGCCCAGGATTCCAGATTTTAAAATAGTGGATTGTGTTGAAGTTTTTCTAACTTACTTGCATTCTCATGTTGCTCAGCCCACCACTGCAACTGACTGTTTGGCATCATGTATTCAGAAATTTTGGGGCCTAAATTTATGACATTGTTTCTAAAACAACTTATAAAATTAGTTGATATAAAAATTAAACAAAGCAAAACAAAACAACTGTATGTATAAACCATGTTGCATATTAGAGGAAAATTTTCTTTTTTAAAACTGCCCATGTGAATCCTGCCTCAGACCTATTAAACCTGCCTCTCTGGGCCCAGGCTCTGTAGTTGTCCATTGTGCAGCCAGAGCTTGGAATAAAGGAGAAAGAAGAGGTTCATGGTCAACATCAAGCTCAGTGCCTCTGCATCATTTCTTTGGGTAAATTATTCCACACATAAGGAAGAAATAATCCTGCCCTGACACAGGAGCCTCTTAATTTCCATCTTTATTTTTCTTGCTTTTCCCACATGTTTTCCTCTCATGTTGGGAGAATATGCTTCAGGGGAAGAGCAGCTGCTAGAGAGCCTGAGGAAAAGCTGAGTCTCAGGCCTTCCTCCCTCAAAAAACCTATATTATATAAATTATGGTGCAATGTGCTAAGCTCAAGAAGAGCCCCTGCAACAATAATAAAATTAATTTTATCTTTTTTCTCCACTAACTCATCAGAAATTTCAATGGGGTTAAGTAACAGAACACATATTTATATGTTCTACATTAGCAGTAAGCTATGGACGCCCAGGGATCCTGGGAGGAGACACTGTGAGGCAGCCCAGGAAACAGCATCAGCTCACACTGGAATCTGTGAGTCACTATGCAACTGTCTGCCTGGAGTAGATGAGGAACATGAGAGCAGCAAGAGATCCCTCAGGAGAGGCAAGTGTGTACCAGGCATCTGGGCCACAGATGCCACTTTGAAGACTATATTCTTTCCTTGTGAAGATATTCAAAACCTTTCACCTCAAGAAAGAAGATAAGTCAGCGGTCTAAGCACAGATTTCAGAACTGAAATGTCTGGCTGTCTGTGTGGTCGTGCACGAGCCACCTTGTCTCTCTTAGCCTCTGATTCTTTATCTATAAATGGTGGTTATTGTTGTCAGGCTCCCTCAAGTGGGTTCTGACTCATAACAACGCCATGCACAACAGAATGAAACACTGCCTCATCCTGTGCCATCCTCACAATCATTGTTATGTTTGAGCCCATCGTTGTAGCTGCTGTGTCAATCCGTTTCTTTGAAGGTCTTCCTCTTTTTCACTGACCCTGTACTTTACCAAGCATGATGCCCTTCTCCAGAGACAGGTCCTTCCTGATAATATGTCCAAAGTAAGTGAGATAAAGTCTCACTATTCTTGCCTTTAAGGAGCATTCGGTCTGTACTTTTCCAAGACAGATTTGTCAGTTCTTCTGGCAGTCCATGTATATTCAGTACTCTTTGTCAACACCATAATTTAAGTGCATCAATTAATCTTCATTCTTCCTTATTCATTGTCCAGCTTTCACATGCATATGAGGTGATTGAAGATACCACTGCTTGGATCAGGCACACCTTAGTACTCAAAGTAATACCTTTGCTTTTTAAAGTTTTAAAGAGGTCTTTTGCAGCAGGTTTACTCAATGCAATGTGTTCTTTAATTTCTTGACTGCTGCTTCCATGGGTATTGATTGTGGATCCAAGTAAAATGAAATCCTTGACAACTTCAATCTTTTCTCCATTTATCATGATGATACTTATTGGTCCAGTTGTGAGGATTTTTGTTTTCTTTATGTTGAGGTGTAATCCATACTGAAGGCTGTGGTCTTTGATCTTCATCAGTTAAGTGCTTCAAGTCCTTTAGCTTTCAGCAAGCAAGGTTGTGTCATGTGCATAATGCAGGTTGTTAATAAGTCTTTCTCCAATCCTAATGCAGCTTTCTTCTTCATTATAATCCAGGTTTTCAGATTACTTTATCATAACACAAATTGAATAACTGTGGTAATAAAATCCTGCTGTTCTGCATCAGAGGCTGCACAGCTCTTCCAAGAAGCTCTCAGCTCAAAGCCCAGAGGTCAAATGTAAGGCAAGAATACAGGACATAGACTCCTCTGTTCAGTATTCTGGAGCAACTGAATGTCCCCCACACTCAATCACATTTCCATCAACATTCCTAAATTAAGAATGGTTTTGTGATTATCACCACGATTTAAATTTTAATAATCTCTATGTTGAAAAACAAATCAAGCAATAAGAAAAAATAGCTGGAAATATTACATTTCTCTGAAAGGCTATCTATCACTAATTAAGGTGTTGAAAGCAATTTAACACCATTTCTCACCACTGTGACAAATCCGACAGGTTTGAAAATTTGCATTCTTGGACTCTCAAACTGGATGTCCATGTTTTGTCAGATCCTGTGACGGACCAAAAAGGCACTTGGTAATTGCTTCAAGTGATACAATACCTTGCTAAAAATAACGATTCCTCTCAAATCATTCCAGGCAACTGGCCTCTTGGGCAAACTTTTTGGCCAAAGGAAAATGTTTCCCACTCACCTCTTAACCTCTAAGCCCCCTGAGAAAAGAGGAGATAATAAATAATGGAAAAACAAATGTTGAAGGAAACTCAAAGTTACACAGCCCAAGTAGACTTCCACCCTTGGGTGTCTTCTACAGTCTACCCATAACTGCCTCCCTGGCCTGTGTACCTTCAGTATAATCAAATTCATCAACTGTTTGTAGAACCCCTCCTTTGGGCCAGACACTGTGCTGAACTCTAGAAATATAGTGAGAAAATTGTTATTAGTTGCCATTGAGTCAACTCCAATTCATGGTTACCCCACGCACAACAGAAAAAAATGTTGCCCAATCCTGTGGCATCTTCACATCATTGGTATGTTTGAATCCATTGCTGTATAGCCACTGTGTATTTTGAGTGCTTTACAACCTAGGCTCATCGGAGTCGATTCGATGGCAATGGGTTTAGTTTTTTTGGTACAACTTAAAAGGGGGCTCATATTCCAGCACAACACTGGACGATATTCTTTTGTGACCCATTGGGTTCTCACTAGCTAATTTTTGGAATTAGATTGCCAGGTCTCTCTTCTAAGTCTGTCTTTGTCTAGAGGGTCTGCTGGAAATGTTACACGAAGGGTGATCCTGCCAGTATTTGAGATACTGTTGGTATATTTTCAGCATCATAGCAACATGCAAGCCAACAGAGCACCACACACTAACACACAGGTGGTGGCAAGAAAATATCAGCAACTAAACAGGCACCTATAGTGGGAGAAATGCCCTAAGAGAAATATATACTTGGTAAGCCAAGGAGGAGGAAGTGAATCCCACTAAGGAGTGATTCGTCATAGAGCCATATTTACTCTCATGGAGGACACAAAGACACGGAACTTCAGAGAGGACCCCATCGTGCTGTGACCTTGCTGACCCTTAGCTCTCCCAGTATGTGCCAACGCATGGGAATCCCATTACCAGCAGTTTCTTTACATACCCACATCTCCCAGTCCAGGCAGGCCTTTCCTCTGCAATTCCATAAAAAGCTTATATCTGCTATTTCCTTTATTACACTATGTTTGCTGCTTCTGTTGTTTGCTTGCCTGTTTCCATTGTATCTGTGGGTGTCTGGAGGGCAGGCAGTATGCCATATTCATACTAGCCTCCTAGTAACCTGCTATAAGTTGGAGGTAGAAAAGAATTAAGCACTGGGTAAATATTAGTTTCAAAATATTTTCTGTTACCCAAAGTGATCTACAGATACAAGGCAATCTCAATCAAAATCTTGACAGAAATGGAAAAACTAATTCTCAATTTTATATGAAAAGACAAGAAACTCCAAATAGCCAAAGCAATTTTGAAGAATAAATTAAGAGGCTTCACACTTTCAAACTTCATATGCATATTTTCATACACACACACATATATACAAAAATCCTGAAGCATTTCCTAAACCAGCATACAATAAATAAACAATTTTTAAAAAACTAAATAACCCTTTCTGTTGCAGAAAATTTCATTTACATTAAAAACTATTGTTTTGGCAGTTCTGAGGAAAAATAATTGTATTTGGTATGGCCATATTACTAATTCTCTAACTGGATGAATTTCATGTTCAAGAATGATGGGAATGGCAGTTCTTGTGTTAGAGGTCCAGGCCACATGGTTCTGCTTGTCAGGGTTTTACCAGAACATTTGCAGCCCAAGATGAAAGAAGGTAACATAAACATTTCAATGATAGGGGTGATGCCAAATGGAAATTCTCCAAAAAAATGGGGTGATTTCTCATTTTATTTTGAACTGGAGCTACTCCCAAGCTACTGAGCCCCCATCCCCCACAGAAGAGGAACAATTCTAGAAGCTGCTCTGAAAGGTCATTTTTGCCAGGAAAATTTTGATTAATCAGCAGACATAAACTCAATGTTCAATGACATTTTTCTTCCTTCTCACCTCCTTCTTCTTAATATCAAGCTTCTTCCTGTGTTGGTAAATTCAACATTAGATAAAAACTGAATAGAAAGAGATTCAGATTGAATTTTGAGAAAATCCAGGTGTTTTTTAGAGGGATTAAGCTTCAAGGAAAATTTAAAAAGTAGAGCCATAAATGTTAGCATACCTTTTGTAACTATGGTCCCTTTCCTATGGCTAGGTCATCTCTGACTTTGCCCCAGAGTAAAGACTTACAGTCTTATAATAATCCTGATATCTATCATAAATGAATGCCAACCATTATTTCATTCAATTCCATCTATCACCGTTTTTCATAGAAATAGAAAGAGGCTCAGAAACACTTAGTGATGCGTTCATGGTTACATCGCTAGCATTAAACCAGTATTCACCCAGGTCTGTGTATTTCTGAAGCCCTGATTCTTTCATCCTATCCTGTTTTTTTTTTTTTTAGTAATGTGCATATCTGACGCCATGTCTGTTGAAGGCACATATCATATCTTTGTCCTGCATCATAAATGTCTACAAAGTACATCTACAATAGGTGTTCAGCACAGGTTATTGAAAGAATGAATAAACTAATTGTCTTAGTTATCTAGTGCTGCCATAACAGGAATATCACAAGTAGATAACTTTAATAAACAGAAATTTATTCTTTCACAGTCTAAGAGGTTAGAAGTCCAAATTCGGGGTACAGCTCCAGGGGAAGGCTTTCTTTCTCTGTCAGCTCTGTGGGAAAGTCCTTGACATCAATCTTCCCCTGGTCTAGGAGCTTCCCAGCACAGGGACCCTGGGTCTAAAGGACACGCTCTGCTCCTGGCTCTACTTTCTTGGTGATAAGAGATATCTCTCCTCTCGCCTCAATTCTCTCTTTTATACCTCAAAAGAGATTGACTCAACATACAAAATCCTGTAGATTGAGTCCTGCCTCATTAACATAGCTGCCTTAAATCTTGCCTCATTAACATCATAGAGGATAACCACATCAGATCATAAAATGATAGACAACCACACAGTACTAGAATCATGGCCTAGCCAAGGTGACGCACATTTTTGGGGGACCAACTCAATTCATAACATAAATGAATGAACAAACATATGAGAGAAGCCACAGTTGCCAAAATCTTTCATTTACTCAACATATGTTGAATGGCTACCACATGCCATGCCACATGCCGGCGTTTCCGATCAGTTTCCCTAGAAGCAAAGCCTGCAGCAAACATCTGGATGTGCTTGACTTATTGAGGGAGTGACTTCAGGAGGAAAGGAGTGAAGGAAGCAGGATAAAACAGGTCATGGAGCTAAGCAAGGAGGTGGTCTTGGCTGGTCGAGCTTCAGCCTGATCCTGTGGGGAGCTCTGGAGTGTGAATTGCACCACAGATTGTATTAGGCCAGGAATCAGACTTTTATTAGCCAGTCATTAGCTGGGAATTGCCCAAAAGGAAGGGGCCATAATCTCCCAGCCAGGAAGCTTCTTCAGCCAAGGATGATTCACTGGAGGTGGGGGCATCTGTGAGCCCTTAGCAGCCTACACACACAGAAGCTGCTGGAGGGTGGACCATCAGGAGGAAGATAACCTGAGAAAGAACCCACAACATTTCCTAGGGCAGATATTATTAAAGCTCTATGGATGTTTCTACAGGAAATTCTCAGTTTGTAAGTGCTTTCAGTGCCTACAGCCCACTCCATCACTGCCCCCAGTGTTGTTGTTAGGTGCTGTCAAATTGATTCTGACTCATAGTGACTCTATGTACAACAGAACGAAACACCGCCCAGTCCTGAGCCATCATTGCAATTGTGGCTATGCTTGAGCCCAGTGTTGTAGCCACTCTGTCAATCCATCTCGTTGAGGGTCTTCCTCTTTTTCACTGACCCTCTATTTTACCAAGTATGATGTCCTCCTCCAGCCTCGAGTTGCCTCCCGGTGCCTACCTTAAAATCAGCCTCCCATACAAAGTCTCCCTGGACTACTGCAAGCCACAGGAATCTCTCTTTTCAGAAATCTTATAGCACTTTCTTAATCAACTACTTGATATTTAAGCAAGGCCTTAAAATACCCTCAAATTGTTATGTGTGCCTATAATCTTTTCCTTATTAAGCCTTAATGCTTCTACAGAGCATGTATTATGACATCAAACAGTAAGTCTTTATATAACAGCCTCAATGCCCTCAATCCAGAGTTACATACGTGAGGGATACAGGGTTGTTGTTAGGTTGCCATCAAGTCAGTTCCAACTCAGACCTCACCAGAAGCACGTTTATGTCCACATTCTATTGCTGGTGCCCTATGTATTCTCTAAGACGATAAACACTTCACCATAGTTCTCCTCGCTTTCTTCTTAGCCCTCACCAGAATTGTCTTTGACGTCCATAATTCTACCAACAGTCTCTTCAGGGCAATCCAGGATTTTACTATAGTTATTGTTGTTAGATGCCGGCAAGTCAGATCCAACTCAGAGCAACCCTATATACAACAGAACAAAACACTGCCTGATCCTGCGCCATCCTCACGATGGCTGTTATGGTTGAGCTCATTGCTGCAGCCACTGTGTCAATCTATCTCATTGAGGGTCTTTCTCTTTTACACTGACCCTCTACTTTAGCAAGCATAACGTCCTTCTTCAGGGGGTGGTCCCTCCAGATAACATGGCCAAAGCATGTGAAATGAAGTCTCTCCATCCTTGGTTCTAATGTGCATTCTGGCTACACTTCTTACAGAAGAGGTTTGTTCGTCCTTCCCACAGTCCATGATATATTCAATATTCTTCTCCAACACCATAATTCAAAGGCATAAATTCTTCTTCAGTCTTCCTTATTCATTGTCCAGCTTTCATATTCATATGAGGCAGTTGCAAACACCTCAGCCTGGGTCAGGTGCACTTTAGTCCTCAAAGTGACATCTTTTCAACACTTTAAAGAGGACTTTTGCATCAGATTTATCCAACGCGGTGCTTCAATTGATTTCTTGACTGCTGCTTCCATGGGTGTTGATTGTGGATGCAAGTAAAATGAAATCCTTGACAACTTCAAACTTTTCTCCATTTGTCATGATGTTGTTTATTGGTCTGGTTGTGAGGAATTTGTTTTCTTTATGTTGAGATGTAATCCATACTGAAGGCTGTAGTCTTTGATCTTCATCAATAAGTGCTGCAAGTCTTCTTCGCTTTCAGTAATCAAGATTGTGGCATCTGTATATTCCAGGTTGTTTTATGAGTCTTCCTCCAATCTTGATGGCACATAGTCCTTCATACAGCCCAGGTTCTTGGATTATTTGCTCAGCATACAGATTGAATAAATATGGTGAAAAATTATAACCATAAAGCATGTTTCCTGATTTTAAACCATGCAGTACCCCCTTGTTCTGTTGGAATGACTGCCTCTTGGGTATGCACAGGTTTCTCCTGAGCACAATCGAGTGTTCTGGAATTCCCATTCTCCATAATTCATTGTGATCCAGACAGTTGAATGCCTTTGCATACTCGATAAAACACAGGTAAACATCTCAACTGGTATTCCATCAATTCCTTGAGCCTTGTATTTCACCATGTCTTCAATGTGGACTTCTTCCTTCAGTGCCATTGGTTTTAATTATATGCTACCTCCCGAAAGGGTTGAATGTCAACCAATTCTTTTTGGTACAGTGACTCTGTGTATTCTTTCCAACTTCTTTTGATTCTTCCTGTGTTGTTCAATATATTCCCCATAGAATCCTTCAGTGTTGCAACTCAACACTAGAATTTTTTTCTTCAGTTCTTTCAGATTGAGAAGTGCTGAGCATGCTCTTTCCTTTTGGTTTTCTAACTCCAGGTCTTTGCATATTTCCTTATAATACTTTACTTTTTCTTCCCAAACTGCACTTTGAAATCTTCTGTTCCGCTCTTTTACTTCAACATTTCTTCCTTTTGCTTTAGCTACTCTACATTCAAAGCAAGTTTCAGAGTCTCTTCTGACATCCATTTTGGTCTTTTCTTTCTTTTCTGTCTTTTTAATGGCCTCTTGCTTTCTTCATGTATGATGTCCTTGATGTCATTCCACAACTCATCTGGTCTTCGGTCATTAGTGTTCAATGTGTAAAATCTATTCCTGAGATGGTCTCTAAATTCGGGTGGAATATACTCAAGGTTATACTTTGGCTCTCATGGACTTGTTCTAATTTTTTTCAACTTCATCTTGATCTTGCATATGAGCAATTGCTGGTTTGTTCCACAGTTGGCCCCTGGCTTTTTTTGACTGATGATATTGAGCTTCTCCATCATCTTTCTGCACAGATATAGTCAATTTATATCCAGTGTATTCCATCTGGCAAGATCCACATGTATAGTCAGAGTTTATGTCACTGAAAGAAGATATTTGCATTGAGGATGTTGTTGGTCTTGCAAAATTCTATCATGTGATCTCTGGCATCATTTCTGTCACCAAGGCCATATTTTCCAGCTACTCTTCCTTTTTCTTTGTTTGCAACTTTCCCATTCCAATCACCAGTAATTACCAATGCATCTTGATTGCATGTTTCATCAATTTCAGACTGCAGAAGTTGGTAAAAATCTTCAATTTCTTTATCTCTGGCCTCAGTGTTCGGTATGTAAATTTGAATAATAGTCATATTAACTGGTCTTCCTTGTAGGCATTTGGATATTATTCTGTCACTGACAACATCATACTTCAGGACAGGTCTTGAAATATTCTTTTTGTCAAGATGAATACAATGCCATTCCTTTTCAATTTGTCATTCCTGGCATAGTAGATCATATGATTATCTGATTCAAGATGGCCAGTATCAGTCCATTGCAGCTCACTAATGCAAAAAAAAAAAAAAAAAAAATTTTTTTTTTTTAATGCCTAAGATGGCACAGTGGTTAAGCGTTTGGCTGCTAATCAAAAGGTCGGTAGTTTGATTCCAGCAGCTACTGCTTGGAAACCCTGTGGGGCTGTTCTACTCTAGTAGTCCTAGAGGGTCTCTATGAGTCAGAGTCGACTCGATGGCAACAGGTTAATGTCTAGGGTATCGATGTTGAGGGACACACTAGAAGGCATGAACTCTACATTGTAATAGGAAATAATGGTAGTCTGGATAGTACAACAATAATACAATAAATTATACAATGCTTACTATTTGCCAGGGAATTTGTTAAGCACTCAGCAAATATTATTTAATACAATTCTCATAATGTTCCTGTTAACTACTGTATTATTAGAAATGCTTTCAGCATCAGAAAAAACTTCAATATAGAGTGACTTAAACAAATTTCAGATGTGTTTGCTTTATATCACAGGAATTCTGGAGATGCGCTATCTCTGGCAGTATTTTCATGGCTCAGTGTCTCTGTGATTCTCTTGGCCTTTTTCCTCATGCTTGTCGCCTCATGGTCACACACAGCTGCTGCAGCCCCAGCTACCAAATTTGCATTTAAGCAGAAAGGGAGAGCTATTACCAACTCCATCTGTCCCTTTTAGCAAACAAAGTAAAATCCTTCTCAGAAGCCTCCAGTAAATTTCCACTTCCATGTTATGGCCAGAACTATGTTATAGGGTTTTTCTTTTAGCAAGGAAGGTTGGCAAGAGACACATCATTTTCTTAGATGCTAAAGTACAGTGAAGTTAATTGCAACAAGAGAGAAGGGAATTGAGAATGTTTTTCAGGTTAGTCAACAAATGTCTGCTACATGCAGTTACTAAATTTACCTTCATTTTATAGGTAAGAAATTAGGCCATTAAGTACTTGCCCAAGGACTCATGACTGATAAACTGTGGAGCCAGGATTCACATTCAGCTCTATCTGAATTTGACTACTGCACTTTTGACTACTATTCTATATTGCTTCTTAAGTCACTGAATCTTAGTTTCTCATTTCTATCCCAAAAATGCCAACTCTGGGATAAGGATCATTTAGATCACTACCTCAGAGCATTCATAATCAAAGGTGAAAATCAGAAACTTAAATCCCGATGGACATCTATTTTCAGAAAAGACTGGCTATGAGAAAGCTGAGTTGGGGTTGATATAGGAGAGGCTGTCACAACATGAGGACAAAAAGTGCCTGACCATTATCAAACAGAGCACAGCAGGCAAACAGAAAAATCGCTCTCTGATAACTTATTTTTCTTTTAACCTAGAAAAAGGTGACTTGATTTTATTTGATAGTGGGGCACCTAGGTATGTTTTGTAAATTTTTTTTTTTTTTTTTAATAGTTCAACCCTTCTTGCAATTCATTTAATGTCAAATGCCGTTCTCTGCTACAAATAAGACAGGTCCCTTGGCAGGAGCATGGTATAAAAGTGAAATTCATGAAAGGAAGGAGTATCTTCTAGTTGAAGGTAAGAATGTCTGCCAGGACTCTAGAAGAGACAACACAGACAAGGTGGTGCACTGCCGGGTCCTGGGTTGTACACTGTCGTGTGCTGGAGCTGGCTCATGCTGGCTTCCAAGAGCTGGCTGCTAGCATCTCTTTCCAGGTCTGTGTTCAGTGATGTCACATTGACAACAAGAAATCATCCACAGTGGGCATATTTACACCACAGACATTAGCAAACACTTTAGGCTCCCCCCACCACCCCCTAGAGCTAGTTGTTAAACATTTACCTGCAGACCACTGGTTGTGTAGCTAGGACATTGAGTACGAATAATAGTGATTCCAAAAAGGAAAAGAAGAGGAACAGAATTTGAATGAAATAACCTCAGGCTGATCTAGGATTTCACGCGTGTGTGTGTGTGTGTGTGTGTGTGTGTGTGTTTCGGGGGGGGCAGTGGTTAGATATGGACTCACAGTTGCTGAGTTGACCTCCCCTGTTATTAATATGTCAAACACTATCTTATTTTCATCAGCATTCTGGGGAACACTTGGAAGGCAAATGGCCTTAGGTTTTTAATTTAATATTTGACTGTGTCTTAATAAACCCGTTATTGGTAATTAGAAAGCCAATGGCAGGTGGTTACATATAATTTCCTTAATGCTTTGGGACAATAAATATCATCAAGTTCCTGGAGGCAAACTTAGGAACATATTACACCTCACATGTTGGAAGCCCCACTCTCCCATTCATTATCCCTCTGGTACAATGACCTTTCACAGGTAATCAATAGTTAAAACTGATAAATGGGAACCAAAAAATAAAAAATGGGAAGGCTTCTTAAAAATCCATTGCTTTATTGCTGAGACTAAATGTCTTCTGCATTGACAGGTGTGATTTATCATTCAGCAGGAAGGAGGACATGCGTCCCAGCTGTTCTCACCAACATCGTACAGCAGTGGGGCTTTCAGTCTGTTTCCACACAGGTGAGCAAGTTTTCTGCTAGGGAGCTCCACTATATTAAGTAGATTAGGCCATTATCGATCTCTAAACAATCCAGGTGCATTATTCTTCCCACTATTCATAATTAAACTTTTCATCATGGGAATTGTTGCATGAGCTGTCTTTGAACATGTATTCAGATTCCAAACACCGTGAAGTATTCCTACCCATGTAGAAATCTCTACAGGGACTCAACCCAGCTTCCTAATGGACCAGAGAGGGGTCTTTATCATTTGTTGAGGATCTACTATGTGCTAGACATTAAATTAGGCTGTTATATGCATTATATTTTTAAAATCTTTACAGTAACTGTAAAAGAGAGACTCTTTTCCTAATATCCCTCTGTTTGTCCTTAGCAGTACCAGTCAGAGTTCTACTCAAGAAGCAGAACCTCTAAGAATGATACAGAATAAGGGCTTTGAAATAGCAATTAGATTTTATACCATTGTGAGAGCTGGTTAAAGATTATTTATCCTGCATTTGATCTTGGGCCTGAAGTCAGCAGGGAAGGAGCAGGAAGTAGGGAAGGAAAAATGGACATGAAGTGGGGAGATCATGGACAGACAGAAACCCACAGGGACAAGCTGGAGCTGATGAGGATGAAATGAAAGCTGCGTCAATCTCTCACCAAATTTAAGCCTCCATCTTTGATGATGGGTTGTCCTAAGGAGAAGCTGGAGCTCTTCTTCATGGAGATTTAATGAGGAATGAGAACAACTGAACTAGAAGACTTGGTAGGAGCTGGAGAGCTGGCAGCCAAGTGGCGGCACAAGAGTGGAGGGAGAAGAAGGAGAGCAGGCACAAGCAGGAGGAACCATGGCCTCTGCAAACCATACCTACAAGGTTAGCCTGAACATCAATTAGCAAGGGCACACCTGAGCTGCTATGCAAACTGTCCTAGAGAGGTTTCTCCTGGCTGCTGACTGTTGCCAGTGTGTTGGTGCTCTCACTTCCTAATGGAAGAAAATGAGCCTACTTAGCTCCCACCGCCCAGCTCCTCTTGGTGGACTAAGTCCTTAACAGACTACAGAACCAACCCTGCCTGCAGGAACCAGGGACTGCAGGAGCGAACACAGGGCTTGCATCTCGAGCAAAGTTCTCTGAGCCCAGGCACTTCAAGTGTGCTATAAGCTGTGCAACTGTACTACCTGGCTTTTAGACCTGTGTGAGGATTTCATGAGGAAAGGTGTGTCAGACAGCCTGTGTGGTATTTGGAACCTAATGCATGACACATACTCACCAAATGCTAGCTCCTTTTTCTTGCTCTGTAATTTAGCACTGGCCTTGGATCCCTGTCCTGACATCCTGCCTCACTGCCTATTTGAGGCCCTTCTCAGCTTGCTAATGACTCCTTGATCTGGACCTCATTTTTCCTCACCTGCAAGTTGGAGAATCTACTATGGTTGTTATATCCTTCCTGGGGGCTACTTTCCTGGCACTCTGAATGTAAGTCCTTGCATCATTTCTGTCAGTGAGCCCTTCACCCCACTCATGACACTGTGAGCTCTCAATGTTCTGATTCCATCGCAGGTCTCTGGGCAGGACCAGACTCCTTCATACCTGCTTCTAGTTTAAACCCTAACACCAACTCCACTCCACAGTGGAATCTTGTTTCAGGATCTAGGCCCCCTCAGTCTTCGCCACTCTAGGGGTCTACCAGGTCAAGCCTGTATCTCTCCTCAGATTAAAAAAGATATTAAATTAATACATGTTAGGAGTTGTGTTTTGGTTATGAAATATTTTTATTCAATTTTATTTACCTACAAACTTTACAAACTTTTTTGGCAGTGAACACAGATTGAATATGGATGTGCTTACTATTCCTCTTGCTCACTTCTTTTTGAGTTAATCTACGTCAGTTAATTTACCAGTAACTGCTTATATAAACCATTCTGAATCATATGTTGCCTGTCTTTTATTCAGTGACTTCCTGCAGTCGGCTAGGTATTTTTTCTAATATTCTCATCATCTAGTTCATTTATTTCTGTTTAGTATAACAGAATGTTAGAATAGAAAGAATTAGACATTGTCAATTAATCTCCAATTTTGCAGATGAAGACATCAAGACTCAGAAAAATGATGAACTTGTCCCACTCTCTTTGGACACACAACTGCTTAATGACAGCCATAGTGCAATAACTGGGATCTTCTCACTACTGGCCCCATTGCCTCTGACTACTTCTCCTTAGCAATGTAGGCCTATCTCTCATAATCAGACAATACTCATAGGCAAGTTCAAGTTGAAAGTGAAGAAAATTGGAAGAAGTTCACGAGAGCCAAAGTACTACCTTGGGTATATCCCACCTGAATTTAGAGACCATCTTAAGAATACATTTGACACATTGAACACTAATGACTGAAGACCAAACGAGTTGTGGAATGACATCAAGGACATCATACATGAAGAAAGCAAGAGGTCATTAAAAAGACGGGAGAGGAAGAAAAGACCAAAATGGATGTCAGAAGAGACTCTGAAACTTGCTCTTGAATGTCCAGTAGCTAAAGCAAAAGGAAGAAATGATGAAATAAAAGAGCTGAAAAGAAGATTTCAAAGGGCAGCTCAAGAAGACCCACCTGAGGTCCAATCTAGAAGGTATCACATTTCTCCAAGTCAGTGCTGCCCATTGGCCTGAGTCAGGAGGGCAGGACCAACAGAGGTCAAGCCTTTAGTCCATTGGCTTCACTTACTTGAGAAACTTGTAGCAAACATTGTCGCCTACCAATCAACTAATGTGTTTTACTTCGAGGGAAATTAGTAAAAGAACAACAGTATTTAGAGAAGAAAAACCTCCATGGCAACAGAAGGGTGAGGGAACCAAGTACCTTTAAAACATGTTCATCTTTACTGGAATGCAAGCATGTTAAGTTACAGGACAATACAGATTTCCTTGTTAAAATCCTAAAGTGATGATGATGATAATACTAATAATGATAATAGCAATAATCTATGTTAAGAGTGTGTAACACATAATCTCATATTCTATAAAAAGAGTGTAAATGAATACCATCTTTCTGAAAGACAATTTAGCAGTATACATCACGTCATAACAATGTGCATAGTATTTGACCAGGCATTTTTACTTTGAGGAATTAATCATAAGGGAATTTTAAAGGATTTTTTTTTTTTAAAGAAAGGTAAAACCATGACTCTCATAGGAATATAGAATGAATAAGAATCAAAGATTTTATTTATGTTATTATAAATGAGGGCACCAGGAAGATGCTACAACTGGTACAGATGAGAATTCAAGGACCACACACATACAGGCCATCGGGGAAACTGAAATGAGTTGACAAATAGATGTCATACTGGTCTATTCCACAGGACACCATTCATTTCCATTTACATAGGCAAGATTCATTTTCATTATTAACAACTTTTCTCCAACACACAGAGCTATAAAATAGCTCAGAGACTATAAAAGCGGTAACTTTTCTTTTTGCCCATTTCTTTCTCAGGAATAAGGAGGGCAAAGATTTGACAACAAAGATTCTCAACAAAATACAGAGAGTGATAGAGAAAAAAAAAGGGAAACAAATAGTGGAAAAAAAAGAAACAATGTAGTGTTCAATACCAAGTTCCTGCTTAA
The DNA here is from genome assembly GCF_024166365.1 of Elephas maximus indicus. Classification (NCBI taxonomy): domain Eukaryota; kingdom Metazoa; phylum Chordata; class Mammalia; order Proboscidea; family Elephantidae; genus Elephas; species Elephas maximus. Next base: position 17,460,918 of record NC_064824.1, on the reverse strand, counting down.
TTTAAGTTAGGTATAGCTGTGTGATGAAATGCTATGCAACTGTTGAAAACTGCATCATAAGAAATACTTAATTCAGTTCATGGAGAAAAGAAATACTTCTATATTCACTCCATGGCCTAGAAATGGCCTTGTGTAAGAAAAGTGTAATTGCCAAGCTTCTGCATGATTTTATTTTATCTGCCTATCTATTTATATTTCTATCTGCCTATTTTTCTAACTATCTATTTATCTGTTCATCTATCTGTTTAATTATACGTGTTCCTAGGTGTTTAGCACTATGTTCAGATCTTGAGCCTTTGCGTGGGGTTAGGGTTAAAGAGATAAATTACTCCTAATAATAAGGAAATGGCAACGGTACTTGACAGTCAGGACAAGCAACAGAAAGGAAGAAGAAAGACCACTAGGCAGAAAGAGACCAAGGTAATGGCAGTGAAGTAGGTGTTGGGGGCAGGCAGAGAGACTATCCCAGCCACAAATTCCCTGTGGTTGATAACATATAATCAGAGTGATGCCTCATAGAAAGCCTTGGCTGCCATCTGCATTATTTCTCCTGTTCACTGATCCTCCTCTGAGCCTCAGAGGAGTCAGCGGCACACAATCTGTTAGGTTAGATATGCTGCAGAGAAAAAACAGAACGGAATAAGTGTCCACTACAGGGCAAACAAGGACCAAGAGGACAGAAACTCTAAGAAAGTGAGATTCAGAATTTTTCAGAAACAAGGAATTGGAGAAAAAGGTGATATAATCCAATAATGTTTTTGTCTATCTATTGAATGAAATGCTGTGTTCCTCGTAACATGAGGTCTAAGAGATCAAACACTCCTAGTTAAATGTGAAAGGATTTGGGGGAGATGGAAAGTCCTTAGGGAAAGCAGACTCCTGGTTTGCATATGCATATAAAAAACTTCGGGATAATAAACCTCAAAATATTAATAATGATTATCTGTGAGTGGAGAAATTAATTTGAAGTTTTAATTTACTTTTTAGTATTTTTCTGTACTTTGCATATATTATCTACCAAATACATATTAATTTCACAATAAGATAAAAATTTACTTAAAGTTTTTTAAAAAATCACTTTTCGCAACTTTCAAAACCTAACACCTGAGCTCTGACCCATAGAACCTTCTGCCCCCTGCCTGTCCCCACATGGGTGTATAAGAGATACCAAGGCTCAGTTGACCTAAAACTCATACTGTTGTCCCTCAACTGTGCCTCCTCCTGCGTTGCCTGTCTGGGAGAATGTTGCCTTAATCCTGCATCCTGACAGGGTTAGCCTCTTCCTCAACTCTTCACTCTCCCTGTCTGATAAGAAAACTGGTCCTGTCAATTCCACCCCCTTAGTATCTTTAATATACTCCCCTCCCTGTTTGTTCTTTTTGCCTACAAATCCTAATCATCCCTTGGCTAGACAGTATCTATACTAGATTCTTTAGTCCCATTTCCTTCCAATCTATCTTTCATTCTGTAGCAAGAATATTATTTTTGAAATGCAAATCTGATAGTGTCTTTCAACTTCTTAATACAATTTAGAGAATCTCTATACTGTTAAGGATGTACTTCAATCCCCTTTGTGCATCTCGGCCTTCATCACCTCCCCTCTCATGACCCAGACTTGTCTTTCACCAGTCCCCATCTCACCCTTAGATCCAGGCAAACAGGACTACATGCAGTGCCTCTGGATGTGTCAAGCATTTGAAGGCAACTTGAAAACCTCAGTGCCTTCACCAAGCCTCCTCCATTTCCTAGAGTGCTCCTTGTCCATTCTCTACCTCACCTTTCAAAATCCAGCTCAGATACCAACCCTTTGTGATGCCTTAGAAATCCCTCAAGATGAGGCAGGTGCCCCCATCTGAGATCCTTTTGTTTACCACTGTTATGAATTGAATACATCAAATTATATTTTAACTCTTACTTCAGTGGCCTGTCTTTTTCATTAAACTGAGAACACCCTGAAGGCAGGAGCCATGTTTTACTAATGTCTGGGCATAACATATGGTGACATTCAGTAAACGGCTGCTGAATGAAAGATTGACTCTGGTACATCAAAAACTTTTTAAACAATGATGTCTTTCATCTTGTGTGTGTGTGTGAATTGTGTTATCTACGAATATCTGTGTGTAGTTAGTATATTTTCCTAACTTTATAAATCATCTTGAGATGCTCATCTTGGGAAATCAACACCAGAATGTCATGGGTAGACAAAGGAGAATGGCTGTCAAACCTTGTTCTTGGTAAGGAGGAGGCAAGAGAAAAGCCCTTTGGTAAGGCTTCTTGCCCAAGAAACATATGACAGCCAGGACTGGTTGAGAGTGTGAAGTCTGTTTGAGAAACGTCTCATCCCTGGCTGGATTTTCAGGTCTTAGACCAGGAATGTTCCTGGAATGGAGGAGTTGGTTGAACTTGATATAGTCAGAGATTTCGTGTGGTCTCTGCTGGACTAAGGTATGACAAGGGTAGGTAACAGAACAGATGTGCTATAGCCAAGCAGAGGGAAACAAAATAATGTGCTTGAGAAAGTTCAGAAAGAATTCTTAAGAAACGTGACCTCAGAACATGTCCTGGTTCTGCCAAGGGCCTCTTATGGGGAAGGGGATCTAGATGACTGAGTGGAGCGACAACAGGTCTGGCATCTCGTCTCTATACCAAACTCTCAGGCCTCACTGCATCAGGGCACCAGCAAAGAGTGCTTCAGGTGGCATTTGACTAGCCAGCCTGTAGCCTTTAACCCAGTGCAAGGCAGACTTCCCCCCTGTTCAGACCACGGATGCCAAGTGCTTAATCTCTGGGTCAAAGGTAAGCTTATCCTGGAGCAGAAAGCTGAGATATTCTCTGCTCCCTGTGAGATCTTGGGGGTATTGTTTAGCTTCCTGTCCCTCAGTGTGGTCTTCAGCAAAGTGGGGACAGCCCCTCACTTTCTCTTCCCACCCCTCACCTCTGCCTACCTTGGAGATCTTTAAAGTTGTGGAATTTGAAGAAGATTCAGAGATCAGAGTCCATACCATTATTTTGTAAGTGAGGAAATGGTAGCCTTCACTGTATCTCCAAAGAGACCTTCCAAAAAATGCATTCCTGTCTAAATGCACTGATGACTCCCCACTGCCTCCAAGCTCTTCCTAATGGCTATGAGTCTCCATACTCATTGGTCTGGCATGGGCTGCCCTTGTTAGTCTCAGCCTCTGCAGACTTGTCTCCTGTAAACAATGCCATTTACCAGATATGAGGAATCCCTTTTGCCCTAGCCTTCAGCTGGTGCATTGAAGAACCTTGTCCTTCTTCACTTGGTGACTCGCCTCACAGTTCAGAGCTCCTCTCGGCCTTCCTCAGGCTGGGCAGTGTCTCTCCTCTGTTCCCACCACACCTTGCTCTTTCCCCTGCCATTGCCCTCTCAATGCTGCTGCCACCGTCTGTGCCCCCCACTGGCTCAGAAGCTCCTCTCAGCTGGCCACTGAGTTTGGTTCATCTCTGCTGCCCACATCAAAACTACAGCTTTCTACAGAGTCATTGGTTAACAACCTTTTGTGAGAGGGTGAATGGGTTGTTGGACAGTTTAGTAAGTGAGGGAGTGAGTGAGGGAGCAGGTGTCTAAGTGAGGGGGTAAGTGAGTGTCTATGTGGGTGGGTGAGTGGATGGGTGAGTGGATAGTTTAATAAGTGAGGAAGTTGATGAGTGGATAGGTAGATAGATTACTAAGTGAGGGAGTGTGTGAATGAGTGGGTGTCTAAGTGGGAAGGTGAGGGGCTGGGTGAGTTGGTGGGTGAGTAGGTGAGTGGTTGTATAAGTGGGTGTGTAAGTGAGTGGGTGAAAGAGTTGACGAATAGCTGGATAAGTGGGTTGGTGAGTGAGTGTATGGATTAGTGGGAGAGTTAGATGGTAGAAGAGTGCACAAATGAGTGGTGGGAGAGAGAGTGAGTGGACTTGTGAGAGGATAAGTGTATTGAAGTGGGTGATCAATTAGTAAATGAGTAAATGGATGAATAAGTGAGAGTGTAGGTGAGCAGCTGAGTGAATGAGTGGGTGGGTGGGGGATGGTTTGTATGTAGTGGTGGGGAGTCAGTAGACTGGAGAAGAGAGCAACATGACAAGCCCAAGGCTGAGCATCCAACTGGCTGCAAAGCCAAGATGAGAACCAGATCTCTCACTTAGTTCCAGTGCTCTTTTCGGAATACCAAACTTCCCTCCAGCCCTCCCTCTGATTGCTGTTCTTATCACTTCACACCTCCTCCCTTGCCTCTCAGTTTACTCAAATATGTACCCACAAGGTCATTTGGAAGTAGAAGATACTGACATGCAAACTAAATGGGGGCTCCTTCAGCCCTCTTAGGACCAAAGGTTTGAGTGGAGGAATGAAGCCTCTCTGGCACCAAGTGAGATTACAGGTAGCAGGGGAACATGCACTATACAGGGCTTGATGACATGATGATGGACTGAGTTTTCCAAGAATAGAGGCAGTGTCGATCTATCCGTGAGTCCCCAGTGTCGGTACCCAAAGACTGTAGAATGAAAAGTTGAAGAACGAAGCCTCAGAATCCAAAACCCACTAGAGAATTTGACTGCCTCTCCTAATTTAATGGTTTTACCCACATGCTGAAAACCCATAAGGTCCTTTGGTTTGGGAAAATAAATTGTGGCTGAAAAACAAATGACATTAAAAAGAATTATAACAAATTCGGTGGCATTTGCAATCTCAGCTCATATAAGACTGAAATTAGCATCAGTGAGAATGACTATTTCCCCAAAGGTGGAACCTTAAGAAAACACATTTTGAAATTTAATGAGAGGGGAAGAGGCAAAAGAAAAAATGTGTTAGGAAAAAAAGATTCTCCACAGATTCACATGCACCATTCTTCATCCTGAGACTATGACAACTGTGTCACGAGGACAGAACATGGGCTGCTTAGGGTTGTGCTATGTTTATGAAATCGCATTTATGGGCAGCTACAAACTTCAATGCATTTGCTAACTTCTTGAAGTATTATTTATGTGATTGAATTACAGTTCCAGCCATTAGCACTTTGGAGTAACAGCCCAGTTAACTGACATGGAGTTACAGTGGCAGTGCAATGGCCGTCCTTACAGGGGCACATCCGCACGTGTGAGCACATGAGATGAATGCCTGCGGTGATGCCACAGAGTGAGCCATGTTACAGTGGGTCTCCTCACTCAATTTTCTTCCAGGTGAGGAATGATAAGACTTCCTTCAGGGCTGCTCAGGTTGACTGTGGGCTGAAGGAGGAGGGAACTCATGTCTCCTGAACACCTCATGTCTCCTGAACACCTGACGTTATCTCCTTTAAACTTTTGACTATAGATGAGGTGTATGTGCTTGGGCCACATTTACAATTGAACAGACTCGAGTTCGGAGTGATTAGTCAACTTGCCCAAAGTTATAGTTTGTAAGTGACAGCGTGAGCATGGAGTCACATCACTGTGGTCTCCAGGTCCATCCACCACCACACCTGTCACTACCTAGCCTTTCAGGACCATTCTGAAGCACCAAAATGAGAAACTAAGGAACCTAAGATCAGGAAGACATATGTCTATGTCTCTGTGGCCTCCATGTCCAAGTGATACATCTTAGTCCCACTTCCATGCTCCCAGCCTAGTCATCATGGGGATCTGTGGTGTGTTTTGGAGCATGTATCAAATGATCAGACTTCTCACAAATAAACTTCCTCTGGTGCAGAGCCAAGCGACAGGCTTGCCTGCATGAGCTGTGCCTCTGCTGCTGATGAAAACCATCTGCTTCAGTCACTGCAAGAATTTTTTTTTTTTACGAGAAACACACAGTAATAACCATCTGGTCCCTTTATTTCTCAGTGGAGCTGTGTGTTCAGTATTGACCTCACTGGCCTTGCATGTGGCCGGAAGCAATCCTTTTATTAAATCACAAACCAGAGAGCAACCCTGGCCCTTGCCCCTGACCCCAAGACAAGCCAGGCTTGTCTCATCCTGACTTCACCAGACACTGGCATTTAAATGCCAGCATCTTTCCTAAGACCAGTGATACAGGCAGTAGGCTGTGCTGAACTTTTACACTTCATTTCCCATTTGCGGGGAAGAAAAGGAAAGGGAAAATGTCAGGGGAAATTCAGGGCAGACTTCTGGCTGGGCAAGAAGGGCTACTGTCAATGGATGCACCTCTAGCTCTGGAGAGGCAGAAGCCCTGCCATATCACCTTCATTACCTCAGCTGTTGGCTGAAACCGCATAATCAAACCTGCCAGTTTTACAGATTATCTACTGTGTGATAAGGACTGTGTTTAGCATTTTTCATGCCCTGATTCAACCCCCACCCCAACTCTCACATCTATCCTGAGAAGCAGTGTGGCAAGTTTGAGAAAGATGGGCTTGGCAAGGTCTGAAGAAGGCTCACTACCCCCTCCCCGGAGTGTGGCATCGGCTTGGTGAAGTCTCCACTATCCAAAGCCTGGTTGCTAGCCGGCAAGTTGAGAACCTTCGTGCAATGAGCTAAACATTCATTCATTCAGCAATGTTGATTGGATATGTCTATGGGTAAGTCAGGATCAACTTGACAGCAACGGTTTACAGGTTATGGACAAGTAATGGTGAAAGGATATCAACCTGACACACGCCTTTCCCGATTTTAAACCACACAGTATTCACTTGTTCTGTTCAAACAACTGCCTTTTGGTCAGTGTACTGGTTCCACATGAGCACAATTAAGTGTTCTGGAATTCCCATTCTTTGCAATGTTAGCCACAAATTGTTATGCTCCACATAGTCGAATGCTTTGCATAGTCAATGAAACACTGGTAAACATCTTTCTGATATTCTCTGCTTTCAGCCAAGATCCAACCGACATCAGCAGTGGTGTCACTTGTCCCATATCCTTTCCTGAATCTGGCTCAAATTTCTTATTCATTCTGAATGCTGAGTAAATAATCTGAGAAGCTGGAATATATGAAGAAGAATTCAGCATCAGGGCTGGAGGGAGACTAATTAATAAGCTGCAATATGCAGATGACACAACCTTGCTTGCTAAGAGTGAAGAGCACTTGAAGAACTTATTGATGAAGATCAACCACTACAGCCTTCAGTATGGATTACACCTCAACGTAAAGAAAGCAAAAAACCTCAAAACTAGACCAATAAGCAGCATCATAATAAGTGTAGAAAATATTGAAGTTGTCAATAATTTCATTTTACTTGGATCCATAATCAATGCCCATGGAAGCAGCAGTCAAGAAATCAAAGGACATGTTGCATTGCACAAATTTGCTGCAAAAGACCTCTGTAGTGTGTTAAAAAGCAAAGACGTCACTTCAATGAGTAGGGTGCGTCTGATCCAAGCCATGGTCCTTTCAATTGCCTCATATGCATGTAAAAGCTGGACAATGAATAAAGAAGACTGCAGAAGAAATGATGCATTTGTGTTATGGTGTTGGCAAAGAATATTGAATATACCACAGACTGCCAGAAGAGTGAACAAATCTGTCTTGGAAGAAGTACAGCCAGAATGTTCTTTAGAAACCAGGATGGCAAGACTTCGTCTCACTTACTTTGGATGCGTTATCAGGAGGGACTGATCCATGGAGAAGAACGTCATGTTTGGTAAAGTAGAGGATTAGGGAAAAAAAGGAAGACCCTCAATGAGATGGACTGACACAGTGGCTACAGCAATTGGTTCAATCATAGCCATGACTGTGAGGATGTTTTATTTTGTCACACATAGGGTCTTTATGAGTTGGAGCTAACTTGATGACACCGAACAGCAACAATGTGGAAAAGTTACTTATCTAAGCTCCAAGGATTCACTGTTAAATAAAACAAATGGAATGGTGTCCTCATGGAGCTTTTCTTCTGGTAGAATTTCAGACAAAGAATACATAGACCAATAAAGAAGGTGATTTTAGACAATGATACTTGCAATGATGATAACAGAATAGATGAGAAAGAGAAGGGGGAGGTGAACCATGAAGACAGACTCCGTTAGTCAGCTCGTGGAACTGAAAACCAGAATTGTTGTTCCTGTGGGCCATCGAGTCAATTCTGACTCATAGAGACCCTATATGACAGAGTAGTATTGCTCCTTGGAGTTTCCTAAGCTGTAATCTTTGTGGGAGCAGATTGCCAGGTCTTTTGTCCTGCAGAGCTGATGGTGGGTTTGTACCTCTGACCTTTCCATTAGCAGCCAAGCCCTTAACCATTGTACCACCAGGGCTCCTTGAAAACCAGAATATGGGTAAACTCACTTTGAGAACAACTCACCAACTAAGCCAATACCTTGAGCTCTGTGACCAGTGCTTTCTTCCTGAGATCGCACAGTCATGGTCACTGCAGTCATGGTTGAAGTGAGATGGGGCTGAGAATATTTGGGTGGTGCACAAGAGGGGTCCTCTTCAATAGACTATGGAATGCCAAAAAGTGACCAGAAAGTGCTTGGCCATCTAGGACTCAGACAGGGAAGTTCAGTACAGGAATACCACATCCATTAAGGGTCCAGCTGAGCTAGCAAGGAGAACCCATTACCGAATTTGCAATATGCGAATTTCCCCTGACCACACTGGCATGCACACTGCTTCCAGTTATTTTCCCTCCAACTATATTCACACCCCTCTGCAAACTAGCCCAGCCTCTCCGTAAGTAATTTATTTTTACCTACTTGTTTCTTTAGTCCGGATTCCCACAAAGGCAGGGGTCTGATATGCAGATTTATCTACAGGTAGATTGTTTAGGAAGGATTTCAGAGATCAAGAATGAGGAACAAAGGAAGAGGGAGAATGTCTCAGGGAAGGCAACGATGGGTGTAAGGTGGGCCATCACAACGAAACTAGCACAGGATCCCGGAGAAATTCCTGAGAAGCCTTTGTAATGGGTTGAGTTATGTCCCCCCAAAAATATGTGTATCAATCTGGCTGGGCCATGATTCCCAGTATCGTGTGATTTTCCTATATGTTGTAAATCCTGCCTCTATGATGTTAATGAGGGAGGATGGGTGGCAGTTGTGTTAGTGAGGCAGGACTCAATCAAAAGATTGTGTTGTGTCTTGAGGCAATCTCCAGATATAAAAGAAAGAAGCAAGCAGAGAGGCAGGGAGACCTCATACCACCAAGTAAGCAACACTGGGAGCAGAGTGCCTCCTTTGGACTCGGGGTCTCTGCACCTGAGAAGGTCCTTGACCAGGGGAAGATGAAGGACAAAGACTTTCCTCCAGAGAGAGAAAGCCTTCCCTTGGAGCCAACACCCTGAATTTGGACTTTTAGCCTACTTTACTGTGAGGAAATAAACTTCTCTTTGTCCACTTGTGGTATTTCTGTTATAGCAGCACTAGATGACTAAGACAGCCTCACAGCCTATTTCTCAGCTCTTGACCCTTCTTGGTAAATGGTGGCCCCAAGGCCACCTCCAGATTATGCAAGCATCGAGGCTGGGACATTATGCTAGATGTTCCATGCTGTGGCATCAGAAAATTCCAAGGAAGAAATGAGGATGTCAGAAGCGAGTTGCTCTGGTCACTGCAGTCGTGGCTGGAGTGAGATAGGGTTGAGAGGATTTGGTTAGTGCACAGGAGGGATCCCATACTTTATCATATATACTTCATGTTTAAGTCAAAGCTTTGACTCAGGGGATTTGGTCAATATCTTGTTTAAGCAATTACCCTTTGGTTTTGCTTGCCTTGTAGTCATCCCATTCCTTTAGGTTGACTTTGCTTGTTTTTGCTCTTAAGCACACACAAGCATTACAGCTTATTCCTCCCAAGACAGTCAGACACCCTAGTTTTGAAGGACGACCTTGGTACCAGAGATGCCCCATTAGAAACAGATAAATAAAAAGAAGCTCAAAGAATTAAGGAGTTTGCTTCAATTCACTTAACACATAGATACTGAGCTGGATTCAAACTCAGAGTTTATTCTTTTTTCTACTACATCACTCTGTCTCTTGGCCTGTTAACTTTCATGAACTCCTCTTACCTGTTTTCTCCTTCATTTGAACTTCCCAAAAGAACTTCTCTTTTCCTTTTTCTTGCACTCTTCCTTATTACTCCTACTAAGCCTTCTGATGCCCTATGTTTCCTGAACAGACAGAGCTTGGCCAGTGAAAGTGATAGGGTGCCTCAGATCAAATATGGTTGGGCTAAGCTTACTAAAAAAGTCAGGGTCATAAATATAGACAGTCCGTACCAGCTATTGCCAACAGACGTGAAAGTTCTGCAAGTGCTTTAGCATGGCTTTCAAGTTTCTCCGCAAATCATGTCCACCCTACTTTTACTTCCTCAGTAAATGCTTCATTGAGAAGTATGAGAGAAGTGGCTATTCTTAGAACCTCTCGAGACCTTCAAAATTCCCCACCTTTTCTTTCCCACTACTTGGCATTCCCTCTACTTCCTGAAATTGTGGAAGCAGCTTTGGAATCAGGCAATGAATGGTGGCTGGGATAATTTTGCGAGGCATGATAGAAAACTCCTTGATTACTTGAAGAGGCCATTAGTAGAAATGTGACACTGTTGAAGGAAATGAGGAGACTTTTAGAAAACTCCTAAGTCACATTAGAAAAAGCCTACTTGGCATGAACAGTGGTAGTAGAAATTGGAGGACACTACTGGTGAGGGTTCAGAAGAAAGTGAGGAACTTGCTAGTGGAAACTGGAGTAAGGGAGAGTTTAGTGAAATTGTGTCCTCCACAATCTCAGAGGGCTTCAAAACTTGAGGAGGATTGATGAGTCATTGCTGCTTGAAGATGTGGCGGGGGAGGTAACAAGATAGGGAATGCTGATGCCCTTAAAGAGTTGAGACTCTTGGCTGATAGCAAGCAAGGAACAGATTCTGCTAACAATCTGAATGAACTTGGAGTGGATCCTCCCCTGGAAACTCTAGACAAGAGCCCAGACTCTTTCATTTTGGCATTGTGAGACCCAGAGAAAAGTAACCTGCTGAGCCCAACTGGACTCCTGAACCACAGAACTGTGAAATAATAAATGAGTGTTGCTTTAAGCCCTAACTTTTCAAATCCACCAGACATTCCTTGGAAACTCTGTGGGGCGGTTCTACTCTGTCCTATAGGGCTGCTATGAGTCGTAATTGACTCAGTGGCAACAGGTTTTGTCTTAATTTGTTACAGCAGCCATAAGAAATTACTTACACTGGGGTTCAGAGTATTACTTAAATCTGTGGCGTATGTTTTTCATCTTTTATGGAAAATATTCATCCATTACCCCATATGTTTCTTTTGGTACATTCTTTTTACCTTCCCCTCTTGTGTCTCTAAGTACCTGTGAGTTAGATATTTTCACCATGTTCTTGTGTTTGTTTTATTTTATTTTAAATATATTCTTCGTTTTTTTCTCACTAATATTCAGAGAGCTAGGTAAGTAGAATAAACTCTACTTACATATTTCCCAGTTTACCAATCCTTTCTTCAACTTTGTCCAATATGCTGTTAAGCCCACCTGTTGATTTCTTAATTTCATTTTTTGTATTCTGCAGTTTTAGAAATTGCATTTGATTTTTTTTGATATATTACAGTTTTCTGATGAACTTTTCCATTTTATCATCTATTTTCTTGATCATATTAATAAATATGTCAACTTCTATTTCTTGGTTTATTTCCATTGTCAGCTTTTCTCTCAGTCTAGTTTCTTGTGCCTAGTAAGGTTACATCAAAAACCAGACACTATGCAGCAAAAATTGAAGTGACTCTGGAGGCTGCCATCTTTCCTCAGATGTGGTGAGAGGCAGATTATGTCAATCTAAGTGGTAACTAAGTATTGTTCAGGCTGGGTTTTAGTCTTTGTAAAAAAAAAAACCAAACCAAATTCATTGCAGTCGAGTCAGTTCATAGTGACCCTACGGTATAGAGTAGAACTGCCTCATATGTTTCCAAGGGGCTTCTGGTGGATTCAAACTGCTGACCTTTTGGTTAGCAGCTGTAGCTCTTAACCACTGCACCACCAGGGCTCCTCCTTCTTTGTAATGCCTGATTATTTCTAGTTCACCCTCATTGCTAGGATGAAGTCCTTCAAGGTTCCCCAACAGAGATCCTTCAATTTTCTGGCTCTTTTGTTTTTCACCATTTTCTGCTAACATTCTTAGGCTCTATTTTATAATTTGAGTCTATAAACACCTTCATTGTGGACTCACTTCTTTGCACTTTTCTTTTTTTCTGGGGTCTGGTCCCTTTGGCAATTTTTCGCTCCCATTATGTTTTGTTACTCCCAGAAGGCTACCAAAAGATCTGCTTTGCCACTGCTCTCTGCTTGACCTTCTCCTTGGCTTCTTGTCCCTCTAACGAGTGCTGATTAAAAACCATCTCAAGCCCCAACATTTAAGGCTTATCTCAAAGAGCTGTCTTCTCTACAGGAATAGGGCTTCTGAAGCCCAGGTTTCTTTCATTTTGTGACCCCAATAATCCCTGGATACCTGGGTTTTTTTCTTTTTTTTTTTCCACCCTGGAGATGGTGAAAGTAGAGGGGAAGAGATACCATGCGTGATTTTGATGGGCCAAGACAGAAGTAACACATCACTTTGTTCATACTCCATTGGCTGGACTTTGGTAGCATAATCACACCACAACAAGGGAGGCTGCAAAATGTGGTCTATCTCTGTGCCCAGAGAGAAGGAACAGATTTTTATGAGCACATGGAGAGCTCTGTAATGGCATGGTTTAGATTTAATAAGTATTTTGTGAGCTTAATATCACAAGCAGTACAGAAGATAAACCAAATGACCTCTGAAGGCTCTTTCAGGCCTAATGATCCCTGTTCAATTCATGAAAAGGATTTATTTAAGAACTGCCTACAGCATGTTGACATACAAAAACATTCTACTCATTTTTTAGGAATGAAATGCTGCATTCAAGGTATTATTGCATTTTCTTGTCTGAAGTGCCAAGATAGAATTTACAACGACTCTTAAAAATACCACTCCTGCACAAATTAAGTCACTGAGTCCTCTGCACATTCAGCTTCAATGAGCTGGAATAAATGTTCAATGGATATTGAATAACTCAGGAGTTTCATCTAGCATAAGGCTAAAATGTCTTTGTATCCTAGGAGAATATAAGCTTATTTCAACTTTTCATGATTGCTAAATTATGGCTTAAGTCTTTATGCATTCACCACGTCAGGACTTGTAATAGGCATTTGGGCGGATGCAGGAAAAGCAAAAACAAGGTAGCTTCCCTTTAGGGGTTTGCGCTCTATGCAAAGAAAAGGTTGATGAAGTAAAACATCTGCAAAACTTCAATCTTTGCATCTGAATGCAAGAAGCATTCGAGGGCTATTAGTGTCTTTTGTTTTTTTGGTAGATGGGTAAAGGTTAAAAACATAAAACGAAAAACTGTAAAATTCAATTGTTCCCCTAATGTTAGCAAATTTCCTCTTCCACTAACAATTTCCGAACAAATAAGATTAAAAAAAAAAATCTCTAGATAACTTCCATCTCTCTCTCTTTCATCTATCTATCTATCTATCTATCTATCTATCTATCTATCTATCTATCTATCTATCTATCTATCTATCTATCTATCTATCTATCTATCTATCTATCTATCTATCTATCTATCTATCATCTCTCTATCGTCTATCTATCTATCTATCTCTCATCTATCTATCTCTCAACTATCAATCAATCATCTATCATCTATCAATCTCTCGCCTCTCTATCTCTCATCTATCAATCTATCTATCATCTCTCATCTATCAATCTATCTATCATCTATCTATCTGTCATCTCTCTATCTATCATCTATCATTATTGACTTATAACTGGGATAAAAACCACAGAACTCAGATGTTGATAAGGTTAAGTTGTAAAATATACCCCAGGTTTCCTGAATAGATAGAGCTTGGCCAGTGAGGGTGATAGGGCACCTCACATCAAACATGGTTGGGCTAAGCTTCCTAAAAATGTCAGGATCATAAATATAAACAGTCCACCCCAGCCAGGGGCAGGAGTTCTCTTGTTCTAAAATGAGAAAAGCCAGCCATTTGCCTTGATCAAGCTTGAATATGAGATTATTTCAACTTTTTTTCTCAAGCCATGGGAGCTTAATTAAGGAAGTCTCCGCTTGAGAAGCACAGAGCTGTCCCTTCAGCACTTACTGACCAAGTCGGAGTGGAGGATCTCATCTGTGATGGCGTTGACGAACACTAGTCTTAGTCTGGGTCTGTCTGCCTATGTCTGTGGCTGGCAGAGCGACACAGGGACCTGTCTTTTCCCAGGCTAAAGATTGCTGCACATCCAACCTCACCTGTCATTTAGATTTTTTTTTTTTTTGTCCTCCCAAACTTGCAGGTCTGCTTTCTCTTTGTGCCTAAAATGAGAGCAATGACCCAATTTTAATTTTAAGGGAAAAGTGGTTTACTGAGAAGAGAAATAAGCACAAATAATCAGGGCTTAGGGTATGACGCTGAGGCTGGGCTTCGTGGTCAATCCCAGGACTGCCATCTGAGCAGCTTGCTTGTACACAGCCTTCCTCTTCCAGAAACACTGCAGTGAAACAGAATCACACTTGAGTGAAAAGCCAGAAGTAGGGAAGAAACCAAAAGAATTGGAGAAAAGCAACACCACAACAAAGAAATGGCGCTGAGAGAGCTGGCCGGTTTCGGTGGGGTGAATCGAAGTGGCACAGAGCCGAAGCCGGTACCTCCCAGCCAAGAGACAGCTGGCAGGAAGCGGTGGAAGGCGAATGGAGGGGAAGAAGAGTGGGGGTGGGAAAGCATACATTGCTGCTTACCAGGTGCTCAGTCTCCTGTTGGGAGCTCCACGGACCCACTTCTCCGTACTCCCCATCCACCAATCTTCAATGTGGGCAGAGCAAATCCAAGGGCGACACGAAGTCCGCAGCTCTCAGCTGACCAAGCAACCACCTCCACCTAGGAAGTGGTGTGGGCCGAACAGGGAGGAAGAAGTGTGGGGGTGGAAAGCGTATATCACTACCCACTGGGTGCTCTCTCTCCTGCTGGGAGCTTCGTGGAGCAGCCTTCCTGTGCTCCCTGTTAGCCAATCTCCAACAGGAGTTCAAAATGGTGAATCTGTGCTGCCTTAGCTGACAGGAGACCTTCACGGGTATCTCTGCTAGCTCTCTGTTCTCTGTCAGTTACTTATTCCATTCGGAGCTTGAGTGGGTTCTTTATCTCTTCGTTTGATGCTTAGGGTTCCAGGGTTGACATTAACCTCAGTTTTACTTAGTTTTTTAGGTCTTTGCTGTGGAGGGATGGTATGGTGCTTCTGTCTATAGTGCCATATTGGCTCCTTCCTCTGTATAGCATTTCTAAGGGATGACTTCCAAACTTTATCTCCCATTCAGACCAATACCCAGGTTTGTGTCTATTCCACATGGGTGTCTATTAATAATTTCAAATTTTACTTGCAAAACCTGAACTCCTGATATTCTCATAAACCTGTTGCCATTAAGTTGATTCCAACTCATAGGGGCCCTATAGCCCTGATCAATTTAAGATCTTTCCATCTCAGTTAATGATAACCTTGTTCTCTTATGGATTATTCTCTTTCTCTCATATTCTACATCTTGTCTCCAAAATATCCTGTTGGTTGAACCTTAAAAATGTATCCAGGTTATTATCATCATGTCTACTGCTACTACCCTGGTCTAAACCATCAGCTCCTCTCTCCTAACTTACTGCCAAATCCTCCAAACTGGTCTTGCTGCTTTTATTTTACTTATTCCCTCTACAGTCTATTTTCAGTATCGATGTTAGAGTAATACCATTAAAATGAAAGTTAAATTATGTCACTCCCTTAATCAAAATCATCATGCTCTTCATTTCACTTAAAGTAAAAATCAGCAGCTTTACAATGGCCTGCAAAACCGTACAGGTCTCCCACTCCCCATTATCTCTTTGATCTCCCTGCTGCTCCTCAAACTAGGCTGGCATGGCCTCACCTCAGATTTTTGTATCTGCTGTTTTCTCTGCCTCAGTACTCTTCCCCCAGATTTAGCTCACTCCCATGCTTGCTTCAGACCTGTGCCCAAATGTCACATCCACAGTGATGATCCCCTGAACCCCGCCAACCTGGGGCTCCCCTTTACCATTGCTCAACTTCAATTTTCTCAAATATATTTATCACCTATGACGTTTTTCTTCGCTGCTGTTTCCCTGCACCTAGAGCAAGGCTTCCAGCACAGAGTAGAAGCTAATGAATATTTGTTATTTGAGTAGCAGAATGACAAATAATAAAAATTCTCTATAAAAATGTATGGGATGCAACTGAATAGCACCTCAAAGGTAATATTAGCTTATAAATGTTTATATTAGCATGAAGAAACGCTGAATACTAACAAACTAAGTATCCACATTAAAGAAATGATAAACAGAGCAGATTGAATTAATAGAAAAAGTGAGAGGAAAAAAATAAAAATATTTAAGACCAGAAATTGATGGGATGAGAGGATCAATAAAAAATATGTTGGTTACTTGAAAAGCACTGTTCAACATAATCTTTTGCGATGTGGATATATTCTGTATCTGGCTGTCTAATATGATAGCCACAGTCACTTGTAGCTATTGAGCACCTGAAATCTGGTTAGTCTGACTGAGGAACTGAATTTCTAATTTTATTTACGCTCGATGATTGGAAATTTAAATAGCCGTATGTTGCTAGTGACTACTGCATTGGGCAGCACAGTTCTAGAACATTCCTACATGATTTTCCCAAGTTGATATACACAGTAATTTTTATGAAAACATAATGAGGATAAGAACATAGGCTCTAAATGCCCATCAACATTAAAATGTATAAATAAATTATCATTTGTTTATACAATATAAAATTATTTAATATTAAAATTAATTAACAGGAGATGAACACCCTATGCACCTGCCAATATTTGATCATTTTAAGTCTATAAAAATTTCAAAGATTCCAATCTAATACATGCATAAATGTATTTAAATTTTAAAATATTTTTGTGTAAAACTGAGTGAAAAATATTAAGCTGAAAAATAAGAGTATCACTCTACACACTTAAAATTTTAAACACTGCAAGTGACTACCAATTTTTACACAAATAACACGCACCTTCTGTGTTTATTTGACAACCATATCCTCCTCCCGAGAGGTATCTTTCTAAGCATTCTATGCTAATTTTTTTACAGCAACATGTGAAAACTGTTGGCATAGCAGAGCTTATGAAAACACATCATGGGAAGAGGGAGTGTTTAGCAAAAAAATGTAGAAGGCACGTTTTATTTGCATAAAAATATGGCACTTTATGTTTTGCGAATGGCAATATATGCTGAGGAAGCAGCTCTTCCCCAGTCATCTTTTGAGCGCCTTCCAACCTGGGGGGCTCATCTTCCAGCACGGTATCAGACACTGTTCCACTGCTATTCATAAGGTTTTCACTGGCTAATGCTTTTCAGAAGTAGACTGCCAGGTCCTTCTTCCTAGTCTGTCTTAGTCTGGAAGCTCAGCTGAAACCTGCCCTCTATGGGTGACCCTGCTGGTATCTGAATACCAGTGGCATAGCTTCCAGCATCACAGCGACACGCAAGCCCCCACGGTACAACAAACTGACAGACACGTAAAAGTGAAGAGGACTTGAAGCACTTACTAATGAAGATCAAAGACCACAGCCTTCAGTATGGATTGCACCTTAACATAAAGAAAACAAAAATCCTCACAACAGGACCAATGAGCAATATCACAATAAATGGGTAAAAGTTTGAAGTTGTCAAGGATTTCATTTTGCTTGGATCCACAATCAACAGCCATGGAAGCAGCAGTCAAGAAATCAAAAGATGCATTGCATTGGGTAAATCTGCTGCAAAGGACCTCTTTAAAGTGTTGAAAAGCAAAGATGTCACCTTGAAGACTAAGGTGAGCCTGACCCAAGCCATGGTATTTCCAATTGCATCATATGCATGTGAAAGCTGGACAATGAATAAGGAAGACTGAAGAAGAGTTGACGCCTTTGAACTGCGGTATTGGCAAAGAATATTGAATGTACCATGGACTACCAAAAGAACGAACAAATCTGTCTTAGAAAAAGTACAACCAGAATGCTCCTTAGAAGCAAGGATGGTGAGACTGCGTCTTACTTATTTTGGACACGTTGTCAGGAGGGATCAGTTCCTGGAAAAGGACATCATGCTTGGTAAAGTACAGGGTCAGTGGAAAATAGGGAAGACCCTCAACGAGGTGGGTTGACACAGTGGCTACAACAATGAGCTCAAGCATAACAATGATTGTAAGAATGTTGCAGGACCAGGCAGTGTTTTGTTCTGTCGTGCATAGGGTTTCTATAAGTCGGAACTGACTCGACAGCACCTAGCAACAACAATATATGTTGAAATGTTGTTTATTGATGTTTGACATAAATACTAAATTCACAGAGGTGATAGCTCTGGGAATGAGGGCCAAGAATGGCATCTATGAGGTGTATGAAAGGCCTTCAATTACTTCATTTCCTAGATATCTAACGCTAATGGGGCAACATATTAAACCACAACAAAGCTTGTAGTGAGTGAATGGGTGTTTATTATACCTTTCTCTACAATTTCTTGTGTGCTTGCAATATTGCGAACAAAGAAAAAAAAGGAGAAAACAATAAAGAGAGGGAAATGAACATAAACGTTGAAGTCTCTAACGCTGTGTCCGGAACATTTGAAGTGGAATCTCCTGGAGGGCCTGACTCCGAGTTAAAATTCCTTGTAAGCGTGTTAGTGAGGCCAGGCCTTGCAGAGGCATCAGAAGGCAGGAGGCAGATTTAATTAGTCTAGCCTGGTGTTGAAACGGAGTGAGACTGCTGGGAAGCAAGGAGAGGCACTGGAAGCAGCAAAAGAAGCATAGATGGGCTGGCCTGGATGTCCACCTCAGTTCATGGGAATTCACCTTGAGGGATCAGGGTCATTGGGCTGAGCTTCACCTGATAGTGAGCAGCCTGGCCAGGCCTGCCCATCAACGTGGAGGAAATTACGTCATGATCACTGTCTTGGGACCATGAACAAATCATACACTCTTGATATAGCAAAGCCCAGCACAAGCCCTGTTTCTATGGGTCTGCCCCATTCCCACTTGTCAAAAAATCTGTCCCCCATTCCTCCCAGCAAGGAATATGGAGAAGCTAGTTGTGGGCCACTTCCCTGGTTGTTACAGGGCCCAGGCCACCATTCTACTTGCTCCTTTGGTGTTGAGTTCCCCATTCTTGTTTTTTTTTGAGCAGAGAAGAAGACTGAGATAATTAGAGGGGAGCCACAGTGGAGATTAGAAACCATTTGGTGTTGATGGCAGGGGGTTCCTGACATTGAATTCCAGGTCAGACCAACCTACTCAGTCTTAGCGTGAAAAGACCTTCAGACTCTCTTCCTGGGGCAGAGCCTGTGCCTGGGCACCCAGAGAATGAAGGAGCAGAGCCAGATGAGGGCTCTCCATGGGCAGGCAAGCCCCCAAGAAACATGAAGTAGGAAATAACAGAACCTTGAGCACCCAGGTTCTGCTCTCAGATTTACCTGCCTTCTTTCAACGCAGGGAGAGAAGAGCTACCATGCAACTTTGTGGGGGCCCTGGTGCATGGAAAGAACAGTGAAGAGCTTCCTCCAACACTGCCTTATGGGATTGTTAAGAAGATTAAATGAGGTAATAAGTAAGATGAACTTGGGTGGGATTGGTACATGGTAAAGAGTTAGTAATGACCTAAGTTGTTCTTGTTGTGTCCTGTGGCCAGGAAATGTGCAGGCAATATACATTCACTCCTCCATTGACTCTCATTTCATTAGCCTGAAGTAGGAATTTCTTCCCCCCAAATAAAGATGACAACATCAGTGAGAGGCAGACCTGTGGATGGAATCCAAGTTTCAATCAGAGCCAGTGGTCTTGGCAGTGAGAAAGTTGCCCCGTGTGTGGGGCACTGTCTTAGTCATCTAGTGCTGCCATAACAGAAGTACCACAAGTAGATGGCTTTAACAAAGAGAAATTTATTTTCTCACCGTCTAGTAGGCTAAAAGTCCAGATTCAAGGCTCCAGGGGAAGGCTTTCTCTCTCTGTGGGGTCTGGAGGAAGGTTGTTGTCCTCAATCTTCCCCTGGTCAAGGAGCTTCTCAGGCACAGGGACCCCAGGCCCAGAGGATGTGCTCTGCTCCTGGTGCTGCTTTCTTGGTGGTATGAGATCCCCACCTCTCTGCTTGCTTCCTTTTCCTTCTATCTCTTGAGAGATAAAAGGTGGTGCAGGCCACACCCCAGGGAAACTCCCTTTATCTTGGATCAGGAAGGTGACCTGAATAAGGGTGGTGTTACAATCCCACCCTAATCCTCTCAACATGAAATTACAATCACAAAATGGAGGACAACCACGCAATGCTGGGAATCATGGCCTAACCAAGTTGACACGTATTTTTTGGGGGACACCATTCAATCCATGACAGGCATCAAGGTCAGGGAGAGCAGGGCCATGGATGCTGGGCACAGATAGGGTGTGTGTGAACACTCTGGCCATCTGTTCTGGGATTGCCAGTGGCCCAGCCTAAATAGAAGGGGGCTGGCCACTGAGGGCAGGGATTCCTTTGGGATACAGACGTGGCTTGGCCTACATTGAATACTGTGCCTACTTATCCTGCAGGGCAGCTGTGGGAGAGGGGACGAGGAGGGTGGCCCTGTGTAGGAACTTTACCCCTACTCCAGCCGTCTCTGGAGACAGGTATAACACTAGCCAGAAGCCAAACTGAACTAGTCCTCTTTTCACAGTCCATTACACCAAGGGTCACTTGCTCTGGTAGAATAACTGTGCCCAGATTTTGAGGTAAATGATCACACAATAAACCTGGTTAACAAACACAGACATTTAGTTTAAAGCATAATGAAACTACATTTTGGCAAAGTGTTTTCAGCTGATTTCCCCATTTAGGTTCTGTCATGTTAACATGACTTTCTGGCTTACAACATAAACTACGGAAGGCCCAATTAGAACTTCCTGAAAAATCTTTTCTTCCTGTCTTGTTGGTTTCAAAATTTGGCTTTTCCTTGTTCTCTATCAGTACCCTAGCTTAGAATGCACGTGTGCTCTGTGGATTTCTTGCTTTTTACTTAGCATCTCAAGGGTGTTTGGAAATGAGTCCTGGGATTTGCAAGCCCTGTGCCATGTGTCAACATGGCATTAGAAGCAATTCTGGGTGTAAGGATGCTGCCTCCAAAAGCCAGTGTGTTGTTAAGATGCCCCTTGTTCATGGGATTTCAGCAGCAGAGCTGATTAGGATATAAGATATGTAAAGAGAAACACACCTTCCTCTCTGTAGCCTAACACAAGCTCACCACATACAAGGTTCGAAAAGATCTGACAATTGCACCCCAACACTATATGCACAAGATGCCTTTTCTTCTTGGAAACTTGAAAACAACAAACTTTTGTTTATTTCCACAAATTATGCCAGAGGTGGGAGAATGGGAGCATACTAAGATGGTTCTGCCTCCACCCCATTTTCTGAATTTCATTATGAAAATCTTAAATGTGTAGAAAAGTTGAAAGCATTTACTGTGAACATCTGTACATCACCTAATTCTACGATTAATATTTTGCTTCATTTATTTTAATCACATATTTATCCATCCATCTTATTTTTCAATCCATTTCAAATTAAGTTTCAAACACTTACTAAAGTTCCCTGACTGAGCATAGTTCTATTTGACACACATAGGAACTCCATAAGTCTGAATCTACTTGAGGGCAACTAACAACAGCAATAACAATTTTTTCTAATAATTTATTTTTTAGTTTGGAACAGAGCTCTATGCAATGGGCTAGGTACTAGGGATAGGGAGATTAATTAGGCATTCTCTGCCTCAAAAAGTTTATAGCAAATGGGAAAGACAGGTTAAGTGTAATCAATTATTGCAATATAGAGCAAAGTGTGATTCAATAGAGTACTCAGAGAACTGGCTCAGGAGGAGACATCTGAGCTCAGCCTTGTAATATGAATAGATATTGACATTGGTGGCCCAGTGATTAAGAGCTACAGCTGCTAACCAAAAAGCTGGCAGTTTGAATCCACCAGCTGCTCCTTGGAAACCCTATGGGGCAGTTCTACTCTGTCCTATAGGGTCACTGTGTGTTGGAATGGACTCAATGATGATGGATTTTACATTGGTAGTTGGGTGAGATAGAAAGGCAGGAAAGTAGAGTGCATTTGAAGTGACAAGATTTATATTTGGGAAATAACCAATAGTTTGGCATTCCTGGAGCAGAGGACTTTGCAAAATCAAGGGTTTCTGTATATAGGAAATGAAGAGAATCGGCCTTTTGTTTATCTAGTTTTCATTTTCAACTATGTCTTTAAGATATTTGGGATTAAAATAGGTTTACTCAATATATACTACTTCACATGCTGATAATTTACATAAAACTAGATTTCTAAATTTAAGGCGGTTAAATAAACAAAAATACACAGAAATTAAAAATGAATACTAAACATAGAAGAAAACATAGGGTAATTCTCTGAGACCTAGTTTTAAACCATGGATTATTATAAATGACACTAAGTGCATGAGCAACAAAAGACAGTACAGGTAAATTTGACTTCATCAAAATTAAAAACTTTTGTTCATCAAAGGACTTTATCAGCAAAGTGAGGAAAAGACAGATTGGGAGGATTGGCGGCGGGGGGGGAACCACATGTCTAACAAGGATTTAATAACCAGAATATATAAAGAACTACAACTTAACAACAAAAGACAAACAACCCTATCAAAAACTGGTCAAGGGACATGACTAGACATTTCACCAAAGTGAAATGGCCAACAAATGCATAATGCTCATGTGGAAAAGTAGAGAAATTGTATTAAGGAAATGCAAAGCTGCATCACAATGAGATACCACTTTACACACACTAGGATGGGTATAATTTAAAAGTGGAAAACAATAGGTGTTAATGAGTGTGATCTTTAAGTTTGTGTGTCATCTTGGCTGGGCCATGATTCTCAGTGATTTGGCAGTTATAGTCTAGTTTGGAAGTTGTATCTCTGTGATTAGATCTGATACAATGTGATCACCTCCCTGATGGGATCTGCTGTGAGTAGCCAGTCAGCTGAAAGGGAGCTTCCTTGGGGGTGTGGCCTGCATCCAATATATATGGACTTTCTGGCAAAGCTCACTGGCTTTTGCTCTGCTTTGGATACTGCATTTGGCTCATCAGCATCTGATCTCCAGGTCTTAGGACTGGGCAAACAGACTGCCATCTTACCTGCTGTTATTGGATTCATCGGTCTTTGCTATTGTGAGCCAGTAGCCTACTGTCTGACCCGTGGATCTTGGGTTTGTCAAGAGAAGCATCCAGCCTAACATCTGATGCCTGACCCACAGACTTGGGGCTTGCCAGCCTCTACAAACACATGAGCCATTTCCTTGAGATAAATCTCCCTTTCACTCACTATGTGTGTGTGTGTGTATATGTATATATATATATGCTTCACTGGTTTTACATCTCCAGAAAACTCAGCCTAAGACAGCTGATGCCAAGAGTGGTTAAAGAGAAACAAAATTGTAAGTCAGAGTTTGGTTTTCAAGCCTGATTAGTCTTAAAGATGTTGATGACTCCATTTCCAATACTAAAAAGGGCACTGCTAATCCACAGCATGAGATGGCAATAGAAATTTGCAAATGTCACCACCAGTAGATCAGGTATTGGTGAGAGGTGAAGCTCTGGTGATCACACGTTTGATATCTTTCTACAATTTTATCGTGATGAGAAGTATAAGGAAGGTGGCTGGTTGGTCATACTTTTCCTAGAGAAAGTGTTGAAAGAAGGAGATGAGCTCAGGGCTTCAGAATCAAAGCTCAAGCACCACTTAGAGGACCTCAAAGTTTCCATATGTGCCTTGAAAGAAAGCTTTATTTCTTGTAGTAATACAGCTGATAATGCCAAAAAATCAACCCCAGGGTTTTATTATGACAGTGGCTGAATTAAACACTAACTGAATTCCAAAATTTGAGTGCTGTCTGAAGTTAAAGTGAGGGTATTGATTGAGAAGAAATGGAATCCTGAAACTTGAGATGTGATCATAAGGGCAGATAATCAGGAAGCTGTGGACAGAGTCCCTAAATCCCATTGAATCACTCCTGCCAACAGAACCAGCCCTCTTACTATCATCTGAAGTGATTACTTCATCTTTGTTTGCTAAGCCACCCCCCCCCCCCAGTAAAACCATTAGCTCCTCCACCTCCATCTCATGAGATTAACCCAGCTGTGTCTGCAGAGTCTTTGTCTGAGTCATTGCCTAAGGCATCATCTGAGGCAGATGGCTTACAAGACAATGCTGAATGTTCTCAAAACACATCCTACCACCCATTTTGGCTTCTAAACCCATAATCAGACTTAAGTTCCAATAAGGCCCAAAAGGTGAAGTACAAAGTGTGACCCAGAAGGAGGTATGCTACACTCCAAAAGAACTGCTTGAATTTTCTGATATGTACAAGCAGAAACCTAGGGAATATGTGTGGGAATGGCTACTAAGGGTATGTGTTGATAATGCAAGAAATATAAAGATGGATCGGTCTAAGTTTATTGATATGGGCTTATTAAGCATAGATTCGTCATTAAAAGTTTCTGCTCAAGAGGTTAGGAAAGGAGTTAATAGTTTATTTGGTTGGGTTGTTGAAGCATGGATAACTCGGTGGTATATACTAAATCAAGGTGAAGTACCAGAGCTGCCTTGGTATACTGTAGAAGAAAGTATCCAAAGGCTTAGGGCAACTGGTATGTTAGAGTGGACTTATCAGGTTAGACTTACAGACCCACACATGAAGTGCCCATAAGACACACCTTTTACTACAACTGTGAGGAACAAATTTGTGAAGGGAGTCCCAACATCTTTGAAGACTACGGTGATTGCCATTTTATGTAAGTTACATTTGACAGCAGGAACTGCCCTAACTGAACTAAGACACCTAACTATGATGGGGTTGATTGGATCCTGAGGTAGTAGCGGCCAAGTGGCAGCACTCAACAAAGAAAAGGTGGACATGGTTACTGTAATAGACAGTGGAGTCAAAGAAGTAATCAGAGCAGTCTGACTCTTATGCACTTATGGCGTTGACAACGTAGTTGTGGTGTCCTTAGGAGTGAAATAGATGTGAAATCTCCTGAATATTTACTTATCTGTGCAAGCAGAAGAATTCTAGATCAAGTGAACAGCAGTCTAATTCCAAGCACCAGAACAGAGAGTCATGGCCCCTCAATCAATTCCCATAATTGAGCCAGTTTAGGGGCCCACAACACCTTAAATGAAGGGGTCCCCTTGAGGAAGGGCTCCAATACACCGCCAAAAATTTATACTGTTAATCTTTCTCCCAGCCTTCCCCAAAGGAATCTACAACCTTTTACAAGAGTTACTGTTCATTGTTCAGGAAATAATCAGACTTTTTGGAGATAACTGGATACTGGCTCTGTGCTGACACTAATTCCAAGAGACCCAAAGTGTCACTGAGGCCTATCAGTTACAGTGAGGGTATATAAAGGTCAGGTTATTAATGGAGTCTTAGCTCATGTCCGTCACACAATAGGTCCAGTAGTTCCCTGAAACCTAGTTCCAGAATGCATAATTAGAATAGATGTACTCAGCAACTGGCAGAACCTCCAAATTGGATCCCAGACAAGTGGTGTAAGTGTTATTATGGTAGGAAGAATCAAGCGGAAGCCGTTATGGTAGGAAAAATCAAGTGGAAGCCTAGGAAAATAGTAAACCAAAAGCAGTACTGCATTCCTGGGGGGATTACAGGGATTATTGCCACCATCAAGGACTTGAACGATGCAGGGGTGTTGATCCCCACTACATCCCCATTCAACTCCAAAAAACAGATGGACCTGGGGGAATGACAGTGGACTATCAAAAACTTAACCAGGTGGTGACTCCAATTGCAGCTGCTGTTCCAGATGTGGTTTCATTGCTTGAGCAAATTAATACTTCTCCTGGCACCTGGTATAAAGCTATTGATCAGGCTAATGCCTTTTTTCCATACCCATTTCGAAGGATCATCAGAAGCAGTTTGCCTTCAGCTGGAAAGGCCAGCAATACTCCTTTAGAGTCATACCTCAGGGCTACATCAACTCTCCACCCCTATGTCACAATTTAGTCTGCAGGATTCTTGGTTAACTTCCCCCTCCATAAGACATCATACTAGTCCATTACATTGATGACATTATGCTGATTGGACCTAGTAACGAAGAAGTGTCAGTGACTCTGGACATGTTGGTAAAACATTTGTGTGCCAGAGGGTGGGAAATTAATCTGAAAAATATTCAGTTGCCTTCCACCTCGGTGAAATTTCTGGGGGTCCAGTGGTGTGGTGCATGTTGAGATATGCTTTCTGAAGTGAAGGATAAGTTATTGCATCTGGCTTTTCCCACAACTAAAAAGAGGTATAATGCTTAGTGGGCCTCCTTAGATTTTGCAGGCAACATATCCCTCACTGGGTATACTACTCTGACCTATTTATCAAGTGACTCAAAAAGCTGCCAGCTTTGAATGGGACCCCCAATAAGAGAAGGCTCTGCAAGAGGTTCAGGCTGCCGTGGAAGCCATTTTACCACTTGGGCCATATGATCCTTCCAATCCAATGGTACTTGAAGTGTCAGTGTCAAACAGAGATGCTGTTTGGAGAGTTTGGCGGGCCCCTATCAGTGAATCACAGCATAGACCCTTAGGATTTTGGAGCAAAGCCCTACCATACTCTGTAGATAACTACTCTCCTTTTTTTGTTATGGGTCTATTTAGTTGTTCTACTTCTGAATGTGTTAGTTTAGGTAGGTAGTGTTTTTCCAGGAATTCATCCATTTCTTCTAGGTTTTCAAATTTGTTAGAGTACAATTTTTCATAATAATCTGAAATGATTCTTTTAATTTCATTTGGTTCTGTTGTGATGTGGTCCTTCTCATTTCTTATTCGGGTTATTTGTTTCCTTTCCTGTATTTCTTTAGTCAGTCTAGCCAATGGTTTAT
This sequence comes from Elephas maximus indicus, assembly GCF_024166365.1. Classification (NCBI taxonomy): domain Eukaryota; kingdom Metazoa; phylum Chordata; class Mammalia; order Proboscidea; family Elephantidae; genus Elephas; species Elephas maximus. Next base: position 17,434,013 of record NC_064824.1, on the reverse strand, counting down.
CAATTTTGTTAATTTTTTCAAAGAACCAGCTTTTGGCTTTGTTAATTCTTTCAATTGTTTTTCTGTTCTCTAATTCATTTAGTTCAGCTCTAATTTTTATTATTTGTTTTCTTCTGGTGCCTGATGGATTCTTTTGTTGCTCAGTTTCTATTTGTTCAAGTTGTAGGGACAGTTCTCTGCTTTTGGCTCTTTCTTCTTTTTGTATGTGTGCATTTATCGATATAAATTGGCCTCTGAGCACTGCTTTTGCTCTGTCCCAGAGGTTTTGATAGGAAGTATTTTCATTCTCGTTGCTTTCTATGAATTTCCTTATTCCCTCCTTGATGTCTTCTATAACCCAGTCTTTTTTCAGGAGGGTATTGTTCATTTTCCAAGTATTTGATTTCTTTTCCCTAGTTTTTCTGTTATTGATCTCTAGTTTTATTGCCTTGTGGTCTGAGAAGATGCTTTGTAATATTTCGATGTTTTGGACTCTGCAAAGGTTTGTTTTATGACCTAATATGTGGTCTATTCTAGAGAATGTTCCATGTGCGCTAGAAAAAAAAGTATATTTTGCAGCAGTTGGGTGGAGAGTTCTGTATAAGTCAATGAGGTCAAGTTGGTTGATTGTTGTAATTAGATCTTCCGTGTCTCTGTTGAGCTTCTTACTGGATGTCCTGTCCTTCTCCGAAAGTGGTGTGTTGAAGTCTCCTACTATAATTGTGGAGGTATCTATCTCGCTTTTCAATTCTGTTAAAATTTGATTTATGTATCTTGCAGCCCTGTCATTGGGTGCGTAAATATTTAATATGGTTATGTCTTCCTGATCAATTGTCCCTTTTATCATTATATAGTGTCCTTCTTTATCCTTCATGGTGGATTTAAGTCTAAAGTCTATTTTGTCAGAAATTAATATTGCTACTCCTCTTCTTTTTTGCTTATGGTTTGCTTGATATACTTTTTTCCATCCTTTGAGTTTTAGTTTGTTTGTGTCTCTAAGTCTAAGGTGTGTCTCTTGTAGGCAGCATATAGATGGATCGTGTTTCTTTAACCAGTCCGTGACTCTCTGTCTCTTTATTGGTGCATTTAGTCCATTTACATTCATCGTAATTATAGATAAATAAGTTTTTAGTGCTGTCATTTTGATGCCTTTTTATGTGTGTTGTTGACAATTTCATTTTTCCACATACTTTTTTGTGCTGAGGCGTTTTTCTTAGTAAATTGTGAGATCCTCATTTTCATAGTGCTTGACTTTATGTTAGTTGAGCCGTTACGTTTTTCTTGGTTTTTATCTTGAGTTATAGAGTTGTTATACCTTTTTTGTGGTTACCTTATTATTTACCCCTATTTTTCTAAGTAAAAACCTAACTTGTATTGTTCTATATCGCCTTGTATCACTCTCCATATGGCAGTTCAATGTCTCCTGTATTTAGTCCCTCTTTTTGATTATTGTGATCTTTTACCTATTGACTTCCCTGATTCCCTGTTATGTGTATTTTTATTTATTTTTTTTAATTAATCTTAATTTGTTTGATTTTGTGATTTCCCTATTTGAGTTGATATCAGGACGTTCTGTTTTGTGACCTTGTGTTGTGCTGATATCTGATATTATTGGTTCTCTGACCAAACAATATCCTTTAGTATTTCTTGTAGCTTTGGTTTGGTTTTTGCAAATTCTCTAAACTTGTGTTTGTCTGTAAATATCTTAATTTCGCCTTCATATTTCAGAGAGAGTTTTGCTGGATATATGATCCTTGGCTGGCAGTTTTTCTCCTTCGGTGTTCTGTATATGTCGTCCCATTCCCTTCTTGCCTGCATGGTTTCTGCTGAGTAGTCTGAACTTATTCTTATTGATTCTCCCTTGAAGGAAACCTTTCTTTTCTCCCTGGCTGCTTTTAAAATTTTCTGTTTATCTTTGGTTTTGGTGAGTTTGATGATAATATGTCTTGGTGTTTTTCTTTTTGGATCAATCTTAAATGGGGTTCGATGAGCATCTTGGATAGATATCCTTTCGTCTTTCATGATGTCAGGGAAGTTTTCTGTCAGGAGTTCTTCAACTATTTTCTCTGTGTTTTCTGTCCCCGCTCCCTGTTCTGGGACTCCAATCACCCGCAGGTTATCCTTCTTGATAGAGTCCCACATAATTCTTAGGGTTTCTTCATTTTTTTTAATTCTTTTATCTGATTTTTTTTCAGCTATGTTGGTGTTGATTCCCTGGTCCTCCAGATGTCCCAGTCTGCATTCTAATTGCTCGAGTCTGCTCCTCTGACTTCCTAGTGCGTTGTCTAATTCTGTTATTTTATTGTTAATCTTTTGGATTTCTACATGTTGTCTCTCTATGGATTCTTGCAACTTATTAATTTTTCCACTATGTTCTTGAATAATCTTTTTGAGTTCTTCAACAGTTTTATCAGTGTGTTCCTTGGCTTTTTCTGCACTTATCCTAATTTCATTTGTGATATCATTAAGCATTCTGTAAATTAGTTTTTTATATTCTGTATCTGATAATTCCAAGATTGTATCTTCATTTGGGAAAGGTTTTGATTCTTTTGTTTGGGGGGTTGGAGAAGCTGTCAGGGTCTGCTTCTTTACGTGGTTTGATATGGATTGTTGTCTCCGAGCCATCACTGGGAAACTAGTTTTTCCAGAAAATCCGCTGCGTCCAGTCCAAATCCCTGCGGGATGGTTCCCCGGCTTGGATGCTGCTCTTTCTGCTCCAAGACCAGTCACTGCCTCCCGGGGACTTCTCCTACCGGCTGCGTCCCACGCCGCCCGTGGAACCGGCTGGTCCCCCTCCCGGGGTTAGTTCAGGAGGGTGGAGCAGGTCTCTGTGCTTGTGCCGTACCTGACTGGTACGCTGGCTCCAGGCTCTGGAAACAATCGCTGCTTCCCCGTATTAGTTCGTTCTCCGTCTCTAAATCTGTGTTTGTTGTTCAGGGTTCGTAGATTGTTATGTATGCGATCGATTCACTTGTTTTTCCGTGTCTTTGTTGTAAGAGGGATCCGAGGTAGCGTCTGCCTAGTCCGCCATCTTGGCTCCCGATCAACTACTCTCCTTTTGAGAAACAGCTTTTGGCTTGTTACTGGGCCTTAGTAGAGATTGAACTCTTAACTATGGGGCACCGAATCACCACGCGGCCTGAGCTGCCTATCATGAGCTGGGTGTTGTTTGACGCACAGAGCCACAAAGTTGAATATGCACAGCAGCACCCCATTATTAAATGGAAGTGGTAATACAAGATCGGGCTTGAGCAGGACCTGAAACACAGAATTAAGTTGCATGAGGAAGTTGCCCAAATGCCCATGGTCTCCACTTCTGTCACATCACCTTCCATCTCCCACTCTGCACCTATGGCCTCACGGGGAGTCCTGTATGATAGTTGACTGAGGAAGAGAAAACTCATGTCTGATTTACAGACGGTTCTACATCATATGCAGGCACTGTTCAAAAGAGGACAGCAGCAGCGCTAAAGTCCCTTTCTGCAACCTCAGAGAAGGACAGTGGAGAAGGGAAATCCTCCCAACAGGCAGAACTTTGAGTAGTGCACCTGGTTGTTCACTTTTCTTGGAAGGAGGAATGGCCAGTTGTATGATTGTATACTGATTCATGGGCTGGACGGCCAAAGACTTGGAAGTAATATGGTTAGAAAATTGGAGACTGCGAGGTATGGAGAAGACGTATATGGATAGACTTCTCTGAATGGGCCAAAGAAGTGAAGATACTTGTGTCTCATTTGAATGCTCATCGAAGTGTGACCTCAGATGAGGAGGATACTAACAATTAAGTGGATAGGATGAAGCCTTCTGTGGAAACCAGTCATCCTCTTTCCGTAGCCACTCCCATCATTGCTTAATGGGCTCATGAACAAAGTGTTCATGGTGGCAGGGATGGAGGTTATGTATGGGCTCAGCAACATAGACTTCCACTCACAGCTGAGCACCCAACCTGCCAGCAGCAGAGACCAACACTGAGTCCCCGATATGGCACCATCCTTCCAGGTGATCAGCCAGCAACCTGATTGCAAGTTTTTACATTGGACCAATTCCATCACGGAAAGGGCAGTGTTTTGTTCTTACAGAATAGACACTTACTCTGGATATGGAGTTGCCTTCCCTGCACACAATGGTTCTGCCATAACTCCCATCCACGGACTTATAGAATGCCTTATCCACCATCATGTTATCCCAAACAGCATCGCCTCGGATCAAGGTACTCACTTCACAGTAAATGAAGTACAGCAAGGAGCGCACGCTCATGAAATTTAGTGTTCTTACCATCCACTGGGTTCTGGATACCATGTTCTCCATCATCCTGAAGCAACTGGCATGATAGAATGATGAAATGGCCTTCTAAAGACACAATTACGGTGCCAGATAGGATAGGTGGTGATACCTTGCAGGGTTGGGGCAATGTTCTCCAGGAGACTGTATAGCTCTAATCTGGCATTCAATATATGGTACTGTTTCTCCCATGGCCAGGATTCGTGGGTCCAGGAATCAAGGGGTGGAGATGGAAGTGATACCACTCACTATTACCCCAGTGACTCACAAAATTTTTGCTTCCTGTCCACACGACCTTATGCTTTGCATGTCTAGCGGTCTTTGTTCAAAAGGGAGGAATTCTCCTACATGGAGACACATGACTCTTTCCATTGAACTGGAAGCTAAGAATGTCACATGGCCACTTTCGGCTCCCTATGCCTCTGGATCAATAGGCAAAGAAGAGAGTTACCAAATTGGCGGGTGTGATTGATCCTGATTACGAAGAGGAAATCATATTGTTATTACATAATGGAGGTAAAGAAGGGCATGACTTGGAATGCAGAAGATCCCTTCGGACCTCTCTTAGAACTGCTATGCCCTATGATTAAAGTCAATGGAAAACTACAGCAACCCAGTTCTAACATAACTACTAATGGCTCAGCTCCTAACTGGAATTTACCTGCAGAAAGGCAAACCTCCCCACTTGGCGGCTGGGAGAAAGATGTGGTAGTCTGCTTTCATAAAGATTACAGCCTTGAAAACCCTATGGGGAAGTTCTACTCTGTCCTATAGGGTCGCTATGAGTCAGAATTAATTAAGTGGCAACAGGTTTTTTTTTAATCTCCTGGCAGTGTTAAAAATGGTTTCACGTACTTATTTTCTGCCTGTGTGTCATCTTCTTTGAAATGTTTCTTTATATGTTTTGTTTATTTTATAATCTGATTTTTTTTTTTATCATTTAGTTTTGGAATTCATTATATATTCTAGTTCTTTGTCAGATATTTTGCAAATGTTTTCTCTAGATTGTAGCTTGTCTTTTCATACTCTAATCAGAGAGCAAAAATTTTTAATTTTGATTAAGTCCAACATAATTGTTTTATTTTATTGATCTTATTTTTCACGTCATCTCTAAGAACTCTTAACCAAGTTCTCAGTCTCAGAGACTTTCTAAGTTTTCTTTTATATTTACATTTTATATGTTGTGGTATGGTCTACTCTGAATTAATTTTTGTACAATATATGAGTTTTTGCTTTTTTTTTTTTTCCCCAGCATTGGATATCCAATTACTCCAGCACCATTCATTAAAAAGGCTATTCTTCCTCCATTGGATTGCTTTTACTATTTTAAAGTTTTTATGTTTTTAAAAGTTGGCTGGCTGTATTTGTGTGGGTTTACTTCTGGGTTCTCTATTTTGTTTCACTGATGTCTGTGACTTCTGTCCACCAATACAACAGTCTTGATTATAGTAGCTATACAATAAATCTTGAAATCAGGTAGACTGATTCCTCCTATTTTATTATTCTTTTTCAAAATTGTTTTGGGTATTCTAATTCCTTTGCTTTTCCCCAAATGCACTGTAGTATAATCTTGTCTATACCCACAGAAACACTTCTGGGATTTTTATAAAAACTGCATTAAACCTATATATCAATTTAGAAAGGAATGACGTGTTTTCTACATTGAATTCACAATTCATGAACACAATGTATGTCCCTAATTATTTAGCTCCTCTTGGATTGCTTTCATCAGAATTTTGCAGTTTTCAGCATATAAATTCTGTACATGTTTTGTTAGATTTATATTTAAGTATTTCATTTTTTAAATGATTTTAAGTTGCTTTTATTTCATTTCCCATGTGTTCATTGCTAGTGTACAGAAGTCCAGTTGATTTTTTTATATGTGATCTTTTATCCTGTGACACGGTTACTCTCACTTATTTGAGGTTTTTTTTTTTTTAGATTCCTTGAAATGTCCTTTGTAGATCATGTCATATACAAGAGACAGTTTTATCTTTTCCATTTTTATTTCAAAGTCTCTTTATTTCCTTCTTTATTTTATTTTGCTCTCTAAGACTTCCTGTAAGGAGCCCTGATGGCACAGTGATTAAAGTGCTTAGCTGCTAACCAAAAGATCAGCGGTTCAAACCTACCAGCCACTCTGTGGCAGAAAGATATGGCAGTCTGCTTCTGTAAAGATTTAAGGCCTTGGAAACCCTATGGAGTCCCTATGAATCAGAATCAACTTGGACTTCCTGTACTAGGAAACCCTGGTGGTGTAGTGGTCAAGAGTGGTTAAGAGCTGAGCTGCTAACCAAAGATCGGCAGTTTGAATCCACCAGCTGCTCCTTGGAAACTCTATGGGGCAGTTCTACTCTGTCTTATCGGGCCACTATCAGTCAGAATTGACTGGATAGCAACAGGTTTTTTTTTTTTTTGTACTAGGTTGACTAGTAATGATAAAAGAAGATATCTTTTCCTTCTCCCCAGTCTTTTGGGAAAACATTCACTCTTTCACCATTATTATTTAGCTGTAGGTTTTTGTAGATGCACTTTATCAAATTAAGGATGCTTTCCTCAATTCCTCCTTTTCTGTTGTTTTATTTGAGCTTGGCTGCTAACCAAGAGGTCGGCAGTTTGAATCCACCAACCGTCCTTGGACACCCTATGGGGCAGTTACTCTCTGTCCTATAGGGTCGCTATGAGTCGGAATCTACTCAACAAGCAACGGGTTTGGTTTGGTTTTGGTTTATGGTGTATTAAATTCTGTTGTGTGTGTGTGCCTGTGTCTCCAGTGATATGGCCATTACGTTTGTTTTTTTTTAAGTCTGTTAATATTGTTAATTGCATTGGTTTATTCCTTTATTATGAAATTAGCATGGTATCCCTGAAATAAACCCACTTTGTCATGGTGTATAATTATTTTGATATATTGCCGAATCCTTTAAGTTAATATTTTGTTAAGGAATTTTGCATCTTTATCATTAGGAATATTGGTCTGTAATTGAATTTTTTGTATTGACTTTTTTGGTTTGATATCAAGATAATAGTGGTCTCATAAAATAAATTGGGAAGTGTTCCCCCATCTTGTAATTTTTGGAAGAGTTTGTGTAGAATTCTGTTATTTCTTCTTTAAACATTTTTTAGAAATCTACTGTAAAACCATCCAGGTATGGAGATTTCTTTTTCAGGTGATTTTAAATTACATATTCAATTTTCTTAGGGCTATTTCATATTGTGCGAATTATTATGATAGCGTGTGTTTTTTGGTGACTTGGTAAGTTTTGTCTAAGTTGTACATTTATGTGTATAGAGTTGTTCATAGTGATTTTTTAATTATCCTCTTAATGACTGCAGTGTCTCTCATGATATCCCCTGTGTCATTCTTGATATTGATAATGCGTATCCTCTCTCTTTCTCTCTGAAGATATTGCTAAAGGTGTGTCAATTTTATTGACTTTTTAAAAAGCTTTTGGTTTAATACCAGAAAACCTGTTGCCATCAAGTCAATTCCAACTCACAGCAACCCTATAGGACAGAATAGAACTGCCCCATGCTTTCCAAGGAGCGGCTGGTGGGTTTGAACTGCTAGCCTTTTGGTTAGCAGCCACTGGTGTCACACTGATGGTATACTGGTTAAGAGCTAAGGCTGCTAACAAAAAGATTGGCAGTTCAAATTCACCAGGCATTCCTTGGAAATCCTATGGGGCAGTTCCACTCTGTCCTATAGGGTCACTGTGAGTCGGAATCGACTGGATAGCAATGGGTTCCTTTTTTTTTTTTGGTTTAGTTGATCCTTTCTGCTATTTTTGTTTTCAAATTTCTTGATTCCCTCTTCATTCCTGAAGCAAATTTTAAAACTTTAAAGGAAGTCTAGGTTGTTGGTTCTTCCCCCAACCTCCCCAGCACTTGAAAAAACGTTTTGTGCCCCTTCCTCTCACTCTAAAGTTCCTAATGAGAAATCTACTCTCATTCAGTTTTTTCCACTATAGGTAAGGCATCATTTTCTTTTGCTTCTTTGATGATTTTTTTCTTTGTGATTATTTTCCAGAAATTTGATTATGAACTGGCTTGGGTTGGATTTTCTTGGGTTTATCCTATTTGAGTTTCACTCATCTTCTTGAATCTGTAGATTAATGTCATATGCCAAATTTGGAAAATTATCAGTCATTACTTTATTGGATATATTTTTAGTCCGACTCTTTCTCCTCTTTTTTTATGACTCTAATGACACCAAAAAAGAGATTTTTTTTTTTGTTATAATCCCATAGGTCTCTAAGGCTCTGTTTATTTTTAATCTATTTTCTCTCTTTTGTTTAGATTATGTAATTTCTATTTTTCCATCTGCAAGTTGACAGATTCTCTTTTCTGTCATTTCCACTCTGCTGTTGAACCCAACCAGTGAACTTTTGATTATGACTATAGTATTTTTTCGGTTCTGAAACTTTCTTTTTTTTTCTTCTTTGTGTCTTTCTCCAGACAGTAAGCTGGGACAATCTTAGGGCTCACTTTGTTGGTGGCCCTCTCCCCCTGCCCCCCTATTTCTCAGGGATCACTGTCCTTCATTGTCTTTTTGCTCATTGTCTTAGAGTTATGGTTCTAAATATTTCCTTTGTTTCACTGTTTGCTACTTTTTTTTTAATTTTTTTCATTTGTTTGTTGTTTCAGACAGGAGGGTAAATATGGTCCCTGTTATTCCATCTTTACAAGAAGTGAAAACCTGAAAGAAGGATTTTTAACTCTGGCTACAATATCCCTCTTAAATATTAGTACAGCAGTAGTCCTCAGGAATGGAGAAGCAGTAAGCTTTCAGAGAAAGTTCACAGGGTGTAGCTTTTGTAGTAATATTTTCTCATATTCTTTACATATATGTGCCTCAAATGGACTGCATATCAAAACTCAAGCTAGTATCTGGTAAGATAGAAACTGTTGGTATGCTAACTTTCTGACTGTAAAAATAGGAAGAAAAATAACCTTACTGTATTGGTTTCAGGTTGAGGAATATTTTTTTTTTCCTCAGAGAATCCTATATCATGGAACTCTCAAACACAGTTTGAAAAATTGAGCTAAATTGGAGCAGGTTTCAAAGGAATTGATTTACAGAGCAAGATTTATAAAGATATTCCCAGAGGGATACCAAAATTCTTGCTTGCAGCTTCTGACTTTCTACCTGCAAGCAAACAGGAGAAAGAGAAAAGAAATGTGTTTAGAGAAGGCAGGGAATAATAAATAGAAAAATAAAAAATATGTTCATTCATTCACTCATTTATCTTCCATGTGTTTATTCACATTTTAATTGAATATCTCTTATGACCAAGGCCTATCCACACCTTCAATACAAAAAAAGAAACCTGTTCTGCCATAACTTTATCCTCCTCCAATCTGTATTATCAGGACCTTTCCCCACCCTACTACCCTCCACCATATGTAGACAATAGTTTCCTAAGGTCTGTGTTCTACTCCCACACCACCTACCATCTTTCCTTAGGGCCTGACTACCACATGGGACCTGAACCCCCAAAGGGCCTAATAGCGACTCCTTAGGCTGGACCTTTGTGGAAACTTTACTACTTCTAGTCCAAGACATGGAAGTGGGAAATGTGGGAAGTCAGATGGGGAAGAGGGCCTAAGCAGGACCAGCAAAGGCCAAACCATTGTTCTAATACAGAAAACACACTTTCTTCCAAAACTAGAAAGCTTCCTTTGGATAATGTCTTCCCTTCCAAGGACAGCTGGCTTGACTTCCCCCTTCCCCTCCCCCCCATTTTCCATCTAGTTCAGCCTCTTCCTTGGGGAAATACACTTTGATTCTTGAGTCTCAATTTCTTCATGTGAAGAACAAGAATAATATACCCTAATTATGGATTACTGTAAATTAAATGAACTAAAACTAGTCCACCTAAAAATCTTGGGACAAAATAGAAACCTACTGTTTGTTCGGTTTGATTTTAGCCAAAGGAAAAAGTCTTATGAATGCACCATTATACACTTTTCCTAAGGGTAAAATAAATCTTCCAAACCTATGAGGCTCACCTGACAATAGCAGTGTAGCTATAGACTCACATGATGAATTTTTAATCTCTCTTGCTTCTGGAGAATTGGAAGGTACCCCAGTACACTGTTTATAGAATGCAGTAAACCAAGGCACTTTAAAATTTTCTCAAACTCTAAAACCTGGAGTACAAGGAAGAATAAATAAAGTTGTTGGCACCTAGCCCAGACCAGCTCTGCCATTATGCTGTGAGATTATTCACATGGAAATCGAAAAACATCACCAGGCATCTGGATGCTCCATCTGCAACCAGTTGAGTGGAAACGCCTTAGAAAAGGCCTTAGTTTTCCAGAACTTTCCATGTAGAAGGCTCACATTGACCAAAACTGTTGCTTTAGCATTTGGAATGTTTGTGCTAAGGCCGCAGATATCCCTTTGACACTGCTTAATGTAGTGGACTAGAATCTGGAAACTGAAAAACGTAGGCCATATATTATCCCTACAGACAAGTAATTTGCACATGTTTCTATTCGTTGTTTCCATTTACTTCTAGAAACACATGAACTTCATTTCTGTTGAACTGTTTCTCCATCCCAAAACTCACCCTTAAATACCACCTGTTAACTTGTATCTTCTGGTGTGAATCCCTCCCCCTAGAGAAGGACTCCTACCCAGACATCACAGAACTCTGATTCTGCATGTCCCCCTGGGCAGCTTCTAGTAGAAGCTTTCCTCACAGACACAGGGTCCCAGGCTCTCCACCCACACACCCACCTCTGCATGCAGCCTCTGGTTACCCACTAACCAGCTGTATCTGGATAGCTTGCAGCACAAACTAGGGCACAGCATGGTGAGGCAAAGAGAAACAGACTCTAGTTCCAAGCACACCTGAATTCAAACCCAACCTCAGCCCCTGCTACAGGTTAAATAAACTCTCTGCCTCCCACTTTTAAACAGGGATAATAGGAATGAGTTATTAAGGATTTTTTTTTTTTGTTGTTGTTGTTTTTGAGGATTAAATGAAATAATGTGGGACTTCAGTGCTCTAAGCATAGTTAATTATTCCCTGTCAGTACGGCAAGGTCTTCCCGAGTTCTCGGCCTCATGAATTATGAGATTTCCAGTTCAGCTGGTAACTTGAGTATTGTCTCCTTTTATCTTTTTGGGTGGTTCTTTCCTCATTCTTGAGCAGTTTTCTCACATGATGATGCTGACCAGTACTCTGGAGAGCAACTGCACCAAGTCCTTTGCACGTATTAATACTTCTCTCTGTGTACAGCTCTCTCCTCTCTGGCACTCTGTCCTGTGAACTCTGTCTGGACCTCCCTGGACTCTGAGCTCCATTTCCACAGCTCAGGGAGTCTTCCATGCTCCACCTAGAAGCTCTCTCCAGGTGACAGGCTAGGCAACCAATAGGCTCACCTTGTTTCTTTCTCATCTTTCCTCTGTTGACTGATACCCTGTGCCTTAAAAACCTTTGTTTCATATATTTGGTCCTTTTTGTTTGTTTCTGTTTTTTCTTGTATTTAGGAATATCTAATTCCTGTTACTCTATCTTGGCTGGAAGCAGAAGTGCCAGAGCTTCATTTCTACATTGTAATTGTTGGTGCATTCATGTGCCACTGGAACACTTCGGCTAAACCCTCACTAAAGGCTCTGCTCAGTATACAAATGACAGCAGTGACTATCATTCACTCAGCATCTAATGTGTGCCAGGCATAAATGCATTATTTCTAATTCTTATGGATAACCCTCTCATGTAGACACTATTATCCTCATTTTAAAAAAGGAAAAACGGGTCTACAAAGTTTCAGCCATATATACGTAATAAGAGTTAAGTAGTTTACCTTGGTCAGTGTAAATCGGAAACCAAATAGCCTGAGTTGTGAGAAAATAGCTTTCTGGATACTCTGTGCCCTGTGCCATATGAACCAACTTTAAATGAAGTCTACAACAGTCTCCATGTGATCTTCCAAGATCTGTCCAAAAAGGCATGACTTAACAGCCATCATGCAGGCACAGGCTGGAGAACATTTCTCCTTGCTGGACTGGTGAGCTGATGAGCCACAGGAAGAGGCAGAGCATCTTAACAGGGCCTAAGAATGCTCCATAAGGACTCTGTGAAGCAGCTGTGAAAGCTGACCTCACAAATGTGTGACGGGCCTGCCTCTGCCAGATGAAAGGCTGAGCCAAGCAGGATTGATGAGCTCCTACTACCTAATGGGCATGTTGGAACCTGAAGGCCTTTAGAATTGCTGTAATCAGGGAAAATAGCTTCCCCTCACATTGCCTCTTCTGTAAGCTGATTGTCTATATGAAAGTTGACAGAACTCTCCATGGAGATAGACAGCTCCTTGCTTTATATCTTCCAGACATTTTCTGATCAAAGCAAACAGTGTCATCTTGATAGAAAAGCCTGATCCATGCTGCTCAAGGCCCAGGGTAGACTGTATTCAGGGAAAGATCCTTGGGAGAGTTTCCAGAGGACTAGACCCTCAAGTCTGGGAACAGAGCACAGTAGTGATAAGTGTTACTGCCTCTTGTCTCTCAGGGGGAAAATTCTGGGAAGCATTCTGCATGCCTCACAAGGATTCCAGTAGAATTATCCCTGTAGCCCTCAAGAGCCCCCTCAATAACACAACTTATATCTTCTTTTTCTCCTTCCTCATCTTATTCTCCTTTCTCTCTCACTCTCTCATGCCAAAATAAACCCCCTGTGCACAAAATCTTGTCTCAGGCTCTGCTTTTAGGGAATTCATTTAAGAAAAGGAGGCGGGTCTGAATAGCCACACTGTCCGCACCCTTTTCACCACCAAGCTCTCCATCTCCTTCTGGGGGTGCACATTTGTACCTGTCTGCCTGCTGGAGCAAGCTCTCATCATGGGCCTCTTCTGGACTCCTTGGCCCACCAAGTTCTTTCTGCCCTTCACACACCAGCAGCACTTACCTTCAGCAACATTTATTGACACTATCTTACATAGTATCTCATCACCAGTATAGTTATTACATTTTTCAAACTTATTTTTGTGTTATTTATGATTTTTACACATCTGTACTTAAAAAAAAACATTTTTTTTTTGTACTTTGCACAGGAGTTCCTGGATGGTGCAAATTGTTAATACACTTGGCTGCTAACTGAAAGACTGGAGGTTCTAGTCCATTCAGAGGCACTTTGGAAGAAAAACCTGGAGCTCTATTTCTGAAAAATTAACCATTGCAGACCCTATGGAGCACAGTTCTACTCACACACATAAGGTTGCCATGAATTGAATGGCTCAATGGCAACTGGATTTTTTTGGTACTTTGCACATATTCATTGTAGGAAAAAAAAAAAAAGAAGAATACTTATTAACAATGTGACAATGGGGAACTGAACCCAAGTGTCCTCATAGTGAAAATGGAGCTAATGAAAATTACCTGCCAGAATTGTACCTGTGTTATATAAGCACTGGTTTCCAGCAGCACAACCTGTTCAGCTCAGTGCCTGGCAATCACCATATGAGCTTTCCTGCCTATGTCCTTCCTTTTTCATCTTTGAGACCTGGAACTGTAGTCATTATATTGCAAAGAGCTCCCCTCAGCAAAAGGTTTATTTATAGAGACTGCTACTTCACTTCCAAAAGCCAAAAGAGAGTTGTGAGCAAGGGAGGTAACAGAATAGAGAAGGTGCTTAAAGGTGCAGGCTGCCTGCCACAGGTCTTTGTCTGGGGGTCTCAGATCCTGCCAGGTGCTTCCAAGTTACTACTAGAACATGGCAGCTGTTTGGTAATAATAAAAGTAAATTAAAAAATTAAAATCTCCAGCAAGTAAGGTCTTGGTTTCCACAGTTATAAATGAGGACATGGAGACTCAGCAAGGAGGGTTATCTGTCGAAAGTAGCAAACATTTTTGTACTACCTGCCTTCAAACCCAAGCTTTTCCCCAATGTTTAGCTGTCACTTGGGGGATCACTTATACCCAAAGTTGGCGTTTTGACCTCTGCTTAGCAGGAAATCCCCAGAAATTTTTTTCAGCTCTCTAATTCACTTGTGACTTTCCCAGAAATTATGCATGCTTCCTAGGTGAAGACACAATAAGCCACATTCATTTTTTTCTTCTTTAGAAATTATAAATGAGTGAGACTGAACTTGAATGAGACCACAGAAGAATAATGAAGAAGAGACTACACTATGTCAGAAAGGAAAGAGAAGGGCTAAATAATTCTGGAGGGACAGGCTCAATTCTGTGAGACAGACCTATGTCTCACATACTTTGGACATGTTATCAGGAGGGATCAGTTCCTGGAGAAGGACATCATGCTTGGTAAGGTAGAGGGTCAGCAAAAAGGGGGAAGACCCTCGATGAGATGGATTGACACAGTGGCTGCAAGAATTGGCTCAAGTAACAACCATCGTGAGGATGGCGCAGGACCGGGCAGCGTTTCATTCTGCTTCACCCAGGGTCGCTATGACTCAATGGCACCTAATAACAAAAGGCTGATTTGATTATAAAAGGGCATCCCTCATTTGAAATGTGTAGAGAGTATGACAAAGCTGGTTCTGATTTTCCAACACCAGCATGACTTTTTCAGAGATACTTTCCAGTTCTCACATTTGTGAGAGACACTGGTGTGCACGCTTCACTTCAAATGTTTAGTCTTGCTCTGCTTAATAACTGGCCTGGGACAAAACTTACAGAAAAGATTTCTAAGTGCGTAACCTGGGATCTGTTGAACACAACTAAAAGCCAACACCCACCCTTCATGTGTCCAGGGCCTCAGCAGAGCAGGCGAAGTCCTCTTTCCATCCTTGTGCTTAAAACACCCTGGTGGGGCTCAAGGGCTTCTATATAATCCTTTTCTAGCAAGTGTTCTTTGGTAAGTCATTTAAAGATTTTGAGCCTCAACCAGCTCATATCTGAGATTCTCAAAAGAAAAACAAATATATATGTGTTGCCCTTAGGATGTTTTTAGTTGCAAGTAGGAGAAAAACCAGCAGAAATTGGTTTAAACATACTTCCCTACCTGAACAAGGCCATAGTTGTACAGGTTCTTGTTGAAGTCCAGTCAGGTCTCAGGTTCCATTCTCTGCAGTTCTCTCCCCTGTACATTGATCTATTTTATTTGCCAGCCGCTTCCTCAGACTGGCTGTCTTCTGATGCAGTATGGCTGTCCACCACCACAGAATTGATAGGCAGTTTTCCTCATTCTCTTGCAACAATCAGGTCCAACTGATTCAAATCCTGAGGGTCAGATATACCATACACCAACTGTCTTGGGCCCAAGGTGCTAACCAACCACTGTGGCAAAGGAGTCTGATTACACCAAGTGGCTTATGCCAACTAGACCTTCACTGTAAATCTTTACTGAATTTGGTGATATGGATTTGTTTCTACTCAGGGGAAAATCTGTTGCCACTAGGAAAGGGAATAGGGAGAATTGTGGGTGGCAACAACAGATGCCCCCACAGTCTATTAGCCCAAAATAATTGCTTAAAGAGACAAAATAGATAAATGGGACTACACAAAAAGTAAATACTTTTTTCATCAATGGATTGTATCAACAAAGCGAAAAGATAACCTACAGACTGGGAGAAAATTTTCAGTACACATTTATCAGATAAGGGTCTAATATCCAAGATAGATAGATAGTTAGATAGATGATAGATAGAGATAGAGACAGAGATAAAAAAAAAAGAGAGAGAGAGATTTCCATATGTATATATATATATTAGAGAGAGAAAGAGAAATTTACTGCAAAGAAATGGTTCATACAAATGTGAGGAAAAGCTCACTCAGTTTGGGGGCTGACAAGTCTCAAATCTTAGGGTCAGACAACAGCCTGACGACCTCTGCTGGCTCACTTGTTTGCAGGGGCTGACAAACCCAAAACCCCCAGATCAGAAGACAGGTTGGAGACCTCTGCTGGCTTACATTCCAAGAACTGGAGGTCAGGTGTCTAGAAGATTACAGGATTGAGAGAGAGAGAGAGAGAGAGCAAACTTTGCCAGAACATCCACTTATATACGGGGTTCAGGGCACAACCTCAAGGAAACTCCTTTATCAACTGATTGGCTGCTCACATCAGTTCACAAAATGGAGGGTAATTACACAGTGTCTGCCAAACCACTAAAGATTATGGCTTAACCAAGTTGACACATAACATTAACCATCACAATCCACCCTTTGTCAACTTGGCACCTACGCACATCTTCTTAAACCACACATAATCTCTAAGTAAAGACAATATAACATGAGACAACTAACATGTGTACAACTGAAAACTCACTAACCCCTTATATATCTGATGTTTTATAGTAAATAATGGGACAAGGGAAGGAAGAAAACAAAGGTATTTGCTACACACACATAACAAAACAAAGAGGAAATGCTCATAACAATTACAGCTCTCATTTCTGCAACTGGTCACAAGGTTATAGCTTGTATTTAGAACTCCCTTCTTCCACCACCCATTCTGTAATTTCCTTTGCCCTCAGCAAACATCTCCACTGGTCGTGGTTCTTTGCTTGGTGGGGTGACCCAAACATCATTCCTGAAGGGTCTAGGACATTAGTAGTCATGTCAGAATTGTGTTCCTGTACTTTCCCATTGATTTTTATTAAAAAAAGTAGTAGTAATGAGAGACACCCTAAGGGATTTCCTGTATTCCAGACATACTCTTCTATATTTTCATTATGTAATATCAAATGATTTCACCTTGGTAATCAGGATCAATCACATCAGCTGATATGGTAACTCCCTTCTTTACCTGTTGACCCACAAACATAAAGAGCCCAAAGTGACCAGTTGACATTCTTAAATTCCAGTTCAATAGAATCACTCTTGTGTCTCCTGGTGGGAACATTCCTCTCTGGACTGAAGACCTCTAGACCAGCAAAGCATAGGTTTGAAGGGACAGGAAGCAAAAATTTTGCTAATGGGCCACTAGAGGTAATAGTGAGTGGTGCTGTTTCCATTTACACCCCTTGATTTCTAGACCCATGAATCCTGGCTATGGGAGAAACAGAATCTTATATTGGGTGCTGATTGAGAACATATACAGACTGCTGGTGAACACTGCCCCAACCCTGCATGGTATTGCCACGAAGATGGCACTGTAATTGTGTCTTTAAAAGGTTATCCCATCATTCTATCAAGCCAGTTGCTTCAAGATGATGGGGAACATGGTAAGACCAGTGAATTCCATGAGCATAGGCCTATTGGCACACTTCATTTGCTGTGAAGTGAGTCCCTTGATTCAAGGTGATGCTGTGTGGGAATACCATGATAGTGGATAAGGTGTTCTGTAAGTCCGCAGATTGTGGTTTCTGCAGAAGCATTGTATTCAGGGAAGGCAAACCCATGCCCAAAGTGTCTATCCTAGTAAGAACAAAATGCAGCTGTTTTCTTGATGGAAGTGGTCCAATGTAATCAACGTGCCATCAGGTTGCTGGCTGATCACCCTGAGGAGTTGTGCCATATTGGGGACTCAGTGTTGGTCTCTGTGGCTAGCACATTGAGCACTCTGCAGTGGCTGTAGCAAGGTCATCCTTGGGGAATGGAAGTCCATACTGATGAATACTTGCATAATCTCCATCTCTGCTACCATGGCCACTTTGTCCATGAACCCATTGGGCAATGACAGGAATGGCTGGGAAAAGAGGCAGACTGGTATATACAGAACACATCATCCTATCAACTTGATTATTAAAACCCTTCCCTGCTGAGATAACCCTTTGGTAAGCATTCACGTAAGATACAAATATCTTCACTTCTTTGACCCATTTGGAGAGTTCTATCCACACATCTCATCCCCATACCTCCTTGCTACCAATTTTCCAATCACGTTTCTTCCAGCTACCAGATCATTCAGCCAAACCATTGGCCACAGCCCAAGAATCAGTGTACAATTGCGCATCTGGCCATTTCTCCTTCCAAGTGAAATGAACAACCAAGTGCACTAATTGAAGCTCTGCCCAGTGGACAGATTTTTCCTTCATCACTGTCCTTCAGGGAGGTCCAAGAAAGGGACTATAGTGCTGCTGCTGCTGTCCACTCCACTTTAGTGTGATGCCTTCATATCATGTAGAACCATATCTAACCCAGGCAAAAATTTTCTCTTCCTTAGTCAATTGATCATAAAAAACTCACCATGAGGCCATTGGTGCTGATTGGGAGAGGGAAAGTAAAGTGGGGACCACGTACATTTGGGCCACCTCCTCATGTAACTTACTTGTGCCTTCAGTTTCTGCTTGAGCCTGACCTTATATATAACACTTCCATTTAATGATAGAATGCCACTGTGCATGTGCAATTTTATGACGCTCTGGGTCAGACCACACAACATTTTGTTTGATGGGCAGCTCAGGTCACCTGGTAACTTCTTGACCCATGGTTATCATTCACTCTTTCCTATAGTCCAGTTACAAATCGAACACTGTTTCTCAAAAGGAGAGTAGTTATCTGCAGAGGATGGCAGGACCAAAATTCTTAGAGTCTACGCTGTCATTCACTAATAGGGGCCTGCCAAAAACCCCAAACAGTATCTCCATCAGCCACTGACACTTAAAGCACCACTGAATCAGCTGGATCATACGGCACAAGTGGCAGAGTAGCTTTCATGGCAATCTAGACCTGTTGCAAAGCCTTTTCTCATTCTGGGCCCCACTTAAAACTAGGAACTTTTTGAGTCACTTGGAAAATAGGCCAGATTAGCACACAAATGAGGGATATGTTCCTTCCAAAATCTCCAATCAGGTGTTGTGCCTCCTCTTTAGTTGCGGGGGGGGGGGAGCAGATGCAACAACTTATCTTTAACTTTAGAAGGACTGTCTTGGCATGACCCACCCAATGAACCTCTGGAAATTTCACTGAGGTGGAATATACCTGAATTTTTGTGGAGTTAATTTCCCCACCCTGTAGCAAGAAAATGTCTTACCAATAAACCTAGAGTCATTTATACTGCTTCCTTACTAGATCCAGTCAAAGTAATGTTACCAATGTAAAGAACATGTGTGACATCTTATAGAAACGGAAAGATGGTCAAGGTCACTGTGGACTAAATTATGCTACAGGGCTGGAGAATTAATATACCCCTGAAGTAAAATAGTGAAGGTGTATTGGATGGCTTTGCCACCTGAAGGCACTGAAGGCAAACTGCTTCTGATTGTCATTAGAGATAAGGTGAAACCACATCTGAAACTGCTGCTATTAGAGTCGCCACCTGGTTAAGTTTTCGATAGTCCACTGTCATTCTTCGAGATCTGTTTTTTGCATAGGCCAAACAGGTGAGTAGAATTAGGATGTAGTGGGAATCACCACCCCTGCATCCTTCAAGCTCTTGAACTTGGCTGTAATCTCTGTGATCCCTCCAGAAATGTTGTATTGTTTTGGTTTACAATTTTCCTAGGTAGGGGCAGTTCTAATGATTTCCACTTGGCCTTTCCTACCATAAAAAAAAAAAAAAAATTTTTTTTTTTTTTTTTTTTATGCCATAACAGCCCTTATTCCACATATCAGGGATCTAATATGGAATCCTGCTAGCTGCTGAGTATGTCTAAACTAAATATGAATTCTGGAACTGGGAAAATCACTACAGGATGCGTTGAAGGACAGAGTGGACCCGCTGAGAGGTGGACATGAGCTAAGAATCCATTAATAACCTGACCACCACAAAACAGAGCAGGAGTAGCAATATTAATTTCTGATAAAATAGACTTTGAAATTAAATACACCACAAAGGATAAGGAAAGACACTATATAATAATTAAAGGGTCAATATACCAGGAGGACATAACCTTATAAAATATTTATACACCCAACCACAGGGCTTCAAGATACATAAAGAAAACTATAACAGCATTGAAAAGAGAGATAGACTGCTCTACTATAATAGTAGGAGTCTTGAACACATCACGTTCTGTGAAGGACAGAACATCCAGAAAGAAGCTCAATAAAGACTTGAAAGATCTAAATGCCACAATCAACCAACTTGACAGCATAGATATACGTAGAGCACTCCACCCAACAGCAGCCTAGTATACTTTCTTTTCCAATGCACATGGAACTTTCTCCAGAAGAGACCACATATTAAGTCATAAAGCAAACCTTAACAGAACCCAAAACATGAAAATATTACAAAGCATCTTCTCTGACCATAAAACCATGAAAGTAGAAATCATTAACAGAAAAAGTAGAGAAAGGAACTCAAACATATGGAAACTGAAAAACACTTTGCACAAAAACCACTAGGTTATCCCTGGATAAACAAGGCATTACTGAAAAAGAAGAACAAAGTGGGAGGCCTTACTTTACCTGATTTTAGAACCTATTATACCCCCACAGTAGTCAGAACAGCCTGGTATTGGTACAACAACAGGCACATAGACCAATGGACAGAATTGAGAACCCAGATATAAATCCATCCACATATGAGCAGCTGATATTTGACAAAGGCCCAGTGTCAGTTAAATGGAAAAAAGATAGTCTTTTTAACAAATGGTGCTGGCATAACTGGATATCCATCTGCAAAAAAATGAAACAAGGCCCATACCTCACTCCATGCACAAAAACAAACACAAAATGGATCAAAGACCTAAATATAAAATCTAAAATGATAAAGATCAGGGAAGAAAAAATAGGGGCAATGTTAGGAGCCCTAATACATGGCATAAACAGTATACAAAACATTATAAAGAATGTAGAAGAAAAACTAGATAACTGGGAGCTCCTAAAAATCAAACACCTATGCTCATCCAAAGACTTCACCAAAAGAGTAAAAAGACTACCTACAGACTGGGAAAAAGTTTTTAGCTATGACATTTCTGATCAGCACCTGATCTCTAAAATCTACATGATACTGCAAAAACTCAACTGCAAAAAGACAAATAACCCAATTAAAAAAAGGGCAAAAGATATGAATAGACACTTCACTAAAGAAGACATTCAGGTAGCTAACAGATATATGAGGAAATGTTCACGATCATTAGCCATTAGAGAAATGCAGATCAAAACTACAATGAGATTTCATCTCACTCCAACAAGGTTGGCATTAATCCAGAAAACACAAGATAATAAATGTTTGAGAGGCTGTGGAGAGATTGGAACACTTCTGCACTGCTGGTGGGAATGTGAAATGGTACAACCACTTTGGAAATTGATTCGGCACTTCCTTAAAAAGCTAGGAATAGAACTACCATACAATCCAGCAATCCCACTCCTTGGAATATATCCTAGAGAAATAAGAGCCTTTACGTGAACAGATATATGCACAGCCATGTTCATTGCAACACTGTTTACAATAGCAAAAAGATGGAAGTAACCAAGGTGACCATCAACGGAGGAATGGATAAATAAATTATGGTATATTCACACAACGGAATACTACGCATCAATAAAGAACAGTGAGGAATCTGTGAAAGATTTCATAACATGGAGGAACTTGGAAGGCATTATGCTGAGTGAAATTAGTCAGTTGCAAAAGAACAAATATTGTATAAGACCACTATTATAAGAACTTGAGAAATAGTTTAAACTGAGAAAAAAAAACATTCTTTTGTGGTTATGAGACGGGGAGGGAGGGAGGGTGGGAGAGGGGCATTCACTAATTAGATAGTAGATAAGAGTTACTTTAGTTGAAGGGAAAGACAGCACACAATACAGGGGAGGTCAGCACAATTGGACTAAGCCAAAAGCAAAGAAGTTTCCTGAATAAACTGAATGCTTCAAAGGGCAGCATAGCAGGGGCAGGGGTCTGGGGGCCATGGTTTCAGGGGACATCTAAGTCAATTGGCATAATAAAATCTATTAAGAAAACATTCTGCATCCCACTTTGAAGAGTGGCGTCTTGGGTCTTAAACGCTAGCAAGCAGCTATGTAAAAAAAAAAAAGGAAGATGCATCAATTGGTCTCAGCACCCCTGGATCAAAGGAGAATGAAGAACACAAGGCAATTAGGAGCCCAAGAGACAGAAAGGGCGACATGAACCAGAGACTACATCATCCTGAGACCAGAAGAACCAGATGGTGTCCGGCTACAACTGATGACTGCCCTGACAGGGAACACAACAGAGAACCCCTGAGGGAGCAGGAGAGCAATGGGATGCAGACCCCAAATTCTCATAAGACCAGACTCAATGGTCTGACTGAGACTAGAAGGACCCCGGTGGTCATGGCTCCCAGACCTTCTGTTGGCCCAGGACAGGAGCCATTCCTGAAGGCAACACTTCAAGACATGGATTGGACTGGACAATGGGTTGGAGAGGGATGCTGGTGAGGAGTGAGCTTCTTGGATCAGGTGGACACTTGAGACTATGCTGGCATCTCCTGCTTGGAGGGGAGATGAGAAGGTGGAGGGGGCTAGAAGCTGGTGAAATGGACACAAAAAGAGAGTGAAGGGAGAGAGTAATTGGGAGTGCGAAGCAAGGTGTATATGGGTTTTTGTGTGAGAGACTGACTTGATTTGTAAACTTTCACTTAAAGCACTATAAAAATTATTTTTAAAAAATCCAATGAGAATGAAAACACTTCCTATCAGAACTTGGGACACAGCAAAAGCAGTGCTCAGAGGTCAACTTATAGCAATAAAAGCACACATCCAAAAGGAAGAAAGGTCCAAATCAAATAATTATCCCTACAACATGAACAAATAGAAAGAGAGCAGCAAAAGAAGCCTTCAGGCACCAGAAGAAAGCAAATACTAAAAATTAGAGCAGAATTAAATGAAATAAAGAATAAAAAAATAAGTGAAAAAGTTAATAAGACCAAATCTGGTTCTTTGAAAAGATCAATAAAATCGATAAGCCACTGGCCAAACTGACAAAAGAAAAACAGGAGAGGGAGCAAATAAGCAGAATAAGAAAAGAGACAAGATATACCAAAACAGACCCAAATGAAAATAAAAGAATCATATAAGATTACTGTGAAAAATTGCACTCTAACAAATTTGAAAACCTAGAAGAAATGGACGAATTTCTTGAAACACACTGCCTATCTAAACTAACACAGAGATACAACAACTAAATAAACCCATAACAAAATAAGAGATTGAAAAGGTAATTTAAAAACTCCCAACAACAACAAAAAAAAGCCCTGCCTTGATGGCTTCACTGGAGAATTCTACCAAAATTTCAGAGAAGAGTTAAAACCACTACTACTAAAGGTGTTTCAAAGCATAGAAAAGGATGGAGTACTACCTAACTCATTCTATGAAGCCAACATATCCCTGATACCAAAGCCAGGTAAAGACACCACAAAGAAAGAAAATTACAGACCTATATCCCTCATGAACTTAGGTGTAAAAATCCTCAACAGCACTCTAGCCAATAGAATTCAGCAACAGATCAAAAAAATAATTTACCATGACCAAGTGGGATTCATACCAGGTATGCAGGGATGGTTTAACATTAGAAAAGCAAACAATGTAATCCATCATATAAATATAACAAAAGGCAAGAAAAGGTATTTGGCAAAGTCTAGCACCCATTCATGATAAAAACTCTTAGCAAAATAGGAATAGAAGGAAAATTCCTCAGCATAATAAAGAACATTTATACAAAGCCAACAGGCAACATCACCCTAAATGGAGAGAGTCTGAAAGCATTCCCCTTGAAAACGCGAACCAGACATGGATGCCCTTTGTCACCACTCTTATTCAACATTGTGCTGGAGGTCCTAGTCAGAGAAATTAGGCTAGATAAAGAAATAAAGGGCAGCCAAATTGGCAAAGAAGAAGTAAAAGTATCCCTATTTGCAGATGACATGACCTTATACACAGAAAACCCTAAGAATCCTCAAGAAAATTACTGAAACTAACGGAAGAGTTTCAGCAGAGTATCAGAATACAAGAAAAACATACAAAAGTCAGTTGGATTCCTCTACACCAACAAAGAACGTTCAAGAGGAAATCACCAAATCAATACCATTTACAACAGCCCCCAAGAAGATAAAATACTTACAAATAAATCTAACCAAAGACATGAAAGACCTATACAAAGAAAACTATAAGACACTACTGCAAGAAACCAAAAGAGACCTACATAAGTGGAAAAATATACCTTGCTCATGGATAGGAAGACTCAACATAGTGAAAATGTCTATTCTGCAAAAAGTCATCTATAGATATAATGCAATCCCAATCCAAATGCCAATGACATTTTTTAATGAGATGGAGAAACAAATCACTAACTTCATATGGAAGGGGATGAGGCCCTGGCTAAGTAAAGCATTGCTGAAAAAAAAGAACAAAGTGGGAGGCCTCACATTATCTGAATTTAGAACCTATTACACCGCCACAGTAGTCAAAACAGCCTGTTACTGGTACAACAACAGATACATAGACCAATGGAACAGAATTGAGAATCCAGATATAAACCCACCTATGTAAAAAAAAAAAAAAAAAAAAATTATTATTTTTTTTTATGTATGAGCACCATTTGTTAGAGACTGTCTTTTCCCCCATTTAACCAACTTTGGACCTTTGTCAAATATCAGCTGCTTTTTTACATATGAGCAGCTGATGTTTGACAAAGGTCCAAAGATGGTTAAATGGGGGAAAAGACAGTCTCTAACAAATGGTGCTGGCATAACTGGATATCCACCTGCAAAAAAAATGAAACAAGACCCATACCTAACACCATGCACAAAAACTAACTCAAAATGGATCAAAGACCTAAATATAAGATCTAAAAAGATAAAGATCATGGAAAGAAAACTAAGGACAACACTACACAACCTAGTGCCATCGAGTTAATTCTGACTCATAACGACCCTATAGGACAGAGTAGAACTGCCCCATAGAGTTTCCAAGGAGCGCCTGGTGGACTAGGAGCCCAAATACATGGCATAATCAGAATACAAAACATTACTAACAATTCATGAACACCAGAAGAAAAACGAGATAACCGGCAGCTCCTAAAAACCAAACAATTATGCTCATCCAAAGACTTCACCAAAAGAGTAAAAACACTACCTACAGACTGGGAAAAAGTTTTTAGCTGTGACATTTCTGATCAGTGCCTGATCTCTAAAATCTAGATGGTACTGCAAAAACTCAACAACAAAGAGACAAATAACCCAATTAAAAAATGGGCAAAGAATATGAACAGGCACTTCACCAAAGAAAACATTCAGGCAGCTAACAGATACATGAGGAAATGCTCACGATCCTTAGCCATCAGAGAAATGCAAATCAAAACTACAATGAGATACCATCTTGCCCAAACAAGACTGGCATTAATCCAAAAAACACAAAATAATAAATGTTGGAGAGGTTTTAAAGAGACTGGAACACTTATATGCTGCTGGTGGGAGTGTAAAATGGTACAATCAATTTGACAATTGATTTGGGGATTCCTTAAAAAGCTAGAAAATAGCACTACCACACAATCCAGCAATCCCAGTCCTTGGAATATATCCTAGAGAAATAAGAGCCCTCACAGGAACAGATATATGCACAAAGATGTTCCTTGCAGCACTGTTTACAATAGCAAAAAGATGGAAGCAACCAAGGCATCCATTAGTGGAGGAATGGATAAAGAAATTATGGTATATTCACATAATGAAATACTACTCAATGATTAAGAACAACGATGTATATGTGAAACATCTCATAACATGGAGTATTCTGGAAGGCATTATGCTGAGTAAAATTAGTTGCAAAAGGACAAATATTGTATGAAACTACTATTAAAACAACTCACGAAAAAGTTTAAACAGAAGAAAATATTCTTTGATGGTTACTAGGGCGGAGAAGGAGGGAGAGGGGTATTCACTAATTAGTAGACAAATATTTTAGGTGAAGGGAAAGGCAACAGACAATACAGGGGAGGTTAGCACAACTAGACTAAACCAAAAGCGAAGAAGTTTCCTGAATACAACCAAATGCTTCGAAGGCCAGAGTAGCTGGGACAGGGGTCTGGGGACCATGGTTTCAGGGGACTTCTAGGTCAATTGGCATGACAAAATGTATTAAGAAAACCTTCTGCATCACACTTTGGTGAGTGGAGTCTGGAGTCGTAAATGCTAGCAAGTGGCCATCTAAGATGCATCAATTGGTCTTAACTCACCTGGAGCAAAGAAGATTGAAGAACACCAAAGACACAAGGAAAATATGTGCCCAAGACACAGAAAGGGCCACATAAACCAGAGACTCCATCGCCCTGAAACTGGAAGAACTAGGTGGTGCCCGGCTACCACCAACAACTGCCCTGACAGGGAACACAACAGAGAATCCCTGATGGAGAGAGAGAAAAGTGGGGTGCAGACCTTAAATTTTTAAAAAGACCAGACTTAATGGTGTGACTGAGACTGGAGGAACCCCAGAGGTCATTGTTCCCAGACCCTTTGTTACCCCAAGAGTAGAACCATTCCCGAAGTCAACTCTTCAGATAGAGATTGGACTGGACTATAAGACAGAAAATGATGCTGGTGAGGAGTGAGCTTCCTGGCTCAAGTACCCATATGAGACAATGTGGACATCTCCTGCTCGGGGGCAAAATGAGAAGGCAGAGGCGCACAGGGTCTGGTAGAATGGACATGGGAAACACAAGGTGGAGAGGAAGAGTGTGCTGTCACATGGCAGGGAGAGCAACTACGGTCACATACCAATGTGTGTATAAGTTTTTGTATGAGGAGCTGACTTGAATTGTAAACTTTCACTTAAAGCACAATAAAAAAATAAAAATAACCTGGCTGCCATATGCCCCCACTCTGACTGGTGGGCCACAATGATGTTTTTGGTCCCCTGGAATTAGTGTCAGTTCAGAGCTAGTGTTCAGTAATTCCCCAAATTTCTGATTATTTCCTTTTCCCCAGTGAACAGTCGCTCTTGTAAAAGGCCGTAAATCCATTTGGGGAATGCCGGGAGACAGACTAACAGTATACATTTTTGGCAGTATAGTGGGGTCCTTCCTCAAGAGGACCCGTTATTCAAGGGGCTGTGAGTCTGACTGAGGGGCTGTGACTCTCTGTTCTGGTGATTCAAGTTAGTCTGTTGTTCACTTGACCTACAATTCTTCCACTTGTACAGGTCAAGTAAATATTTAATAGATTTCCCATCTATTTCACTCCTAGGGACACCATGACTTAATAGCCAATGCCATAAAACCATGTGAGTCAGACTATTCTCATCACTGCTTTGACTCTGCTGTCCATTAAAGTAACAACACCCACCTTATCTTTGGCAATTAGGTGCTGTCACTTGGCCCCTGCCACCCCAAGGTCCAATCACCCTCATTGTAGTTAGGTGTCTTAATTCATTTACAACAGTTTCCAAAGTGCAATCTGACCTACATAAAAGAGCAATCATAGCTGTCTTTAAGGATTCTTGGGCTCCCTTCCCAAATTTGTTCCTCGTAGTTGTGGTGAAAGCTATGTCCCTTTGAGCACTCCGTGTGTGGGTCTGTGGGGCAACCTGGTAGATCCAGTCTAATATGCCAATAGCCTTAAGCCTTTGTGTACTTTCTTCTAAATCATATCAAAGCAGCTTTGGCATTTCGACTTGATTTAATGTAGGCCACTTCTTAACCCATGCTTCAGTCAACCAACTATTTTTAATTTCTCAGGTTGAAAAATTGAATGAAGAATCTGTGCTTAGTGTGCCCATGTTAATAAACTCAGACCAATCCAACTTTATGTTTCTTGTACCATCATCCCACATCCTGAATAGTCATTCTCACACATGTTACCCAGGTTTCTGTTTGTATACATATTTTAGAAAAATTAAACAGTTCTTTTGGAGTGTAGTGGACCTCCTTATGGATCACACTTTGTACTTCACTTCTTGTGTGTCACTGGGACTTAAGTCTAGACATAAGTCTAGAAGCAAAAATGAGCGGTGGGGGTGGGTCCTGGGGACATTCAGCAATATCTTCTTATGCATCTGCCTAAGAAGATGTACCTGGCAATACCCCAGGTGCCACCCTAGGCGATGTCTCAGACAAGAATTCTTCAGTCACAACTAAGTTAATCTCATCAGATGAGCCTGGCTTTACTGGGGAGGGTAGGTTAGCAAACAAAGCTGGAGTCATCTCTCCAGATGAGAGTGAGGGGGCGTGTTTTGTTGGCAAGAGTGATCCAACAGAATTTAGGGGTTCTGTGTCCCCAGATTCAAGATTACCTACCCATATGTCCCCATCCCAAGATACAGGGTACCATTTCTTCTCAATCAATGCCCTCATTTTAATTTCAGACACCATTCTAGGCTGGGAATTTGTTTGCGTTGTAATTCATCCACTTTTGGGGTAAGACTCTGGGTTTGGTTTTCAGCAATATCAGCTCTGTCACTATAAGAAATAAGGCTTTCTTTTAGGGCACAAATAGCAATGTTCAGGTCTTTTATGCATTGCTTGAGATGGGACTCTGAAAACCTGAGCTCATACTTTTCTTTCTCTCTTTTTTCTAGTGAAAGTAGGACCAAACTACTGCTTCCTTATACTTCTCTGTTTTTAGAAAAATATTGAAAGGCATCAAATAAACAACCACCCAGAGCCTTGTCTCTTGCAAATATTTTATCCAAGGGTGGTGATATTTTGCTGTTTCTACTCCCACCTCATGCTAGGGATTAACAGTGCCCTCTTTACTACTGGAAATAGAGTGATAAGTGCCTTTAAGTCTAGCCAGACTTGAGAACCAATTTGGAAAGCTCACCCTTAAGATTTTGTTCCTCTAGAACAATTCTCAGTACCAAATATCTTTATCCAGGTTCTCTAAAGAAGAAAACTAGGGAGGTGTATATAGATATATTCACCTACTCCTCATTTATTAACTATCTCATTATCTGACATTTCACATTTATGACAATAGTAAAAAATCTACTACACATCTATTTTGCTCATTAACGCCGTATGTCTGGCACTAACAAACTGAGGTGCCAGGCAAGAGTAACACTGGCTGTTACAGTTATGTGTCAACTTGGCTGGGCCATGATTCTCAGTGTTTTGGAAGTTATGTAATGATGTAATTTGGCAGCTATGTGGTGACTTAATTTGGCCATTATGTAATGATGTAGCTATCTTCCATTTTGTGATCTGACATGGACATACTTCATTTTCCCAAAATGCTAATTTTCACATAATGACCTGGTTTTTGGAACCTAACTGTGTCGATAAGTGAGAAGTGGATGTATATTTACTTCAAGGAGGTGGCTCATGCAATTGTGGGCAAATGGCTCTTGCAGTTGTAGGGGCTGGTAGGTCCCAAATCTATGGGTCAGTCCACAGGCTCACGTAGTTGCAGGGGTTAATGAACCCAAAACTTGCAGGTCATGCAATAGGCTAGAGGCATCTGCTTGCTCATCGGGTTGCAGGGGTTGGGAAATCCAAAGTCTGTAGGACAGGCAACAGGCTAGAGGTCTCTGCTGGCTTACATCCCAAAAACTGGAGATCAGATGCTTAGAATATTGCAGGGTCGAGAGAGACAGTGAGCTTTGCCAGAACAACCATTTGTATGCTGGGTTTAGGCCGCACTTCTAAGGGGCCACACTTTCTAAGGAAACCCCCTGACACCAGGTCACAAAATGGAGGATGATTATGTAGAGTCTACCAAACCACTGAGAATCATACCCTAGCCAAGCTGATAAAAAAAAGCTGATACATAACATTAAACATCATGGTATATAACTTCTACAACTTAAGAACAAAATGACAAATAACCCAATCAAAAAATGAGCAAAGGTCTTCAACAGACGTTTCACCAAAGAAGATATTCAAACATCCAACAAGCATATGAAAAGATGCTCAATCCTTTAGCCATTAAACTAAAAACAAACAAACAAAAAAACCCAAACCCACTGTAGTCGATTCGATTCTGATTCAAAGCGACCATATAGGACAGGGTAGAACTGCCCCATAGGGTTTCCAAGGAGTGCCTGGTGGATTTGACCTCCCGACCTTTTGGTTAGTAGCCTCAGCTCTTAACCACTACGCCACCAGGTTTTCTCTTTAGCCATCAGGGAGATGTAAATCAAAACCACAGTGAGATACCACCTCACCCCCAGTAGAACAGCAGTGATCAAAAAAGAAATTAAATTAATTTAAAAAAACAACAAGTGTTGGCAAAGTTGTAGGGAAACTGGAACACTCATCCATTGCTGGTGTGAATGTAAAATGGCATATCCCCAGTGTAAACAGTTTAGCAGTGCCTCAAAAAGTATGACGCAGCAATCCCAATCCTAGGTGTATACCCAGGAGAAGTGGAAGCAGGAACACGAACAGAGAACTGTACACCAATGTTCATTGCTGCACTTTCCACAATAGTCAAAACATGGAAACAACTGAAATGTCCATCAATGGTTGAATCGATAAACAAAATGTGGTATACACGTGCAATGCGATATTACTCAGTCATAAAGAGAAATGAAGTTCTTATGCATGTCACAGCATGGATGACACTTGGAAACATTATACTAAGTAAAATAAACAAAAATTTTTGTTGTTGAGTTGATTCCGAATTGTAGTGACCCTATAGGATAGAGTACAACAGCCCGATAGGGTTTCCAAGGCTGTAATGTTTACAGAAACTGTCACATCCTTCTCCTGTGGAGTGGCTGGTAGGTTTGAACTGTTAACTTTTCAAAAGGACAAATATTGTACATCTCTTATATGAAATAAATAAATATATAAAAAACAAAGATTATTAATGGTTGCCAGAGGTGGGAGAGAGGGGGAAATAGGGAGTCTTTACTTAGGGGGCATTGAGTTTACGTTAATGGTGGTAGAATAGTTTGGAAAAGAATAATGATAAAGGATGAAGAATGTAATCTATGTTACTGAATTAGACACATAGAAATTTTTGAGTTGGCAATGTTTTCTTGTGTACATTTTCATCATAATAAAGAAAATAATCATTTAAATATGCTTTGTTTATAAAATAACTTTAATAGAATGATAATGAAAGCAGTGGACACTTCCCTGAGAGTCAAAGGCAAAAGTGCCTTGGGTTAGTCAACTTGTAGAAAGCAGAGAAAGGACAGTCAAGGGTCAAAGACACAGAGGGATGATTATAGATAGCAAGCTGGGTTTTTTTTTTTTTTTTTTTTTTTTTACATTATATCTCACATCTTCATACATGGTAGGTGTTCAATTATGTAGCTGAGTAGATGGCTAGATGAATGCCCAGGGAAGCCCCAGGATGAGAAAGAGTTGAAAGTTTGTCACTATTGTGTTAAAACTGAATTATGTAATTGGCAGTTCAGTGTCTGTCTCCTTTTTTTTTTGAGGGCAGAAATTATAACTCACTCGGTCACAGCTGCACCCCCAGCTCCTAGTACAATGCCTGGCTCCATCCATGGTCAATAAATCCTTGCCCCATGGATGAATATATGGGCTAGAGAACATTTGCAAGCACTGAGTTAACTTCCTGGTTTGGATATAGGGCAGTGAAGGAGGACCACGCAGGGATTCAAGTTAATTGAATATCTACTCCGAGGATAGTCACATTATCTCATTTTACTCTCCTAATGAACTCTATAGAGCATATCACTGAGCACATTTGTAAGCACAAAGACTGAGGTTCTGAGTGGCTGAATGGCTCACCAGAGTCCCACGAACTCTAAAAAAATGGAAGTAGAAATAAGAGCCAGGATCAAACCCTGTCTCTTAAGTGCAATCATAGGATCCTTCCATTTCTACTTGATGCTTTGGAGATACAGACAGTTAGGGAATAATCGTTAAAGAGCTGTTAACATGAATGTCTCTGCTCAGTTTATTTAAATAAAATTTTTACTGAGATAATTATAGATTCACATGCGGATGTAAAAATTAATACAGAGAGAGTCTCTATACACTTTACCCAGTTTCTCACAACGGTAACATTTTGCAAACCAACCAAACCAAACCCAACCTACTGCTATTGAGTCAATTCTGACTGAAAGTGACACTGCAGGACAAAGTACAGCTGCCGCATAGGGTTTCCAAAGCTGTAAATCTTTATGGAAGCAGACTACTTTTGGTTGTAAGTACTGGGAGGTACTACTTATCCTTGGACCCCTGTTGCAGGTGGCTGGGTGACCTGAGTGGAGCCACCAGTCCTTAGGCCCCGATGTGGGTAGCTGAGGACCCTGTTTAATAGGCAAAGTGGTGTCAAACATCAAACACCCACCTTTCCACTGCACAGCTGAAACAGTTGCATTCTGCCAACAAGGACCTATTCTCCTGAAATAGACCCACACAGGTCCATGTAGGGGGGAAAGCTATTCAAAGTCCAGGGACCATTTGTGCCTGGACAGGGGCCACTTCTGTCCTGAGCACCCCAGGTTAGTGGGTCTGGCAGATTATCTTTTCCCCCAGTTGTGAATTTATTCCTTCTTCAAGGCTGGGAGAATGGCTCAGGACACTCAGCATGGCCTCTCTCAGGCCCAGGGAAACTGACAGCCACTGAAGCTGGCTTGGGGCCTGGAGGCATGTTAAAATACATGCAGGTACTTAGCTTTTGCTGAGATGGCCATTCTTTGCTGGTTCCGGAGGTGTGAGTAGTCTGTGCATCTGGCTGTTCATGCCTGAGGAAACTGTGTCTGAACACTACCACCAGCCTGCCACCATTGCTCCCAGGAATGGTACCTGAGAGTTCCCTGTGATTCAGGTCCAGCAACTCCTCTCTGCTTCCGAACCATCTCTTCCTCCCCCACCACTCAGTCCATTTTCTAACTTTGCCTTTTATGTTCAGGGTTCCTATCTTGTTATAAATATAATTGTTTCACTCATTTTTTCAGGTCTTTGTTGAAAAAGAGATCACCGGAAGTGTTTGACTACCCAGCCATCTAGACCCTTCCCCTTGGGCTGCAATTTTGAAGGATTCTGTGGAGAAAATATTGAACAACACAGGAAGCATCAAAAGAAAGTGGAGTGGATACATATAGGCACTGTACCAAAAAGAATTGGCTGACATTCAACCATTTCAGGGTGTAGAATATGATCAAGAACTGATGGTACTGAAGGAAGAAGTCCAAGCTGTGCTGAAAGGAATGGCAAAAAGCTCAGTTCCAGGTTTTGACAGAATATCAACTGAGATGCACTGCTGAAGGTACTCACTTGTCTATGCCAAGAAATTTGGAAAGCATCTTCCTGGCCAATTGACTGGAAGAAATACATATTTGTGCCTATTCCAAAGAAAGGTGATCCAGCATAATGCAGAGATTATCAAACAATATCATAAATGTCACACAGAAAACTTTGCTGAAGATCCTTCAAAAACAGTTGCAGTAGTACCTTGATAAGGGGTTGACAGATGTTCAAGGCAGATTCAGAAGCAGAGGATGTGGAACCAGGGATATCTTTGCTGATGTCAGGTGGATCTTGGCTGAAAGCAGAGAATACCAGAATGATGTTTCCCTGTGTTTTATTGACTATGTGAAGCCAACAACTAATAGGATCTTGCTCAACAGACTAGTGAATTGAAGTCAGCCAGATGCGGGGTTGGAGGAACAAAAGGGTTTATTCACAGTTTGCAAACTGGGAGGCAGGCAGGGTCTCATGACCCAAGGCTGCCAGCTCCCTGAACTAAGGCAGATTTTCTCCTTATATAGGGAGTGACAAACATATTCATGAGCGATGAGAGGAGGATCTTTGGTCCTGAGATGCGTGCAGTCTGTGTAATTTTTGTGAATGAGTTTTTGCTCACCATTCTAAAAATACTGCACACAGCCCTAAAAAAATGGTGATGGCTCCCTACTACCACCCCTGGAAGGTCATATAGCAGGTAAATTTGGAGTTGGTGTGCCTGCACCTCAGCCTTCTGTCAGGAGAAGAGGGGAAACCTGGAGAATCAACAAATCATGGTGAGATGTTGTAAAATTTGTAACAAAAATGTAACAAGAGTAGACTTTTCTGAAAAACAACTATTATGAGATGGTCAATAACACTCTGCCCACTTCATATGCAAAGGCATTCGATTGTATAGATCATAACAAATTATGGATAACTATGCAAAGAATGGGAATTCCAAAACATAGACCAAGAGGCAGTTGTTCGAACAATACAAGAGTTTCATGGTTTAAAGTCAGGACAAGTGTGCATCAGGGCTGTATCCATTCACCATACTTATTCAATCTGTATGCTGAGCAAATAATCTGAGAATCTGGACTACATGAAGAAGAACAGGGCATCAGGATTGGAGGAAGACTCATTAACAACCTACA
Source organism: Elephas maximus indicus (assembly GCF_024166365.1). Classification (NCBI taxonomy): domain Eukaryota; kingdom Metazoa; phylum Chordata; class Mammalia; order Proboscidea; family Elephantidae; genus Elephas; species Elephas maximus. The sequence goes on along the minus strand of NC_064824.1, from coordinate 17,399,677 downwards.
TTATGCAGATGACACAACTTGCTTGCTGAAAGTGAAGAGACTTGAAGCACTTACTGAAGTAGTTATGAAGATCAAAGACTACAGCCTTCAGTATGGATTGCACCTCAACATAAAGAAAGCACAAATCCTCACAACTGGACCAATAAGCAACTTTATGATAAACGGAGAAAAGACTGAAGTTGTCAAGGATTTCATTTTACTTGGATCCACAACCAATGCCCATGGAAGCAGCAGTCAAGAAAATCAAACAATGTGTTGTGCTGGGAAAATCTGCTGCAAAAGACCACTATAAAGTGTTACAAAACCAAGATGTCACTTTGAGGACTAAGGTGCACCTGAAGTAAGGCATGGTATTTTCAATCAACTCATATGCATGTGAAAGCTGGACAATGAGTAAGGATGACTGAAGAAGTATTGATGCACTTCAATTACAGTGTTGGCAAAGAATTTTGAATATACCATGAACTGCAGAAAGAATGAGCAAATCTGTCTTGGAAGAAGTACAACCAGAATACTCTTTAGAATAGAGGATGACGTCTCATGTACTTTGGATATGTTATCAAGAGGGACTAGTCCCTGGAGAAGGACATCATTCTTGGGAAAATGGAGGTTCAGTGTAAAAGAGGAAGACCCTCAACGAGATGGATTGACACAGTAGCTGCAACAACGGCTCAAACATAACAATGACTGTGAGGATGGCAAAGGACTGGGCAGTGTTTCATTCTGTTGTACTTATGCTCACTAGTCTGAACCGGCTCGACAGCACCTAACAACAACAGATTTTTACTATTATCGTAAATGCAAAATGTTAGATAACAAGAGAGTCGATAGGTTAGGAGTAAATGTAGCTGCTTTGAGAAGGGTTAAAATGTGATGACTGATTTGCTGTTTTCCTGATAGACTTTGTAGAACTATGTAACTATTAACCGTATGCATACATAACTTTGAAAAAATTAGACACTTTACACAAGTGTTAATGATGAGCTATAGCTTTACTTTCCTTTTTTTTATAATGTTAATATTGTTCCTCTTACCTCTACCTTTTATCTTACTGTTGTTCCATGTTTTAGTTCTGTCTTGTTTTTGAACCTCACAAATTATACATTATCATTATTTTTTGCTTTATATAATCGATGGTTGTTTACCATTTTGTTTTGCTCATATTTCTTCTTGCATTTGAAATCTTTCCTCTGTAATCATTTTCCTTCTTTTGCATATTTAGAATTTCGTATCATGCCAGTCAATGGTACAAATTATTTCAACTTTGTTGTTGTTGTTGTGTGTTTTAGGGCAATCTTAAAGACTTGAGGCATCATCTTTGCAAATCTTTCATCAACTGTATCTGTTGTCCTGATGATACTGTCTCTGGGATATTTGTCAGGCACAGAACACACTGCACATAAGAAAGATGTCTCCCAAATTGTATTAGAATGATGGTCTGAAATAATTGAAATTACTGTGCTGGTTGGAAATGAAATGTTGATACATTTTTCCATATCCCCTATGTACTCTTGTACAAGACACCCAAACTCATGGAACTTCAGTTCCTCATCCCTAACCTGAAGGGCTAGAACAATATCTGTCCACAGTTCCTTCCAGGTCAAACTTTATCACTGCTGGAGGCCACAGAATTTTGTCTATGCCCTTTAGCCTTGGGACAAAGAAGACCTTTCCATTCCAGAAGAGGCAACATCCCCTGAGAAGAAGCAGTACAGGGTGGGAATATCTTCCCTTCACTGAATAAAGCTGAGCACCCAGGGTGTTGTTATAGAAAAGATCAAGACAGATGTGCCTCTTAGGATTTTATTCTAGTTTGTCTTAGTTTGCTAGTGCTTCTATAACAGAAGTACAAGTGTGTGGCTTTAAGGAACAGAATTTTATTTACTTATAAGTCAGGAAGCTAGAAGTCAGAATTCAGAGTGTTTCTCTAGTGGAAGGTACTTCTTTGTCTAGTTCAGCTTCTAGTAGCCAACAGTCTTTGGAGTTCCTAGGCTTGTAGATTCATCTGCCTCCATCATCAGATAGTGTCTGTCTTCCCCCTTCTATGTGTTCAGGTCTTTGTCTATGTTGCTGTTTACATAAATCAGAAGTGATTAGGTTTAGGATCCACCCTAAACTTGTATGACCTCAACTGATTGACTACATTACATTAGATTGAATTATGGAAGTTGATTACATCTACAGGTGTAGGGGTTATGATTCCAACACATATTTTAGAGGGGCACAATTCAATTCATAACATAGCTAGCTCGAAAAATAAAAATTTCCCTAAGGGGGAAAAAAAAGCCAAGTATTCATGTGCACCCACAAACTGGTTTCGCCTATTTTTACTGAAACAAGACCACTTAGCAGTTTAATGGGAAGTTTAAGACTCAGACTTGAGTTAAAATCTGGGCTCCACTATATCCTCACTGTGTGACCTTGGAAAATTATTTAACCTCTCCCAGTCTCAGCTTACTTATCTGACAAGGACACTTGGATAAACATCACTGGGTGTGGGAAAATGAAAGTTAAGCCTTTACTGAGAGTGTGGACTAAAACCTGCGGCATTATTCATGTTCTCTCTCAACCTGTGCACACTGCGTACTATACCCCTGCAGATCTCTCAGTGCCCTGTTCATGCCCTGTTCACCTGGCCTCTGAGGCTTTGTTGCCTCCATTTTTGCACATGCTTGGGATGCCTGACTTTTCCTATTAGACAAGACTGTGATTCTCAAACCAGGCTGCACCTTAGACCATCTGGGGAGTTTTTAAGAAGTCCTGATGTCTGAATTCCTCTTCCAGAGGTTCTGATTTAATTGTCCCAGCACTCAGTCCCCGATGACTGTTGTGGAGTCTGCACAGAAACCATGGCTCTACAGATTTATGGGTCTTCTTGGGGAGGTAAATGGCTGCATTTGTGTAACCTCAGTATTCACTTGGATGGTGATTCACAGCCCAGAGGTAAATTACCTTAATAAATCTAAGTTTTTTTTTTTTTTTTTTTTTTTACTGTAATCAAGTAAACAAATAGGGTGAACAACAGGGAGCTGCACTGGAGGAGTCAGAAAGAGTTGACACACATAGCATTTACCACTCTCCAGGAAAAGTTAAAACAATAAATCTCACCCTGTATGGGGAAAAGGTGCTGCCAACAATTATTCAATTTCTCTTCAATTTTAACTCATCAGAAATATCAGACCTATATAAAAATAAGCACCTCAAACTCTCCATTAAGTGTTTGTATATCTTTTTCTCTAAAAATCTCTACAAGTATTAGCCCATAAGGCAGACATTATCATCCTTGCTCAGAAAGATGAACTGAATTGTGGAGGATCATATGGGTAAAAGGTTTGAAATAAAGATTCAAATTCAGGTCTTTCCAGTTTCAAAATAAATGACCTTTCTGCCCTGTGACATTGTCTCCTGATCTCAGAGTAATAAAAGCAAATCTTTGAAACTTCTCATTTTATGGAAGGAACTATGAATACTTTCCTTAACTAGTAACTCCAGGGATTTGAACTCTGACATTTCCAACTTTCTCAGCTAGTGCAAGAGCACCTACAAAATACTCAAATGATTGTTTGATCATGAAAGACTGGACATACAAAATGCATAATTGTCAGACCATATATGATCGTAGAACTCTGACCTACAACCTCTGCAACAGCCAGCCCTGAATGGTCAGGACTTGGTCAGTGACTGCCAGCTTCCCTATTTCTGCCCCTACGTCCAATCAGGTCTAACCAGAGAAGCCAAACAAGGTCCACAAACCAAACTATAGAATGTCATGTGTCTAGTTAGTCTTCCTACAGCTTGCCTATGACTCCAATCAACCTCCAATACAGCCTCTAATCAAAGCATACTCAAAGGTTTCTCTTTTTTCACCATAAAGCTTTTTCACTCCTCTGACAGCCTTTGAATGTGGTTCAAGCACAAATGATGGTGCTGAATCCCTCGCTATAAAGCAATTTCTGAATAAATACTCTATTTGATCTCATTTGGGTGTTTTCTGTTTTTTTTTTTTAATTTCTACAATGATTTCAAAAGACCACACATGCAATGTTAATAACACAGAGGGGTCCTTATGCAAAGGATTGGACTTTCTTTTGCCCATTTAGACTCTCAGTATTCTCTTAGCTGACTGGAGCCTGGCTGTGAAGAAGAAGGGGCAGAAGACAAAACAAAGTGTCTACTGTGTACAGATATCTCATCTACAACTATGTTTTGTTGTCCAAAAAACCATTGCAAGAAGGGTGAGTTTCAAGCTAGTTGAATCTGCTACTCACCCACTGTATGATCTTAGGAAAAGGACTTATACTTCAGGACCTCTATCTCCTCATGACTGAATCAGAAGGAGAAACACTTACTCCATAGGATTGTTGGTAAGAATAAACCACAGTCATCAAATCAGGTGGCCAAAAATATCCTTGCCATGGAAAGTGTATAAACAAGTCTAGTCCCTCCATACTCTTCCTTGGCCAGACATTTTTATTTAAATAGGCCTGTGATAAGATTTTGCTTTGCTATCAATCGCTTCTTTCAAATAAAATAGAGGCAAGCTCTTCCTGTGCTGTGACTCTTTAGTGTATCTTAATATTTGCTAACACAAATAATTCATCCAGTACATATTTTCTACAAGACACCTGGCCAGATATTGAGGGAGCTCAGCAATGGCTAAGCCATGCACCTTGCTTATTTACAAATTCTTTTGGGGAGAAAAGCCATTTGCACAAAGAAATATAGTAGATGATATCATATGATATTTCCTATTAGTGACAAATTAAATTAGTTAACTAGATATTAGAGTTCACAGAATGGGACATGCACATCTGTGGTGACTTGAAGACATAGTGAAGTTGGAGTTGGGTCTGATCATTGAAATACACATAAAATTGGCTAAAAATTAAAAGTACAGATTTTTAAAATCATTACAAAAATAACACATGCTTGTAGTATTGAAATTTTGGGTCACACACACGTAAGAAGGTAAATTTTCCATAACCCACTTTCTAGATACTTATATTCCATTGTATTTATTCTTGTTCTTTTTTTTTTTTGCTATATACAGTTTTAAAATTATTTGTTAAACAAAATTAAATAATACCTACATTTATATGGTTTCACTCTGATATTTTCCTAAAATACAAGATCAGCTTTTTCCCAGGTTTTCAGAAGTTCTCTGTATTTATAAATTGAACAGATGTGTAATATTCCTCTAAGAATACACAGCAAAGTCTAAAGGTCTTCTGTTATTGATGGTATCAACTTATTATGTTATGCTATTTATATCATCCTCTATTATTTGTGTTATTCCATTTCTCAGTATTATAAATAAGACAAATAAATAAGGCTAATGTGTGAATCTTTGCACATAAACCTATTTTTCTCTGGTTTGGATTACATTTTAGGGTCCCAAAAGTAGGTTTACTTGGCCAAAGGGCATCAACTTCTTCGGAGATTTTGCTACATATTTAAAAAAATGGTTTTCAGAGGTGGGGCCAAGATGGCAGAGTGTCAGAAGATTCCAGTGATCTCTCTTACAACAAAGACCCCCCCAAAACAAGTGAAAGGATTATATACATGACAAGCTAGGAGCGGCTGGGGAAGGGAAAGATGGTTCTGAAGCAACAAGGAGTTGTTGGACCATTCCCTGGAGTGACCATTGCGGGGCAGGCAGTAGCGTTCTGGACACAGTTTCCTCAGGGAAAGACAGTAAGCTGCACAGCCTACTCACACCTCTGGAACCAGAGAACAGTGCTCTCAGCAAAAGCTAAGTAACTGAGTTTATTTTACTGCACCCCCAGTCCCTCAGCAGACTGCAGTGACTGTCGATTTTCCTGGGCCTGAGATAGGTCCTGGAGCACACCCAGAGCCATTCTACTGGACTTGGAGGAGGAATAAATTCACAATTGGGGAAAAAATAATCTGCCAGCTCCACTAAGCTGGAAAGCTCAGGACAGAAGCGGTTCCTGTGTAGGCACAAATGGTCTTCAGACTTTGAATACCTTTCACCCCTGCATGGGCTTGTGTGGGCCCATTTCAGGAGAATAGGCCCTTGTTGGCAGACTGCAACTGTTTCAGCTGTGCGGGAGAGGTGGGTGTTTGATGTTTGACACCACTTTGCCTATTAAACAGGGTCCTTACCCACTTCAGGGGCCTAAGGACTGGTGGCTACACACATGTCATGTAGCCACTCAAGACAGGGATCCAAGGATAAGTGGTATCTCCCAGTCCTTACAAACAAAAGCATTGGGTGTCCATGGTCCATCTGCAGAACAAATCCACCAGAGCACTATAGGGAACAGGGACACATTTTCCTCACAGACACTCAAGGAACAGTTGTCAGACCCCTGCCTTGTTCAGAGCATGACCCCCTGCTGCAACCAGATACCTATACCTACACAAACACCCCTGCCCCACTAAGGTTGTAGAACAGAGCCTGTGCCACACACTTGATGAATAACTACCTAGACACCTGAGCTGAATCCATACAAGAAAAGTAAATGGACTCCTAGGTTTGTATACCTGGTAACAGCTCTAGCCATCTGGTGACAGGACCTTAGAGCTTCAAAGAAAAAAACAATCAAGCTAGTTCACTCAAATGGCTATTTGGGCATATAAAAAGAAAGCAAAGCAAGAACCTAGAATACGGTAAGCAAACATAAAATAAACTAATACAATAACTTACAGATGGCTTGGACTAAACAGTCAATATCAAATCACAAACAGAAGCAGATCGTGATCATTTTGACAAGATCTCAAAACAAAGAGTCAGGAATCTTCTAGATGAAGGTGTATTCCTGGAATTACCAGGTGCAGAATACAAAAGATTAACATACAGAAGTCTTCAAGACATCAGGAACAAGATCAGGCAAAATGGAGAGCAAGCCAGGGAACACACAGATAAAGCAGCTGAAGAAATTAAAAGGTTTTTCAAAAACATAATAAAAAATTTAATAAGATGCAAGAATCCCTAGAGAGACAGCAATCAGATTCAGAAGATTAACAACAAAATTACAGAATTAGACACCTCAATAAAAAGCCAGAGGAGCAGAATGGAGCAAGTGGAAGGCGGAACTGGTGAGACTGAAGATAAAACACATGCCACCAATATATTTGAAGAAAAATCAGATAAAAGAATTAAAAAAAATGAAGAAACCCTAACAATCATGTTTGACTCTATCAAGAGAAATAACGTACAAGTGATTGGATTACCAGAATAGGGAGGGATAGCAGAAAATACAGAGAGAATTGTTGAAGATTTGTTTGCAGAAAACTTCCCTGATATCATGCAAAAGGAGAAGATATCTTTCCAAGATGCTCATCTAACTCTACATAAGGTAGATCTCAAAAGAAAGTCACCAAGACATATTATAATCAAATTTGCCAAAACCAAAGATAAAGAGAGAATTTTAAGAGTGGCTAGGGATAAACAAAAAGTCACCTACAAAGGAGAGTCAGTAAGAATAAGTGTAGATTACTCAGCAGAAACAATGCAGGCGAGAAGGCAATGGGATGACTTATATAAAGCATTGAAGAAAAAAAACTGCCAGCCAAGAATTATATATCCAGCAAAACTGTCTCTCAAATAACCACCCACTGCAGTCTCAAATATGAAGGCAAAATTAAGACATTTCCAGATAAACAGAAGTTTAAGGAATTCATAAAAACCAAACTAAAACTACAAGAAATACTAAAGGAACTTCTCTGGTTAGAAAATCAATAATATCAGATATCAACCAAAGACCACAACACAGGACAGAGGAACCAGGTGTCAACACAGATAGGGAAATCACAAAAATAAATCAAGATAAAAAACAGGGAAACAGCGATGTCATTGTGTAAAAGAAGACACCATTAAAACCATAAAGAGTGACTAAGAAATGTAGTCATAGATCTTTCGTATGGAGAGGAAGTCAAGGTGATATAAAGAAATAAAAGTTAGGTTTAAACTTAGAAAAATAAGGGTAAATATTAAGATAATCTCAAAGGAGATTAAGAATCCTACTCATCAAAATAAAATTCAAGAAAAAAATAAAGACTCAGCAGAAACAAAATCAAGAGCAACAAATAAAAGGAAAAGACAAAATATAAACTACTCAGCACAAAAAATTAAGTGGGAAAAAGAAACTGTCAAAAACACACAAAAAAAGACATTGAAATGACAGCACTAAACTCATACCTATCCACAATTACACTGCATGTAAATAGACTGCATGTACCAATAAAGTGACAGAGTGGCAGAATGGATAAAAAACATGATCCATCCATATGCTGCCTACAAGAGACACACCTTAGACTTAGAGATACAAACAAACTAAAACTCAAAGGATGGAAAAAAATATATCAAGCAAAAAACAATTAAAAAAGAGCAGGAATGGCAATATTAGTTTTTGACAAAATGGATTTTAAAGTTAAATCCACCACAAAGGATAAGGATGGACATTATATAATGGTTAAAGGGACAATGTACCAGGAGAATATAACCATATTAAATATTTATACACCAAATGACAGAGCTTCAAGATACATAAAACAAATTCTAATAGCATTCAAAAGTGAGATAGAAATAATAGTAGAAATAATCCACAATAATAGTAGGAGACTTTAACACACCACTCTTAGTGAAGTGCAGAACATCCAGAAAGAAGCTCAATAAAGACGTGAAAGATCTAAATGCCACAGTCAACCAATGTGACCTTATAGACATATACAGAATACTGCATCCAACAGCAGCCAAGTGTACTTTCTTTTCCAGCACACAGTGAACATTCTCTAGAATAGACCAGGTATGAGGTCATAAAGCAAGCCTTAGCAGTCAAAAACATCAAAATATTAAAAAGCATTTTCTCTGAACATAAGGCCAAAAAAGTAGAAACGAATAACAGAAAAAGCAGGGAAAAGAAATCAAACACTGGGAAACTAAACAATGCCCTGCTCAAAAACGCCTGGGTTGTAGAAGACATTAAGGATGGAGAAAAGAAATCCACAGAATCCAATGAGAATGAAAACACTTCTATCAGAACCTTTGGGACACAGTGAAAGCAGTGCTCGGAGGTCAATTTATCTCAATAAATGCATATATAAAAAAAGAAGAAAGGGACAAAATCAAAGAATTTTCCCCACAACTTGAATAGAAAGAGAGCAACAAAAGAAACCCACAGGCACCAGAAGAAAGCAAATAATAAAAATTAGAGCAGAATTAAATGAAATAGAGAACAGAAAAAACAATTGAAAGAATTAACAAGACCAAAGCCGGTTCTTTGAAAAAATTAAAATTGATAAACCACTGGCCACACTGACAAAAGAAAAACAGGAGAGGAAGCGAATAACTCAAATAAGAAATGAGATGGGCGATATCACAACAGACACAACTGAAATTAAAAGAATCATATCAGATTACTAAGAAAAATTGTTCTCTAACAAATTTGAAAACTTAGAAGAAATGGATGAATTTCTAGAAACACACTACGTACCTAAACTAACACAAACAGAGGTAGAACAACTAAATAAACTCATAACAAAAGAAGAGATTGAAAAGGGAATTTAAAAACTCCCAACAAAAAAAAGCCCTGGTCAGGATAGCTTCACTGCAGAGTTCTACCAAACTTCCAGAGAAGAGTGACACCACTACTACTAACGGTATTTCAGAGCATAGAAAAGGATGGCATACTCCCAAACCCATTCTATGAAACCAGCATATCCCTGATACCAAAACCAAGTAAAGACACCAAAAAAAGAAAATTACAGACCTATATATCCCTCATGAATATAGATGCAAAAATCCTCAGCAAAATTCTAGCCAATAGAATTCAACAACATATCAAAAAAAAATTCACCATGACCAAGTGGGATTCATACCAGGTATGCAGGGACGGTTCAACTTTAGAAAAACAATCAATGTAATCCATCACATGGATAAAAGACAAGTATCACATGATCTTATCAATTGATGCAGAAAAGGCATTTGACAAAGTTCAACACCCATTCATGATAAAAACTCATAAAAATAGGAATAGAAGGGAAATTCCTCAACATAATAAATGGCATTTATACAAAGCCAACAGCCAACATCATCCTAAATGGAGAGAGTCTGAAAGCATTCCCCTTGAGATCAGGAACCAGGTAAAGATGCCTTTTATCACCACTCTTATTCAACATTGTGCTGGAGGTCCTAGCCATAGCTATTAGGCTAGATAAAGAAATAAAGGGCATCAAGATTGGTAAGGAAAAAGTAAAAGTATCTCTTTTTGCAGATGACATGATCTTATACCCAGAAAACCCTAAAGAATCCTCAAGAAAACTACTGAAACTAATAGAAGAGTTCAGCGGAGAATCAGGATACAAGATAAACATACAAAAATCAGTCAGCTTCCCCTACAGCAACAAAAAGAACATCAAAGTAATCATCAAATCAATGCCATTTACAGTAGCCCCCAAGAAGGTAAACTACTTTGGAATAAATCTTATCAGACGTAAAAGACCTATACAAAGAAAACTATAGACACTACTGCAAGAAACCAAAAGAGAACTACGTAAGTGAAAAAACATATCTTGCTCATGGATAGGAAGACTTAAGATTGTAAAAATGTCTATTAAACCAAAAGTGATCTACAGATACAATGCAATTCTGATCCAAATTCCAACAACATTTTTTAATGAGTTGGAGAAACAAATCACCAACTTCATATGGATGGGGGTGAGGCCCTGGCTAAGTACAGCATTACTGAAAAAGAAGGACAAAGTGGGAGGCTCACACTACCTGATTTTAGAATCTATTATACCGCTGCAGTAGTCAAAACAGTCTGGTACTGGTACAACAGCAGATACATAGACCAATGAAACAGAATTGAGAATCCAAACATAAATCCATCCACATATGAGCAGCTGATATTCGACGAAGGCCCAAAGTCAGTTAAATGGGGAAAAGACAGTCTGTTTAACAAATGGTGCTGGCATAACTGGATATCCATCTGCAAAAAAATGAAGCAAGACCCATACCTCACACCATGCACAAAAACTAACTCAAAATGGACCAAAGACCTAAATATAAAATCTAAATGATAAAGATTATGGAAGAACAAATAGGAACAACAATAAAAAAAAATGATAAAGATTATGGAAGAACAAATAGGGACAACAATACGAGTCCTAATATATGGCATAAAAAGTATGCAAAACATTATTAACAACACACAAACACCAGAAGAGAAACTAGATATCTGGGAGCTCCTAAAAATCAAGTACCTATGCTCCCCAAAGACTTCACCAAAAGAGTAAAAAGGTTACCTACAGATTGGGAAATGTTTTTAGCTATGACATTTCTGATCAGTGCCTCATCTCTAAAAAAAAAAAAAATAATAAATTATTTTATTTATTTATTTAGAGAATTGGGAAAAAGGTTTAATTATGACATTTTCGGTCAGTGTCTGATCTCTAAAATCTTCATGATACTGCAATACCTCAACAACAAAAAGACAACCCAATTAAAAAATAGGCAAGTATATGAACAGGCACTTCACTAAAGAAGACATTCAAGTTGCTAACAGATACATGAGGAAATGCTTACGATCATTAGCCATTAGAGAAATGGAAATCAAAACTACAATGAGATTCAATCTCACTCCAACAAGGCTGGCATTAACCCAAAAAACACAAAATAATAGATGTTGGAGAGGTTGTGGAGAGACTGGAATGCTTAAACACTGCTGGTGGGAATGTAAAATGGTACAACCACTTTGGAAATCGATTTGGCTCTTCCTTAAAAAGCTAGAAATAGAACTATCATAGGATCCAACAATTTCTCTCCTCGGAATATATCCTAGAGAGATAAGAGCCATTATATGAACAGATATATGCACACCCATGTTCATTGTAGCACAGTTTACAATAGCAAAAAGATGGAAGCAACCAAGGTGCCAATCAATGGATGAATGGATAAATTATGGTCTGTTCACACAATGGAATACTAAACAATGATAAAGAACAACGATGAATCTGCAAAACATTTCATAACATGGAGGAATCTGGAAGGCATTATGCTGAGTGAAATTAGTCAGTCATCAAAGGACAAATATTGTATTAGACCACTATCATAAGAACTCAAAAAGTTTAAACAGAGAAGAAATATTCATTGATGGTTATGAGGGGGGGAGGGAGGGAGGGAGACGAGTTTTCACTAATTAGATAGTAGACAAGAACTATTTTAGGTAAAGGGAAAGACAACACACAATACAGGAGAGGTAGCACAACTGGACTAAACCAAAAGCAAAGAAGTTCCCTGAATAACTGAACTCTTCAAAGGCCAGCATAGCAGGGGTGGAGGTTTGGGGACCATGGTTTCAGGGAACATCTAGTCAATTGGCATAATAAAATCTATTAAGAAAACATTCTGCATCCTACTTTGGAGAGTGGCATCTAGGGCCTTAATTACTAGCAAGCAGCCATCTGAGATGCATCAATTGGTCTCAATCCTCCTGGAGCAATGGAGGATGAAGAACACCAAAGACACAAGGTAATTATGAGCCCAAAAGACAGAAAGTGCCACTTAAATCAGACACTACATCAGCTTGAGACCAGAAGAACTACATGGTGCCCGGCTACAACTGATGAATGCCCTGACAGGGAACATGACAGACAACCCTGAAGGAGCAGGAGAGCAGTGGGATGCAGACCTCAGATTCTTGTAAAAAGACCAGACTAATGGCCTGACTGAGACGAGAAGGACCCCGGAGGTCATGGTCCCCAGAGCTTCTGTTAGCCCAAGACAGGAACCATTCCCAAAGCCAACTCTTCAGACAGGGATTGGACTGGAGTATAAGATAGAGATCGATACTGGTGAAGAGTGAGCTTCTTGGCTCAGGTAGACACATGAGACTATGTGGGCTGCTCCTGTCTGAAGGGGAGTTGAGAAGGCAGAGGGGGACAGAAGCTGGCTGAATGGACATGGAAATAGAGGGTGGAGAGGAGTGTGCTGTCGAATAAGAGGAGAGCAACTAGGAGTATATAGCAAGGTGTATATAAATCTCTGTATGAGAGACTGACTTGATTTGTAAATTTTCACTTAAAGCACAATAAAAATTAAAAAAAAAAAAAAAAGGTTTTCATGGAGTCATGCACATCCCGAAGTATCCATCTTACTGTAGAGTTTCCAGAAAAGAGGATCACAAGGGGTGGGGAGGCACTCCTGATAGAGAAATCAGCATGAGTAAGAATTTAGGGGCTTCTTAGGGAAGACCCTGTCGTGTACATCGAAACATCACCAAGACCTAGTGTTGCCGGCTCCTCTAAGCCTTTAATTGAATAAGGTTCTTGCCTCTCACTGGTCAAGAATGAGCAGGTAAGGGCAGGGAGAATTTTCCACAGGAGCAAAGCTTTATTAAAGAGGGTTGCAAGTGGAGATAAGGAAGGCCTAGGCAACGCTTACCCCCGTCTCACAGAACAAAGGATTTCATGGGTTCTTAAAGGTTTTGGGGCAGGAAATGATTCATGTTTATTCATAGGTATAGGTGGGGTTTTCCAGGACATGGCCAGTCTGGGTGGACATATGTTAACTACGGCGTGTGCACAGCGGCTTTTTCAGATGGCTTTTTAAGACAGCTTCTGTCTCGGAGGCCTCTTGGATTCGTAGCAGGACTTATTATGGGGTGTCACACCTGCACAGTGTCTTGCTCCCTGAGTTTGATTCCCCAGCTGCGACTGCAGCCCCTCATTGCCCCTGGTGGAAGGTCATACAGCTGTCACAGGTGGATGTTCTTTGCATGTCCCTGGGGCTTGTTTTACCCGGCTGCTTCTGAAAGACAACTTTAAGGAAGTTTCTGGGCTGTTTTCTGATACCCTGCCCCATTGTTCTGGGGAATGGCTTTGTTTCTGTACCCTGGCCCACTTCCTGTTACTTTAATTTGTTTATGTAAGTTGCACATTTGGGGGTCCCCTCTGTTCTCTGTCTTACTAGTCCCTGTCATTTAATTTTCACCTAATAAATATTTGATGAATAAAGGAATGCTGCAAAGATGAAGTGTAGGTATGTTAGGGAAAGCAGAATGGAAAGACTTTTGGGGGTCTGATAGTGTCTTTAAAAATATTTTGGTAAATTTGAGGTGGACTGTGAAGTGCCTTGGATGCCAGAGTTGAAATTTTAATCCATAAACCAAGAGGAGCCACAGATGAATTTTGCAAAGTAACATATGAGAATAGTGAATTTTTCATATAATCATCAGGGTAGTTGTGAGAGAGTGGGAAAAGGCAGGCTGCAAACTCATGAACCACTAATAAGGTTTTATGAGTCGAGATTCAGTTTTAGGCTATTTTAATTGTCTAAATGTAAAAAAGAATATCTGAAATAACAGGGTTGGTGGAAATTGGAAGGGGAGGGTGGAAAAGAGGTTGTGAGTGAATAGTCTGCAGGATTTCTAATTTATTGAACATGGGCAGAGGGGGAGTGGTCATTGCCTGGGTGACCTCTACTGGAATGCTGGTGATGCCGAAACAGGAATGGAAGACACTGGAAGAAGAGCTGATTTGAAGCAAGATGAGCATGATTTTAGGCATGCTGACATGAAGTGGACACACTTGACAGGTGCCTGGCTTTGCAGATCTGGTTCTAAACATAGCTGAGGATGTGGGGGTCATTTATGGAGGAGTAAGCGGTACATATCTAGAAACCCAAGTGCTTAATATGGATGTAGGAGAGTTAAGTTTTGATCAAATTTCTTAATGAATCACAAAGAACCAAAGAGATACAAAGGAACAAGTAATAGGATATTTACACAATTGTTGTGGAGACTTTGACTATTAAAGGAAAGGTATACTTTACTAGGATTTAAAAAATAACCATTATAAAAACAACGAGACTGATAGGACCAGAAACAAAAACAAAACAAACAAAAAAATCTTTCTACTGCTGAAACATTCCAAGGCTTTAAAAAATTCATGTCATTACCATTTTCCAATCAATGCACAAAATATCTATACAACAGAGGGTCACAGGGCTGAAGGGCAGGGAGCAAGGTCAGCTTCAGGCTTAGGAGGGATCTGTAAAACAGATTAAAACCAAATTAGCCCGTTGCTGTCGAGTTGATTCTGATTTATAGCGACCCTATAGGACAGAGTAGAACTGCCCCACAGGGTTTCCAAGGAGCAGCTGGTAGATTCGAACTGCCAACCTTTTGGTTATCAGCAGTGACTGTTAACCACTGAGCTGTGAGGGCTCGGTAAAACAGATTAGGTCCCAGAAAAATCCACCTAACCAGAAAACAGTCCAAAAATCCAAGAGCTAAACAGAGACCAAAAGATTAAAACATCAAGAAACCAAGGGCTCCCCCCTCCGCCCCCAGGATGGCAATAGTCCAGCATCTTCTTTCCTTCACAACAACTTGAGGAAAGATGAAGAAAAAGAGAACAAAAATGAGGTGGAACCTATGGATTTGAGGCTCTAATGACCACTTCAAGAATTAGGATGCCTGAAAAAAAGGCAAGAAAAAAAAAAAAAGATTTTAAGTTAGGGATGTCTTTCTCTTGGTGGCTTGTGAGCGTTCCTCCTGCCCTGTCCCCACCTAAACTAAAAGTTGCAAGCACAGCTAGTGGAGGGCTAAGCCACCTTGAGAAACACAGGCAGGGAACTCACTCCCTAGGGCTAGAAGAACAAAAATAAACAACCCAACCCACTGCCATCAAGTCAATTTGAACTCATATTGACCCTATAAAAAAACCAAAAAAACCAAACCCACTGCTGTGGAGTTGATTCCGACTCCTAGCGACCCTATAGGACAGAGTAGAACTGCCCCAGAGTTTCCAAGGAGTGCCTGGGGAATTTGAACTGCAGCTGAAGTGTAACCGAAGGCCACTCGGTTCTTCTCCTGCCTTATTAGCGGATTGAAATAAGACGGACACTGATGGCAACGGAAACAGAAAGTGGCAAGTTTATTATCTGCACATACAAGGAGCGCGGGGTCTAGTGACCTTAAGGCCACGTGCTCACTAAGGGGACTGGGGAGCTTTTTGTTTCCAATGGCGTCAGGGGGTTGGGTTTGGTACCCACAATTTTCTGCCTTTAGCCCTCCCATGACTATATTTGGTGATGGGCAAAGGGGTCAGTTGAAGGCTGTGATCTCAATCTGTGCATGCTTCAAGGTGTAACTAGGGCTAGTCAGTGGAAGGAGCCACTACCTGCTGCGACTTCCTGCTCAAAACAAGCTTATGGTTAGCAAGAGAAAGAGAGAGGGGAAGGGGTGTTGATCGGGGTTTTCAATATGGCTGAGCAGCCTGTTTCGGTAGCACTTGACCACTGCGTCACCAGGGTTTCCACAGGGTAAAACTGCCCCATAGGGTTTCAAAGGCTGCATTTTTTTTTTTTTATTGTACTTTAGAAATGAAGGTTTACAGACCAAATTAGCTTCTCATTAAACAGTACACATATTGTTCTCTGACACTGGTTAACAACCCCACGACATGTCAACACTCTCCCCCAAGGCTTGTAAATCTTTATGGAAGCGGACTGCTGAATCTTTCTCCTGCGGAGCAGCTGGTAGGGTGGAACCACCAACTTTTTGGTTAGCAGGTGAGCACTTTAACCAATGCTCCAGGGCTCCTTAGAATAACAACAGGGTAATTTAAATTTAGCAGATGGTCAGAAACCTCAGTCTTAATATCATTTTGGGGGCACTCAGGAAAACAGATCAACAAGAATAACCCCTTCCCCAATCCTACAAGCAGGAAAATCTCTTCAGCATTTTCAAAGTCCCTGAAGCCTTGCCCCGATCCAAGCTGGGAACCACAAACCGTGCGAGATAGCTGAATTGGCTCAGAGAAACACAAACAGGAGCAGACTCCGTAGGGACAGGAAAAATGTGGAGGATCTTAAATTTTTCTGAGGGTTCGATATTTCAAAGACCAAATATCTCTCTGGGGGCTGACAGGAAAAACAATTCCACAGGGAGAAAACAGCTGCCCCTCTTACGGGTGGAAACCCCGGGGTTTTTACTCAGCATGACTCCTATTGCCCAAAAAACAAGATACCAAGGTGGGAGAGCAAGAAAGGCACCTGAATTTTGTTGTACAAGGAAGTAGAGTCAGTCAGCGCTTACTGCTGCCAAGACTGCTAGCCAAGGGTGGGCAGGCAGGTTACTTTTAAAGGGGTTTTCAAGTAGAGAGTTCCTACAAGTTACATCAACAATATTCTTAATACTACTATGCAGGCAAGATGGGGTTTACATATAACCTCCAAGCCAGGCAGGATTCAAATGCAAATCTGAGGTGGGGGGAGCCCAGCAAAGCAAATGATTTTTCATCAGGATATTTAGTAAGAGCCACGTTCTCAATAGCATTGCCGGAGTTAGCAGACTCAAAGTACGTCAACATTTTAGCCTGAAGCCTTCTTTTGCCCTTTTAGGTGGGTAAGACAAAAGAAGATAAAATTTCTTGTGCTTAATACTACCAGGATGCCGACTGAGAATAAGAACATCACTATCCCTTGCAGTAGTGATCTAGCCCATGTACTTATTCCCGAGGGTAACCAACCAGATAAATCTGGCGTTTGTAATGGTGTTACAGTGTGTAACCAAGTAGCTTGCGGTCAATTCTATGTATATCTTGTTCTATTTCTCCTGTGTTATTTATCCAAATGCAACAAGAGATATTTGCTACAGCACAGACTATACTTTCTTGGACTAATAAAAAAATCTTACGGTTATTTTGTTATCTCATGTCACCTCAGCTAATGAGGTCAGAGATTACTGCTGAAGTAGAGAAAATACATTTTCTGTAGCGTTTTAGTATTAAAGACAGGATATATTTTCTAGTTTAGCTGTACAGAAAAAATATATTTTCTAGTTTGAAAACGTCAATTACTTGCTCTGGAATCTGTCTCATGATTGTTCCTTTGTAGAAAAACAAATTCCTTTGTAGAAAAACAAGGTGATCAAGATTTTTTGTTATTGCCCTGGTGGCGTAGTGGTTAAGTGCTACGGCTGCAAACCAAAAGTTCAGCAGTTCGAATCCACCAGGCGCTCTTTGGAAACTCTATGGGGCAGTTTTACCCTGTCCTAGCTATGAGTCGGAATCGACTTGATGGCAGTGGGTTTGGATTAAACCAAGTTTCTCTCCGAGGTGATAAAAACAATGAGCCATACCATCAGGACCCGAGATAATTGAGCAAAACCGAGACCCATCATGTGACTGAAACCAGGATGGCGTAAAGAGGCCTGCAAGACGTCAACAATAGGTCACTTCATCATTGTGTCCCCCCAAAGAAGAATCAACATTCGTGGAAATCCCTAAACCCTGACCCTCTCCCTAAAACCCTCTTGTACCCCTCTTGGGGCAGACAGAATCTGGGGGGAAATTTAGCCCCCTCTGTCTCTTGAACACGGTGTTCAATAAAGCCCTCTTGCTGCTTACCTCCTCCTGTCTCAGTATTGGCTATGCGGCAGGCAGCTTGAATCTGCGATTTGCGGTAACACTGCTGTGTCTTTATCTCATTAGCAACTTCATTATTTGTCTCATAATGATTGATAAATTTCTTAAAGATTTTTCCAATTCAACTATACCATAACTAGGAATTAAAGCTACCAACCATACCCTAAGTGTCGGACCAATGGTTTTTTTGACTCTTGTTTTATAGTGTGTAAAAATCTAACATTACATTTTCAATATTTTACTAGTATCATTACTGTGAATATGTAAAGGTGTGACCTCAGTACTCCCCAGCATGTTTTCTCCTTTTTCAAAATGGGTGACTGAGAGCTTGACAGAACTAATGCCTTGAACCTATAAGTTCTTCTCCTTTCTCCACCTGCCTCCTCCTTCACATACCTCTGTTAGTGACTTTGTTTTGGCCAGATGTTAATGACTTTGTTCTTTGTTTTAAACTGATGCAAATAACCTTTTGTTGTGTCCCACCACCTGTGGCCTACAACCCCCACAGAAAAATGAGAGCCCAGGTATCTGATATGTATATCTTTAACCTAATAAAGAAATGTCTGGCAGGTATCTTTTGTCACTCTCTTATAATGAATAACTCCTCCAGCCAGGCTATCTGGGGACTACAAAGACACTTGTAACCCTTATAAGATTCTATATAAGCTCTACTGTAGAATTGTCTTTGGGGCTCCACAGAGACAGTCTGTGTTGTTGCTGGGTCCCCAGTGATGTATACATCCCCCCTTAATAAACTTTCTCACTCTTTCTGACTTGGAGTATATTTCATTGGCTCGACTGCTCCAGGGCACGAACCGTAACAGATAACAAAGGTAATTGTAAAATTCTCAAAGTGCATTGCCCATGCATTCACCACTGGGAATCTAAACAAGAGATTGTCCACGTAAACTCACTGTTAGTTGGAAAAGGATCATTTAAAACCAGTATAGTTGGATATACCACACACAGTTTGTCTAGAGGAAACAGAAGGTACAGAAAAATTCACTTGTGACAACCAGATTTTCATTAGAGAACAGATGATTAACGAGATGATATATGTGACCTCAATACCACCCAGCACGTTTTCTCCTTTTTCAAAATGGGTAACTGAGAGCTTAACATAACTAAGGACTTGATAAACCTATAAGTTGTTCTTCTTCTGTCTGCCTCCTCACATACCTCTATTAATGACTTCATTTTGATCAAATGTTAATGACTTTGTTCTTTGTTTTAAACTGATGCAAACAATCTTTTGTTCTGTCTGGACTACCTGTGCCCTACAACCCCCACAGGAGAGTTGGAGCCCAGGTATCAGATATGCATGTCTTTAGCCCAATAAAGAAATGTCTGGCAGGGGACTACGAAGACACTTGTAACCCTTGTAAGATTCTGTATAAGCTCTAATGTAAAACTGCTCTTTGGGACTCCATAGAGACAGCCTGTGCGGCTGCAGTGTCCCCGGTGATGTATACATCTCCTTAATAAACTTTCTCACTCTTTCTGACTTGGAGTATGTTTCATTGGCTCGACTGCTCCAGGGCACGGACCCCAATCGGGTAACAATATATGATGGACCTCTCCTGTTGGAGGACTTCAGTTAATCTGTTTAAAATATACTAAGTGTTTTTCTAGAGGGAAAGCTGTCCCTCTTTGGTCTATCTATTAAGTCAAGCGTCACTTTCTCAGAAGTGACCCTTGTCACAGAACTGTGTAGTGTCACAAAATTGTTTTTATGGGAGAAGAACTTTTAATTGAAGAATTACAATATCTAAACCCATTAGTTAAATAATTTAGGAGAAAGGAAAATGGTTTCTTATATCTAGAAAGTAGGACCTTAAAACATCAGCAATATTCCCACAGAAAACCAGTAGTTTCCTTTCGTTTACTCAGCTTATGTAGTTAATTTCTGTTCCACATGATTCTGGATCTGCTGCAGTCAGCTTCTGTATAGGAGTTCTGGAAATTTTATTTAGCCTAGTCACAGTCCTTTTTGCAAGTCCCATATAGTCCATTTTTTTTTTTTTTTTGAGATATTTTGGTCA
Organism: Elephas maximus indicus; assembly: GCF_024166365.1. Lineage (NCBI taxonomy): Eukaryota > Metazoa > Chordata > Mammalia > Proboscidea > Elephantidae > Elephas > Elephas maximus. The sequence continues at coordinate 17,379,239 of NC_064824.1, read as the reverse complement.
GAAATTCTCAGCATATCAGCAAAGTAAAAACTTGTATGCAGGTGACAAAGCTTAATATGGCCATGATTAACTTATAAAAATAACTCTTATAGTGAAAGACCTGAGAGGAATTAATTACAAGCATATCTCTAAATATAACCATTAACTGTATTTTCAAAGAGTTTCAGATATAATAATCTTGAGACATAATACCAGGACATGCCAAGTCAGGGTATACCAAGAATATACAAAGATTATCAAATCTTTAAATACCTAAATCGCAATAAAAGAAAAGTTCACAGGTAAATGATGTGAATTCTCAATCAAACCATTGGCTTTGATACAGTTGTGACAAAGTTAGCAATTAACAAATAATAATAAAATTGTGAAATAATATGTGTTTGCTGTCTAATATTAGACAAAAATACAAGAGAAAATACTAACATAAATCTTAACTCAGAGAATTAGGCTTTTTTGTTTTGCTTTTTATTTTGACAATATGTAATTTATTAAATAAAACTTTTTAGCACTTTTCCTTTATAAAAACTTTTTTGTGGCTTTTCATGGAGTTTCAGAGTTGTCCGGAGTTTATTATAGGTCACCATGAAACAACACTTGAGTTATTTAACTGAAGATTTTAAAGTAAACAATTGGGTTTGTGTGTGTGTGTGTGTGTATTTTAAGCTATGCAGCTCAGTTTTGGCTCAGGAATCTTATTATAATGAGAGATCCAACCTCTGCCTTTGAGGCAGATTACACAAAGAATAAATTAACACTTCAACTCAGAAATCAAAGAAAATTTTGTTATTTTAACGACAAGAAACCCAATTCTTTGTTTTATATTTTATTTAATGTTGTGACCCTAATTCTCCATGACTTCTTCTCCTTTTCAGAATGGGTAATTGAGAGCTTGACATAACTAAGGCCATAATGATACTCTAAGTAACATATAAGTTTTTTTTTTTTTTGCTGGGGTATTTTGTACATTGTTACTTTCAATGTCCATTTTTTATTACACCAGCTGCACTGGTCTCTTTCCAAGGGGTATGGGGCCTCCTCAGCCTTTGTGGCTTTGGTCCTCCTCCTTTTCTTTGTTCTCTGGGGAGACGGCCTTCAGCCTACAAGGCGGCAGCTAGGAAGGCTGCCTGGTGGTTTTGGTCTGTAACTTTCTTTTCTTCTTGCTCCTTATCTCAGTTAGAGTCCATATGTCCAGTGCGTATATCTTTAATAAAGAGTTTCTTGAAATTGTCTCGTGACGTACAGTCATCCAACTATCTGTGGGCTGTGTGCTTGAAGACGCTATATAACATTTGCAAAAATAATACACAAGCTTTGATGTAGAAATTGCTTTTCAAGACTCCATGAAGACAGCCAATGTTGCTGTCAGATCTCCCATTGGTGTCACCTCCTAATAAACTTTCTTTCTGACTTGGAGTATGTTCCATTGGCTCGACCGCTCCAGGGCATGAAGCCTAATCAGGCAAAAATATTAAAGAGCTTAAAAATTTCTTAGACCATTAAACTTTAGTCGGACAGATAAAGCTTTTGACCATATCAAATACATTTATTTTTAATAAGCCTCTTAAATGCTGTCTTTGTTGCTTACCTCTTATAGTGCATCCCTTTAAATGCCAAAAATGAACTCACTCATTAGCAGACCCAAATACACACACATACACACACATATACTTTCTCTTGTGGCATAAAAAGCAAAAGTATATAAGCTTAAATTATAACAAATATCTATTAAGTCAATTTAACATCAGTAAGTTACCTAAAGGTTTTGGAAATTATTTTAAGCCTGTATACCATAAAACATAACTGTTACTGAAAGAAAGCCTGTTTAAACATTCAAAGTTTTCATTCAACTTTTACTATTTTCTCATATTTTCCCAACCTAATTTTTGCCCTTAAAGATTTTATCAACTGGCTTTAGAAATCAAAAAGTCTCTGCTCAACTGACCATTTCATTGATATGGATATAACCTAAAAGTGTCTGGCTAGGGTTAAAAACATTTTTTTCAGGCCATTTCACGTGTGTCTCATTGTGATTGCTATTTGACCTTGGGAACTGGGGGCTGGGGAGCCCTGAAACTGTCCCATCCTCTCTATTTTTTGACTCATGGTAGAAGACATGATTAGGGCATTCTGATTCATTTACATATGTTTGAATCAATCAAGCCATTTTGAAAGGCTAGGTACCCAGTAAATACCAAAGCTCTTTAACAATTTTGTAAATGAATCCATCAGTTCTTGGTAACTAGACTGGGTGGTTGGGGGAGGGTCATCCCAATTCATTTGCATGTGTTTGGATTGATCTAGGCATTTTGAAAGGCAAAAGATAACTCATTTCTTTCCCTGTTATTATTCTCTTGGAAAGCAGTTTTGCTTTCTCTTTATCGCAACCTTATATCTACCAAGTAAATACCAAAGCCCTTTAGCAATTTTTCTAGGCTTGCCTCCTTTTTCATACTCTGGAACTGTTAGTTTTACTTTAAGACAAAATTATCATTTTTCTTTAAATAAAACACTTTTCATATAATATCTAACTGAAGTTACTTAGGCTTTTCTTTTATGACTGACTTAAACGTAAACTTTTTCAATATAAAAAAATAAATCATAAGACAGATACAAGGCACAGGTTTTCTTGAATAAGGAAAAAACTGAGGTTCTAAGACAGCCTTACAAAAAAACAGCAATTCTCAGCCATAGTCTCCAACCTGATACAAGACAGAAACTTAGACACAACACTCTAGATCGGAAGCAAGCTCTCAGAACAAAAGGAGACAGAAAGACCACATAAATATGCCAAACAATACCACGCAAAACCAAACCAAACCTGGTGCCACACGAAACAAGGATATGGGAATTGTAGTTTCTTAAAGTGTATAATGCAATTTTTGGTAAGATCAATTCAATTCAATGGCAATAACAGGTTTTAGATAAGATTTGTTAACTTGTCAGAGTGTCAGATGGAGGAATATTATTATGATGTTTTATTGAGAAACTCTATCATAAAACAGGTATGAGGCTACAACTTCTCCCTGCAAATTTGGCAAAGCAGAGCACTATTTTCTGGGTTTTCCCTGATCCACAAAAAGAAACCTAGTGAGGAATGCCACAGGGTTTGGACAGTGTTTCACTTAGACAAATGTATACCTTCGTTGTGCCAGAATTTCCTTGTGGGTAGCAGGCAGTCTAGTGCTGTAGCCTATCTCACGACCACCTTATCCTGTCATGGAAGTCTTTAGCACTCATGACGAGTGCTGGCGACCACCCTATTGGCTTTTACTGGCCTACCTGTCCCCAAATTTTTGCAGCTTATAGTGGCTCAGAGCTCTTTGAAAATAGAACTGCAGTTCACCAAGGGTTACTAGATATCACTCTTAAAACAAATGATCAAGCAAAAATATTAGAAAGATTCTCCTTAATCAAACACCTAATTTTTCAAACAAATATGCCGAACAAAACTTGAGAAAACATGAGAGAAGGAACCAAAAGAATAAGCAAAGACTCATTTTCTGAGAGGACTCGTACCATTGGTGTTGAAGGGACGTGGAGTATGAATGCTTGGATCCAGAAGATAGAACTTCTCTTTTTGCTGACTTTTGCTCCACCATCCAGATCTCCTCAAGGTTGACTGGACTCATGGTCTTAGAATTCCTGCAGCAACAAACTCTCGTAGGGTGAAAACACCACAAAGTTTAGTAAAGCAAAAAGAAAGGTTTTATTTGGCATATATTTAAAGAGGCAAAAGTAGGAAAGGGACAAGCATGTTGCCAGAGCCATGTCTGTTGGAGTCTCTGTTCCCAGTTCTTAAGTATACATCATTAGGAAATGGACAAGCATGCTGCCAGGGCCATGTCTGTCTGAGTTCTGTTCCCAGTTCTTAAGAATTGCATTTTGAGATCTCTTGAATATTCATGCACCCACACAACCTAATCTGGTGCACCCACTTAACAGGTACCTGAGCCTTTCACGCCCTCATGGGTCAGGTTCTCCCACTTCTTGGAACTCTTCTAAGGCCTTGCCTAGGAGTTACCCTGCTCCTTACCAAATAATCTCAGATTCCTAACGCCTTCAACGGTCATTTTCTCCTGCTTCTTGGGACTCTTCTAAGAGTTTACATATAACCAAACAAAATCAGGATTCAAATGCAAAGATGGTTGGGGGCAGCAAAGGAAATGATTTTGCAATACAACACTGTAGGAGAAGAAACTAGGTAAAGAATACCGCATCGTGGGAGTTCTGTCTTACCCCCACAATTTTAGAAGGGAGGGACATCCTTCCCTACAGCACTTTAGAGAGTCACTCCTGCTCTGCCTCCACTGATCTGGAGAGTGGGGAACACATAAACCTTATAGGGGTGGCCATAGTAAAGAAAGCTAAGATAAGGTCTAATTTCCCTTTCTGCTATTTATGTGATAGAAAAACTGGCACAACAGGTTTTTCTGCTAGTTAATAAATAAGTGCACTTAAGTAAAACAAAGAAGGAAATGTTCCATGATGCATATTATCTAATTAAGTTAAATGTTGTGGTCCTGGTAGTGTCTTATAACCACTTTGTGACTATGGCTCAGGTTCACATGATCACGAGTTGATCTCAGCCATCAAGTAGCCAGGTAATTAAAATCCCAGAACCAATCCTGCAACCTTTTTAAACCTGTAATTATGTATGTGTCCTAGTCATGGTCCCTTCCCTGCTTCTTTAGCCCCACCTATCAGAGTGATGAATTGACCTGCTACTAATCATGACCTTGTGATGATTTTCTTTGTCCTCTATAGTATATAATGGACATGATTACGACTCAGCGGGTTCTTTCAGCTTCTGTACTGGCTACATGCTAACGGTCTCCCTCATTTGAATAATTGTCTTTGTCTTGGCTTAATAAAAAATCTCTTTTGATTAAATTTGAGTCTGGGTTCTTTTTCCCCCACAGCACCATTCAAGCCAGGAATTGCCAACACAGTGAGAAATGGGCTGAGCCACACTGCAAAAAACAGAGAGTGGGCTCCTTAAGGCAAGAGGAAAAGTGAAGATGTTTAAATTTCACCAACCGTCTGATGCTTCAAACTCCAAATATCTTTCTGGGGAGAAAAAAGGAAAACAAAACTGCAGGGAGAATATAGCCTCCGCCAATATTATTAGGCAGAAAAATATTCCACCCCATCTGCATCCATGTTGGGAGATGCAAGAACAGCCCCCAAAATACAAACAAAGAAATTGCCTGGAGGCCATCCCACCAAAGAGGGGAGATGGACACAAGTTCCCAGAACTGCTGCAGCAGTGCTGGAAAACCTAAGAGCAAGAGCACCCTCTAGTATTTTGGAGGGAGGAAAAGGGAGAAAACAAGAGGAAAGGAAAAAATAGAACCCCAAGACCTGGGCAAAGAGTAGACCCTGAGTCTCAAAATTAACATAATAAAATATTCAAATGCTTCAGGTCAAAACAAAAGTCATAAGGGATACAAGAACACAAGAGAACATAACCCAATTAAAAGAAAACCATGAAGAAGCAGAAATTAGTCCTATGGAACCATGCAGGTTAATGGGAAAAAGAGAGGAACACCAGGCATCAATGTTAAATACAAACTAATGGAGATGAGAGAAAAAAAAAGAGAAACTCAATAAGGATATAGAAAACACTAAAAAGAGTCAAAGAGAAATATTGGAATTGAAGAATGAAATAACTGAACTGAAAAATGCAAGGGAAAGACTCAACAGTAGATCTGTGCAGATAGAAGGCGGAATATGCAAGCTAGAAAGCAAGATGACTGAGCTTATGAAGTCTCAAGAGAAAAAAGAGAAAAGAACAAAGAAAAGTGAACAAAGTGGAATTGTGGGATATGACTAAGAAATTCAACATTAGGATTTTTGGCATTCCAGAAGAAGATGAAAGAAAGGATAGTAAGAATTTTCCAAGATATAATGACAGAAAATTTTCCAGACCTGTTTAGAGTCAAGCCTGCAAATCCAGGAAACTAGGAAAACTCCAAGCAGAAGGAATAAAAAGAGGTCTACACCAAGACACATGATAATAAAATTTCTGAAAGCCAAAGACAAACAGTGTTCTTAATGCAGCAAGAGAAACGCACAGTATACCATACAAAGGTCCTTGATAAGAACTGGTGCAGATTTCTCTTCAGAAATCCTGGAGGCCTGGGTGACAATGAGATGATATGTATAAAGTATCTAAGAAAAATAATTGTCAACCAGCAATTCTTTACCCTGCAATGTTGTCTTTCAAAAATGATGGTAAAACCAAGACATTCTCAAATAAAAATTGTGAGAATTATTTACTACCAGACCTGTGCACTGCAAGAATTACTTAAGGGAGTTTTTCAGATAGAAAGGAAAGAGCACTAGACAGATACTTGAGCCTGAAGAAAGGAAAGAAAGGAAGGAAGGAAGGGAGGGAGGGAGGGAGGGAGGGAGGGAGGGAGGGAGGGAGGGAGGGAGGGAGGGAGGGAGGGAGGGAGGGAGGGAGGGAGGGAGGGAGGAAGGAAGGAAGGAAGGAAGGAAGGAAGGAAGGAAGGAAGGAAGGAAGGAAGGAAGGAAGGAAGGAAGGAAGGAAGGAAGGAAGGAAAGGAAGGAGGGGAGGAAAGGAAACAAGGGAAACAAGACAGACAGAAAGAGTTCTCCAATAAAGATACTGGCATGGGCAAACATAAGGCCCCTGTTGTATGGTATTTCCAGAGAGTAAACTTAATAGCTATGTTCCACAAGCAATACAACATCAAATACGTAAGAAATAAGTACAGATTTAACGTAAGGGACTTAGGATGTATAATGATGTAATTGATGTCACAGAAGCAGAAACGGGGGAGGAAGGAGCAAAATAGGAGTAGAGTTTTAGTATGCTAATATTGTATGCTACTTGCTTGTACATTAAATGCTGACATCAAGCTAAAATAAGTTGGTGCAATTGTAAGTTGTTAAATGTAACATTTGTGGTGACCAATAAGAAAATACTTAGAAAATATACACAGAAGGGAAGAAGGAAGATATCAAAAAGACTCAACACAAAAAAGCAACTAAACTCAAACAATAACAAAAGTATGGGGATTTTAGGACAAAGAAGACACAAGACACAAAAAACAATTAGCAAAATGAATGAAATATGTCCTCCATTTTCAGTAAATACCTTATGTAAATGGTATCAATTCTAAATTCAAAAGGCAGATGGATTAAAAAAAAAAAGATATGTCTCCAAGAGATACACCTTAGTCCCAAAGACACAAACAGACAGAAAGTGAAATGATGGAAAAGAATATTTCATGCAACTACTAATCAAAAGAAAGCAGGTTTGGCCATACTGATATCAAATACCATAGATTTTAAATCAAAATCTATTATAAGTGATGAAGAAGGATGTAATGTGATAATAAAAGGGTCAACTCATCAAGTTGTTGTTCGGTGCCGTCGAGTCTGTTTCAACTCATAGAGAACCTATGCACAGCGTAACGAGACACTGCCTGGTTCCATGCCATTCTCACAATCGTTATTATGCTTGAGCCTGTTGTTGTAGCCACAGTGTCAGTCCATCTCGTGAGGACCTTCCTCTTTTTCTCTGACCCTCTGCATTACCAAGCATGATGTCTGTGAAATCTAGAATACAAGTTACCAGCTTCCAATGTACAACGGTAGAACAGCCATAAGCTAGATATTTCTGTTATAAATGGGAGAAATCGGAGGGAAAGAAGGGATAACAGGCATCAATTAAGTCAGCAGAACACACTACATTAGCCCTCAAGGCTTAAAAATAAATTTCTGGTCCCTGAGTCCATTTAGGCAATGGCTCTGCCCTCCAGACCCTGGGTGTTGGCGACACTCTCCAGATTCTGAGTGGAGACCCTCCGCTCTAGGCTTCAGCTCTGCCTTCTAGGCCCACTGGAATGGTAACTCTGCTCTCTCAAATTTGGGTGGCCCCATTCTCTTAGTACATCTGAGCAGTCACTCCAGTTTTGGTTCTGAGGCCGCTCTGCTGCCTGTGTTCCTTATTTCTTCAGCTTCTGCTTCCTGGTTCCTTGGCCTCTTGGCCCCTTGTGCCTCACCACCCACATATACCCAGCTTAGGTAAGTGTTCCAAAGGTCTTTAGCTCCACCAGTAAGTACCTAGAGGCACGCCACTCTACCAGTTAACTTCTACCAGAGGGCACTCAGCTCTCTTGCTCCATGAGTTGGCAAGCCTACTCCACTGATAATGCCTGAAGGCTCACCATTCCACCAGGAAGCCTCCTGTGCAAATACAGTCAGTTCTTTTGCCCTGTGAGTCAGCTCCAGTGCTGTCTCCCACTGGTGTCCTGATTCTGTTGCTGCCGTTTCTCTGCTGCTTCCAGCTGTTTGTGCCATCTCCTGTGTACTAGCTCTCCTCACTTCCTTCTGAGTCCTCCCCAGAATTGTCTATGACGTCCATAATTCTACCAACAGTCTCTTCCAGTCTATCCAGTCTTTTACTACAAGGCACTTTAAAACTCTTCCAGCCTCTCTATCCATTTACAGTGTCAAAACTGCTTCCACATTTTAGGCATCTGTTAGAGCAGCACTCAACTCCTGATACCACATTCTGTCTTAGTTATCTAGTGTTGCTATAACAGAAATACTGCCAGTGGATGTCTTTAACAAACAGAAGTTTATTCTCTTACAGCCTAGTAGGCTAGAAGTGTGAATTCAGGGTGTCAGCTTGAGGGGAATCTTTCTCTCTCTATTGGCTCTGGAGGAAGGTCCTTGTCATCAATCTTCCACTGGTCTAGGAGCTTCTCAGAGCAGGGATCCCAGGTCAGAGGATGCACTGTGCTCCTGGCACTACTTTCTTGGTGATATGAGATCCCCATGTCTCTTTGCTTGCTTCTCTCTTTTATATCTCAAAAGACAGTAACTTAAGACACAATCTAATCTTGTAGATTGAGTCCTGTCTCATTAACATAACTGCCAGTAATCCTGCCTCATTAACATCACAGAGGTAGGATTTACAACACACAGAAAAATCATATCAGATGACAAAATGGTGGACAATCACACAATATGGGGAATCATGGCCTAGCCAAATTGATACACATTTTTGGGAGACACAATTGCACCCATAACATTCCACCCTTTGGCCACCCCAAAATTCATGTCCTTGCCACTTGTAAAACACATTAATCCCATTATATCATAGTAAAATTCATAATTCAACTCCAAGTAGGAGGACTCATACCACCAACAAACATGAGCCAGGAGTGAGTACATTCTTTGGAACTGGGGTACCTGAGCTGAGTATCTCCTAGATCAGGGGAGGGTTGATGACACAACCCCCCACAGCAGACAGAGAGGGAAAGACCTTCCCAGGAGGTGGCACCCTGAATTCAAACTTCTAGATTCCTAGATTGTGGGTGAATAAATTTACCTTTGTTAAATCCATCCACTTGTGGTATTTCTGTTACAGCAGCACTAGATAACTAAGACAATATGCTAGACCACAAAAAAATCAAATTTTGAATAATTGAAATTATACAACGCATCTTCTCCAGCCACAAAGGGAAAACAGAAATTAAAAACAGAAGGAAAACTTAAAACACACAAGTACGTGGGAATTAAATAACACACTACTAGAAAACCTTTGGGTCAAGGAAGAATTCATGAGAGACAGGCCAAAAAACAAAAACCTGGAGTTAAATAGAAATGAAAACACAGTATTAAAACTTATGGGATACAGTGATAGCAGTTCTCAGAGGGAAATTTATAGCAATAAATGCTTTCATTAATAATGAGGGAAGATTTTGAATAAATAATACCTAACTTTACAACCTGAGGAACAAGAGAAAGAAGAGCAAGTTAACCCAAAAGAATTAACAAAGAATCAGAGCAGAAATGAATGAAACTGGAAAAAAAAAAAAAAGGAAGATCAACAAAACCAGATGTTGGTTCTTTGAAAGGGTCAATAAAATTGGCAAACCTTTAGTAGGACTTCAAAGAAAAAGAGACAGAGAGAAGGTGCATAGGGCAAAAGAAGAAATAAAAGAGGAGTGATTACAACTGACCCAACAGAAATAAAAAGAATTATGACAGAATACTTTGAACAACTGCATGCCAACAAATTGGATAACCTAGATAAAATGGACAAATTCTTAGAAGCATACATCTCACTTAAACTGACTCAAAAGGAAATAGCAAATCTTAACAGACCCATAAAAAGCTAAGAGATTAAATCAGTAATCAAATCCTCCCCACCAAAGAGTACAGGGTCCGATGGCTTCACTGAGAAATTCTACAAAACACTTAGAGAAGAATTGACCCCAATAATATTTCAACTCCTCCAAAAGATAGAGAAGGAAGGAATACTCTCTAATTGATTTTATGAGACAAAAATAATCCTGATAATAAAACCAGACAAGGACACCATGTGGAAAGAAAACTACAGACCAATATCTTATGAATACAGATGCAAAAAAAAAAAAAAAAAAACTCAACAAAATACTGGTGAACGGAATCTGGCAACATATTCAAAGAGTCATACACCATGACAAAATGGGATTTAGTCCAGGAATGCGGGGATGGTTCAGCATTAGAAAATCAATCAATGTAATACACCACATGAATGCAACAAAGAAAAAGAACCAATGATCATATCTATGGATGCAAAAAAAGCATTTGATAAATTCCAACATTGTTTCTTCATGAAAACCCTAAAGAGGATTGGGACAGAAGAGAAATTGCTCAATATGTTTCAGGGCATATATGGAACGCCAACAGACATTATACTTAATGGGGAAAGACTAAGAGCTTTCCCCTTGAAATTGGGAACAAGGGTGCCCACTTTCACCATTTATATTCATATTGTATTAGAAACCTTAGCCAGAGCAACAAGAGGAAGAAATAAAATGTGTAGAGATTGGAAAAGAAGTAAAATTTTCTCTATTCACAGATAATATAATGCTATATACAGAAAATACCAGAGTCCACAAAAAAAAACTTCTGGAACTAATAGAGGAATTTAGCAAAGTTGCAGAGTACAAAGTCAACCATCAAAAAATCAGTTGGGAAGGCGGGGCCAAGATGGCGGACTAGGTGGACGCTACCGCGGATCCCTCTTGTAACAAAGACTCGGAAAAACAAGTGAATTGATCACATACATAACAATCTACGAACTCTGAACAACAAACACAGACTTAGAGACAGAGAACGAACAAATACGGGCAGACAGCGATCGTTTTCAGAATCAGGAGCCAGCGTACCAGGCAAGTGACCTTCGGAGCCTGATCTGGGGCAGAGTCCAGGGGGGCAGATGGCACAGAAAAGGGGCCCAGCCCTACCCCCTGAACTCATCCCGGGAGAGAGCCTAGCCGGTTGGCGCAGGCGGAGTAGCGGCATAGAAGGTGGGAGAAGCACCCGGGAGGCAGTGACTGATCTTGAAGCGGGGAGAGCAGCATCCCAGCCAGGGAGCTGTCCCGCCAAGAGTTTGGCAGGAAGCGGGCGTGGCACGAGCGTGGGGATCAGCTTTATTTCCCTAAAGCGACCCCGGGGGGGGGGCCCAGCCGTTTGAGTGAGCGATGCCCACCCCGTTCGCGCGAGCGGTGCGGTGCACTGGAGGGAGAAGTCCCCGGGAGGAAGTGACTGGTCTCGGAGCAGGGAGAGCAGCTTCCCAGCTGGGGAGATGTCCCACTGGGAATTTGGCGAGCGCAGGCGGGGCGTGAGCGCGCTCCCCTGAATAGACCCCGGGGGCAGGCCCAGCTGTTCGTGAGGGCGACGCCCACCCCGTTCGCGTGAGCGGTGCGGTGCACCGGAGGGAGAAGGCCACGAGAGGAAGTGACTGGTCTTGGAGTGGGGAGAGCAACATCCCAGCTGGAGAGCCGTCCCGCCGGGATTTTGGCAGAAGCAGGCGGAGCATGAACACAGGGATCAGCTCTATATTCTGAGGTGCTACACTCCTAGCTCTCTGATCCCTCCCCCACCCTCCCCAGGCGGCTCCATTAACATCCGAATACCCTGAGCCAGAGGGAGAATTCAGATAGGGATCTGACTGCATTTTTTTTTAGCTGATTACCTGGAAAAACTAGTTTCCCAGTGATAGCTCGGAGACAGCAGTCCATATCAAACCACATAAAGAAACAGACCATGACAGCTTCTCCAACCCCCCAAACAAAAGAATCAAAATCTTTCCCAAATGAAGATACAATCCTGGAATTATCAGACACAGAATATAAAAAACTAATTTACAGAATGCTTAAAGACATCACAAATGAAATTAGGCTAACTGCAGAAAAAGCCAAGGAACACACCGATAAAACTGTTGAAGAACTCAAAAAGATTATTCAAGAACATGGTGGAAAAATTAATAAGTTTCAAGAATCCATAGAGAGACAGCATGTAGAAATCCAAAAGATTAACAATAAAATTACAGAATTAGACAACGCAATAGGAAGTCAGAGGAGCAGACTCGAGCAATTAGAATGTAGACTGGGACTTCTGGAGGACCAGGGAATCAACACCAACATAGCTGAAAAAAAATCAGATAAAAGAATTTTATAAAAAAATGAAGAAACCCTAAGAATCATGTGGGACTCTATCAAGAAGGATAACTTCCTAGTGATTGGAGTCCCAGAATAGAGAGGGGGGACAGAAAACACAGAGAAAATAGTTGAAGAACTCCTGACAGAAAACTTCCCTGACATCATTAAAGATGAAAGGATATCTATCCAAGATGCTCATTGAACCCCATTTAAGATTGATCCAAAAAGAAAAACACCAAGACATATTATCAGCAAACTTGCCAAAAACAAAGACAAACAGAAAATTTTAAAAGCAGCCAGGGAGAAAAGAAAGATTTCCTTCAAGGGAGAATCAATAAGTTCAGACTAAGCAGAAACAATGCCGGCAAGAACTGAATGGGACGATGTATACAGAGCACTGAAGGAGAAAAACTGCCAACCAAGGATCATATATTCAGCAAAACTCTCTCTGAAATATGAAGGCGAAATTAAGATATTTACAGATAAACACAAGTTTAGAGAATTTGCAAAAACTAAACCAAGACTGCAAGAAATGCTAAAGGAGATTGTTCGGCCTGATGACCAATAATATCAGGTACCAGCACAATACAAGGTCACAAAACAGAAAGTCCTGATATCAACGCAACTCAAATAGGGAAAGTACAAAAACAAACAAATTAAGATTAATTCTAATAAATAAATAAATAAACAAAATAATACACATAACAGGGAATCATGGAAATCAATAGATAAACGATCACAATAATCAAAAAGAGGGACTAAATATAGGAGGCATTGAACTGCCATATGGAGAGTGATACAAGGCGATATAGAACAATACAAGTTAGGTTTTTACTTAGAAAAATAGGGGTAAATAATAAGGTAACCACAAAAAGGAATATCAATTCCATAACTCAAGAAAAAAGCCAAGAAAAATGTAACGACTCAACTAACATAAAGTTAAACATTATGAAAATCAGGATCTCACAATCTACTAAGAAAAACATCTCAGCACAAAAAAGTATGTGGAAAAATGAAATGGCCAACAACTCACATGAAAAGGCATCAAAATGACAGCACTAAAAACTTATTTATCTATAATTACGCTGAATGTAAATGGCCTAAATGCACCAATAAAGAGACAGAGAGTCACGGACTGGATAAAGAAACACGATCCATCTATATGCTGCCTACAAGAGACACACCTTAGACTTAGAGACACAAACAAACTAAAACTCAAAGGACGGAAAAAAATATATCAAGCAAATAAGCAAAAAAGAAGAGGAGTAGCAATATTAATTTCTGACAAAATAGACTTTAGACTTAAATCCACCACAAAGGATAAAGAAGGACACTATATAATGATAAAAGGGACAATTGGTCAGGAAGACATAACCATATTAAATATTTATGTACCCAATGACAGGGCTGCAAGATACATAAACCAAATTTTAACAGAATTGAAAAGTGAGATAGACATCTCCACATTTATAGTAGGAGACTTCAACACACCACTTTCGGAGAAGGACAGGACATCCAGTAAGAAGCTCAATAGAGGCACGGAAGACCTACTTACAACAATCAACCAACTTGACCTCATTGACTTATACAGAACTCTCCACCCAACTGCTGCAAAATATACCTTTTTTTCTAGTGCACATGGAACATTCTCTAGAGTAGAACACATATTAGGTCATAAAACAAATCTTTGCAGAATCCAAAACATCGAAATATTACAAAGCATCTTCTCAGACCACAAGGCAATGAAGCTAGAAATCAATAACAGAAAAACTAGGGAAAAGAAATCAAATACTTGGAAACTGAACAATACCCTCCTGAAAAAAGACTGGGTTATAGAAGACATCAAGGAGGGAATAAGGAAATTCTTAGAAAGCAACGAGAATGAAAATACTTCCTATCAAAACCTCTGGGACACAGCAAAAGCAGTGCTCAGAGGCCAATTTATATCGATAAATGCACACATACAAAAAGAAGAAAAAGCCAAAATCAGAGAACTGTCCCGACAACTTGAAGAAATAGAAAGTGAGCAACAAAAGAACCCATCAGGCACCAGAAGAAAACAAATAATAAAAATTAGAGCTGAACTAAATGAATTAGAGAACAGAAAAACAATTGAAAGAATTAACAAAGCCAAAAGCTGGTTCTTTGAAAAAATTAACAAAATTGATAAACCATTGGCTAGACTGACTAAAGAAAAACAGGAAAGGAAACAAATAACCCGAATAAGAGAAGGACCACATCACAACAGAGCCAAATGAAATTAAAAGAATCATTTCAGATTACTACGAAAAACTGTACTCTAACAAATTTGAAAACCTAGAAGAAATGGATAAATTCTTGGAAAAATACTACCTACCTAAACTAACACATTCAGAAGTAGAACAACTAAATAGACCCATAACAAAAAAAGAGATTGAAACGGTAATCAAAAAACTTCCAACAAAAAAGAGTCCTGGCCCAGACAGCTTCACTGCAGAGTTCTACCAAACCTTCAGAGAAGACTTAACACCACTACTACTGAAGGTATTTCAAAGCATAGAAAAAGACGGAATACTACCCAACTCATTCTATGAAGCTACCATCTCCCTGATACCAAAACCAGGTAAAGACATTACAAAAAAAGAAAATTATAGACCTATATGCCTCATGAACATAGATGCAAAAATCCTCAACAAAATTCTAGCCAATAGAATCCAACAACACATCAAAAAAATAATTCACCCTGATCAAGTGGGATTTATACCAGGTATGCAAGGCTGGTTTAATATCAGAAAAACCATTAATGTGATCCATCACATAAATAAAACAAAAGATAAAAACCACATGATCTTATCAATAGATGCAGAAAAGACATTTGACAAAGTTCAACACCCATTTATGATAAAAACTCTTACCAAAATAGGAATTGAAGGAAAATTCCTCAACATAATAAAGGGCATCTATGCAAAGCCAACAGCCAATATCACTCTAAATGGAGAGAACCTGAAAGCATTTCCCTTGAGAACGGGAACCAGACAAGGATGCCCTTTATCACCGTTCTTATTCAACATCGTACTTGAAGTCCTAGCCAGGGCAATTAGGCTAGACAAAGAAATAAAGGGTATCCAGATTGGCAAGGAGGAAGTAAAGCTATCACTATTTGCAGATGACATGATCGTATACATGGAACACTAAGGAATCCTCCAGAAAACTACTGAAACTAATAGAAGAGTTTGGAAGAGTCTCTGGTTATAAAATAAACATACAAAAATCACTTGGATTCCTCTACATCAACAAAAAGAACACCGAAGAGGAAATAATCAAATCAATACCATTCACAGTAGCCCCCAAGAAGATAAAATACTTAGGAATAAATCTTACCAAGGATATAAAAGACCTATACAAAGAAAACTATAAAACTCTGCTACAAGAAATTCAAAAGGACATACTTAAGTGGAAAAACATACCCTGCTCATGGATAGGAAGACTTAACATAGTAAAAATGTCTATTCTACCAAAAGCCATCTATACATATAACGCACTTCCAATCCAAATTCCAATGTCATATTTTAAGGGGATAGAGAAACAAATCACTAATTTCATATGGAAGGGAAAGAACCCCCGGATAAGCAAAGCATTACTGAAAAAGAAGAAGAAAGTGGGAGGCCTCACTCGACCTGATTTCAGAACCTATTATACAGCTACAGTAGTCAAAACAGCCTGGTATTGGTACAACAACAGGCACATAGACCAATGGAACAGAATTGAGAACCCAGATATAAATCCATCCATGTATGAGCAGCTGATATTTGACAAAGGCCCAGTGTCAGTCAATTGGGGAAATGATAGCCTTTTTAACAAATGGTGCTGGAATAACTGGATATCCATTTGCAAAAGAATGAAAGAGGACCCATACCTCACACCATGCACAAAAACTAACTCCAAGTGGATCAAAGACCTAAACATAAAGACTAAAACGATAAAGATCATGGAAGAAAAAATAGGGACAACCCTAGGAGCCCTAATACAGGGCATAAACAGAATACAAAACATTACCAAAAATCATGAAGAGAAACCAGATAAGTGGGAGCTCCTAAAAATCAAACACCTATGCTCATCTAAAGACTTCACCAAAAGAGTAAAAAGACCACCTACAGACTGGGAAAGAATATTCAGCTATGACATCTCAGACCAGCGCCTGATCTCTAAAATCTACATGATTCTGTCAAAACTCAACCACAAAAAGACAAACAACCCAATCAAGAAGTGGGCAAAGGATATGAACACACA